>NC_137816.1:71844107-72051652 GCF_963921795.1 Nannobrachium achirus
TATTGATTCCCACTCTCATTGATTCCCTACTGATTCCCACTCCCATTGATTCCCTATTGATTCCCACTCCTATTGATTCCCACTCCCATTGATTACCTATTCATTACCACTCCCATTGATTCCCTATAGATTCTAGGGGTGTCTTCTAAAAATCGACGAATCGACGCGTCGTTTTAAGCCCCGGGAATCGACGCCAATTGTTTGAGTCGAAGCCAGTTAGCCTACTACTGCCAGTACTGCGGTGCACTGCTGGACTGGTGTGGTGTCATGTACTTCCAATGAGAAGTAGCAATTGGCGAACAGTTATTTATTGTCTCGCACCAGCGTCGGGTTGAAAGTGAGACGGGGGAACGGCCAGAACGGTTCAGACCGCCGCTTCGTTAAAACATTCAGAGCCGGGACGGTGTTCCGTTAAGAGGAGGAAGCACGCTGTCAAAATCCCATATTAAATAACCTGCCACAGCACAAACGCGCGTCCACGAAGTAGTAAACAATCTTCTAAAGTCAAATTAACATACACAAGTGTAGGCTACAAGTTACATTTTCTAATTAAAGTGCTTCTGAATTGTTCCAGTGTTGTAATCCATGATGAATGATTGTGTTTCGCTGTGTTTGCGTCCATGACATGTCCACACTCCTGGCTCAAGCGGGAGCTATGCCTCCACCTTTTTATGATCCTTTTCTGAAATGAATCCGTTCTCGACACTGACTCATTACTCTGTCAGTGCTCTGTGTCCCGCGACTGCGGACTGGATCCCATCGTTCATTTAAAAGAGCCGTTCAAGAGAGCGGAATCGTTCGCGAATGTCTCATCTCTACTGCACGCTGCAGAGAGACGGGGCAGAGTTGAAACAGCGGAGATGTTTTATTTGTTTTAACGGTGTGTTATAACTCTATGGTTGTACACTGCTATGCAGATAACATTTGTGCTCGCGCACCGATATCACCGAAAACACTGTGTATTCAATTCATCTCTTAATGTATTATTCTATTATGTTGACGTGGTTTAAAGCAACACTTTTTTTTCCTTTTTTTTTACACAAAGTAGACTATAAAACGATTCGTCGACGCGTCGGATTAACCCCCGCGACTCGAATCGACTTCATAAATCCTGTGTCGAAGACAGCCCTAATAGATTCCCACTCCTATTGATTCCCTATTGATTCCCACTCCCATTGATTCCCTATTGATTCCCACTCCTATTGATTCCCTATTGATTCCCACTCCTATTGATTCCCTATTGATTCCCACTCCTATTGATTCCCTATTGATTCCCTATTGATTCCCTATCCCTGCCATTTCCAAAGGCAGCGTAAAGGTTACCCTAGAAGTCTATAAAGTTTCCCTTGGACTTTAATGTGTTGCCCTGTTGGGAAACCACACTGATATATTCTAGGTCTAACAGCCATGTAGTATTATTAACTCATACCCTGCCAAAAAAGATGTTTCTATAATAAAAACGTCTTTAAAACGTCTTTTTCACTATGGACCTCCCTGCCAGACGTCTTCTGAACGTCTTTTTAAAGAAAATAATTAAAAAAAAAATTGAAAAAAATTGAAAGAAATCTTTTTGAAAAAAAAAAATTTGGACCTCCAACAGTATACTAGGCATGATCGCGATCGCGAAATTGCATGAAACCCCCATACCAACCCCATCTTTCAAACATGGCAGCCATGTTTGTTTACATTTGAAGAAAACATAAGGGCTCCTTTCTCCTGAATGCCTGAACGGATTTCCAAGCGGATTGTTTTGTTTGAAAGCTGTGAAAAGCATGCACATGCATAGTGCATGATCTGTGCACGAATGTGTGCACCAGCGTGCACACTATTTTTTTTAACCCTTTGTTGGCGAACCGGCAATATAAGAGGTCATCCCACTTTAAATATGGCACCGACTGAGTTAATGTGTTATTATGATGTCATACTAACAGGTCTAACAGCCATGTAGTATTATTAATGTGTTATTATGATGTCATACTAACAGGTCTAACAGCCATGTAGTATTATTAAGTGTGCCTGCAAAACACTTATTGTAATCCGCCATACTTAATTAAGTCATTAAGTAGTTAGTTTCGCCACAAAGTTCGGCACGCATGATTTACGCCACCGCCGCAATATATACATCAAAACGTGCGGCTCGGCCGGGAATGGGGTGCTATTACTTTTCTAAGAGAAAAGTTCTATCGTTTAATTGATATTAATGTATTAGTGAATTAATTTTACCCATTGACTTATAATGGGAATCGCAAAAACTCACATTCAATATACAGCCATGAAACCTGTATACACTTATGCGTCTCCTCATGCCGAACAACTTTTACCCTCTAACTTTTGACCTCTGACCTTTAGATCTCCCACAATTTTTAATTATATGAAAAACAGTAAAAATCTATCTCCTCCTGGTATTTTCGCGTTACGCGCGTGAAACTTTTTTCACATGAAATTTGAACCTATATCTTCACAGTCTATGTGGTGAGAAGTTTGTACGTGTTAAATAATGATTTTTTAATAATTCAATGTATGTTGCGGTTTTATGCAAATTATTCTTTGGCCTCTAAATCATACATGCAAAGTTACACGTTCATGGCATTTGGCAAAGATGTAGAGGGTTAGTCAAAGTATCACTGAAACCAATTTTATTCCAATCGGCCAAAGGGGGGCGCTATACGAAGCGTTTGAAATTTCAAACTTCAAACGGGCATAAGTCATGACTCGTTTCTTTTGAAGTCATGCAACTTGCTTACACGCGTGCTTTGACTCGAGCGGAAGACATCTGTGTCTTTGTTAAGTAAGCTCCGCCCTTAGATTTTCCGCCATTTTGAGCAGTTTGTAAAACACTTAAACCCGCTTTTATTCTGGAATTTTCGCATCACGTGCACTAAACTTTTTTTACGTGAACTTTGGACGAATATCAAAAGATCTGTCAGATCGGATTTTTTTAAAATTGAAACATGCTTTTTTTTATAAATTCAATGAATATTGCAGTTTTATGCAAATTATTCTTCTGCCTCTAAATCATACATTCAAAGTAACATATTCATGGCATTTGGCAAAGATGTAGAGTGTTATTCCAAATATCACTAAAACCAATCTTACCCCAATTGGCCAAAGGGGGGCGCTATATCATTTTGAGCAGTTTGTGAAACGCTTAAACTTGTTAAGATTTTTTTTTAGCAATTTGCATAAAACATTCTACACACAATCTAAGGACCTTTATCTAATATGCCTATGAAGTGCACACACACAAAAATAGTAATAATAATAATAAATATAGCTGCAAGCTGCGATAAAGTGGCCAAGGCCAAAAACACCTCAAATCATGAACACAGCCTGCAATGTGCGTGAAATCTTGCAAGCACATTCCCAATAGGTCAAGGAACAGATACCACCCTTCTCACATTGGCCTGTTATAGCGCCACCAGCGGGTGAACTTTTTCACAACACATTTTTGGAACAAAATGGACCAATCTTTGACATCAGTAACGTCAAAGGGAACTCTGCCTGCGATCTTGACATTTTGTACTTTTATAGCCATTGTTTTCTGGCTTGAAGCGAGCCCACAATTGTTTCGAAGGAACAATATTTTCTAGTTGTGGGCTCGCTGAAGGCGAGTCCAGCTTGTTATACCCCAGTTTATATTTAAGTGTGCCTGCCATGCAATGGCAAAACACTTATTGTAATCCGCCATACTTAATAATAATCACGTCACAAAATTTCGGCTCGTAATAACTGCCGCAATATTTACACCACCGCCACAATATATACATCAAAACGTGCGGCTCGGCCGGGAATGGGGTGCTATTACTTTTCTAAGAGAAAAGTTGTATCGTTTAATTGATATTAATTTATTAGTGAATTAATTTTACCCATTGACTTATAATGGGAATCGCAAAAACTCACATTCAATTTTTTTTTTCTCGCAAACCATAGGGGCTACAGTTTCAAAACTTGGAGAGGAGATTTATAATGATATCAAGGATTAAATAAAAATAATTTCGTCAGTTGGCCTCATGGTGGCGCTATAACAGTCTACTTTACCTTTCGGCCTGTAACTCTTGAACCGTGGGTCGGAAAATTAAAATTCCCTTTTCCCTGGATTCCTTGGTTCATGACGCATCTCCTCATATAGGCCACGCCCATTTGCGTCAGGATAGATTTTCCGTCATTTTGAATTTTCTTCAAAACACACTTTTTGCTCCTTTTCCTACATATTTTCTCCAAATGTCACAAAAATCGATACACACGATATATGGACTCATGCAATAAACATATTTAAACGATATTTTGATAGTCCATACCGTTCTTCCGTAACAGGGTTCCAAAGTTAGCGGGAGGAGCCCGTTTTGTAAGAAGTAGCCATAAATCACAAACGAAACATCCAGTCAACACCAAATTTTAACCACAAGTGGGGGGCGCTATACTGAACATATGCCTAAAAGCATTTCCACTTCGACCCATAGGGGGCACCACAAACACGCAAAACGTAACCGTTTCATGCCACAACGCGTTTTTCAGGGGGAACGACCCTCTCAAAACGAAACACAAACGATCTCGGGAGCGACGGGACAACGTAATCACCTTGCGGAACTTGTGGGAGGAGCCTATTTCTTAAAAACAAGAAACCCTATTGCTAATGCTAACACATGCTAATGCTAACAAATGCTAATGCTAACAAAGATGCTAATTTTAACACGTACAAGGTTGCACACACTTGGCGAGCTGCAGGCACACTTAAAATTTCTTCGAAATTTTCTTTTCTAGTTATTTATTTATTAGTGTGGTTGCCCTTACAGGGCAACACACTATAGTTCTAGGGAAACTTTATTTTTGGAGCTGTGTGAAGCACAGGCTCCCTATACGTGGCCGTGTGGGTCTGTCTGTGTGTCTGTGTGTCTGTATGTAGCCTGAACTTCCTAAACTTCGGCACGCTACTAGTCCCACAGTTTTGCCACCACACACTCGCGCCATATGTCAAATCGACCGGCTTACTCGGGAATCGTGGGCTAGTAACTTGCTAAGAGAAAGGTTCTATAGTTTAATTGATATTAATTTATTAGTGAATTAATTTTCCCCATTGACTTATAATGGGAATCGCAAAAACTCACATTCAATTATTTGTCTCTCGCAAACCATAGGGGCTAGAGTTTCAAGACTTGGAGAGGAGGTTCATAATGATTTCAAGGATTAAATAAAAAATAATTGTGTCATTTGGCCGCATGGTGGCGCCATAACACCCCACTTTACGTTTTGGCCTGTAACTCTTGAACCGTAGGTCGGAAAATTAAAAATATTTTTTCCCTGGATTCCTTGGGTCATGACGCATCTCCCCATATAGGCCACGCCCATTTGCGCCATGATAGATTTTCCGCCATCTTGAATTTTCTCCAAAACACACTTTTTCCTCCTTTTCCTACATATTTTCTTCAAATGTCACAAAAATCGGTACACATGATCCACACACACACACACACACACACACACACACACACACACACACACACACACACACACACACACACACACACACACACAGCTCCACTTCACACGGGTGTGATTTTTCCTTATTTCTAGATAAACTTTTTTTCGGCGCGTTTCACGGCCCACAGTTTTTGCGCCACACACTCGCGCCATATGTCAAATCGACCGGCTTCATCGGGAATCGAGTGCTTCCATTTTGCTAAGAGAAAGGTTCTATCGTTTAATTGATATTAATTTATTAGTGAATTAATTTTCCCCATTGACTTATAATGGGGATCGCAAAAACTCACATTCAATTATTTTCTTTCTCGTAAACCATAGGGGCTACATTTTCAAAACTTGGAGAGGAGATTTATAATGATATCAAGGATAAAATAAAAAATGATATCGTCAGTTGGCCTCATGGTGGCGCTATAACAGCTCACTTTACGTTTTGGCCTGTAACTCTTGAACCGTAGGTCGGAAAATTAAAATTATTTTTCCCCTGGATTCCTTGGGTCATTACGCATCTCCCCATATAGGCCCCGCCCATTTGCGTCAGGATAGATTTTCCGCCATTTTGAATTTTCTTCAAAACACACTTTTTGCTCCTTTTCCTACATATTTTCTCCAAATGTCACAAAAATCGGTACACATGATCTCTGGACCCATGCGATAAACATATTCAAGCGATATTACGATAGTCCATACCGTTCGTCCGGAACAGGCTTACGAAGTTAGTGAGAGGGTCTCGTTTCGCAAAAAATAGCCCTAAATCACAAACAAAACATCCAGTCAACACCAAATTTTAACCACAAGTCGCGGGAGGGATATTCAACAAATCCCCAAAAGCATTTCCACTTCGACCCTTAGGGGGCGCCACAGACGCGCAAAACGTAACCGTTTCGTGCCAAAACGCGTTTTTCAGGGGGAACGACCCTCTCAAAACGAAACACAAGCGATCTCGGATGCGACGCGACAACGCAATCGCCTGGCGAAACTCGTGGGAGGAGCCTATTTCTTAAAAACAAAAAAACGTATCCTTACATCAAGAACGCAGGATCCCAACGGCGCCTTTTCGAATCGCGCGTCACACGGCCCCGACGGTATCCGTCCCGACGTCCTCTCCCTCGAACCCCTGCGTTTTCCTCGGGGTCCCGGAGGCACGTACCCGCCGCTCGCGCCGGGGCGGGGCGGGCAACCACACTCGCAATTTCACAAATTGCAAATTTTGTAGTTGTGGGCTCGCTGAAGGCGAGTTTATATTTATAGTTAGTGTGGTTGCCCTAACAGGGCAACACACTATAGTTCTAGGGAGACTTTATTTATTTTTCCTTATAAACTTTTATTTCGCCGCGTTTCACGGCCCACAGTTTTTGCGCCACACACTCGCGCCATATGTCAAATCGACCGGCTTCATCGGGAATCGTGTGCTTGTACTTTGCTAAGAGAAAAGTTGTATCGTTTAATTGATATTAATTTATTAGTGAATTAATTTTCCCCATTGACTTGAATGGGAAAATGCAAAAACTCACATTCAATTATTTTTCTCTCGCAAACCATAGGGGCTACAGTTTCAAAACTTGGAGAGGAGGTTCATAATGCGTACAAGGATTAAATAAACTAGACCAGGTCAACCTGGTTGTGCCAGACCCCCTGTCTGTCATCATCATTTATGACATCATGCCTTTTGTAGGCATGTCATCATCATGTCATCATCATATATACCCTTTATATAGAAAACCCGGACAGACATTTGCTTATGTAGGCCTACCCATTTCATGGGTCTGGCAAAAATAATTACATCAGTCTGCCTCATGGTGGCGCTATAACAGCTCACTTTACGTTTTTGCTTATAACTCTTGAACCGTAGGTCGGAAAATTAAAATTCTTTTTTCCCTGGATTCCTTTGGTCATAACACATCTCCCAATATAGGCCCCGCCCATTTGCGTCATGATAGATTTTCCGCCATTTTGAATTTTCTTCAAAACACACTTTTTGCTCCTTTTCCCACATATTTTCTCCAAATGTCACAAAAATCGGTACACATGATCTATGGACCCATGCGATAAACATATTCAAGCGATATTCTGATAGTCCATACCGTTCGTCCGTAACAGGCTTCCAAAGTTAGCGGGAGGGGCCCGTTTCGCAAAAAATAGCCATAAATCCGGAACGAAACATCCAGTCAACACCACATTTTAACCACTAGTCGGGGGTGGTATACTCAACAAATCCCCAAAAGCATTTCCATTTCGACCCATAGGGGGCACCGGGGCGGGGCGGGGCGGGCAACCACACTCGCAATTTCACAAATTGCACATTTTCTAGTTAGTGTGGTTGCCCTAACAGGGCAACACACTATAGTTCTAGGGAAACTTTATTTATTCTTCTTTACTTATTTATTTCTAGATAAACTTTTATTTCGGCGCGTTTCACCGCCCACAGTTTTTGCCCCACACACTCGCGCCATATGTCAAATCGACCGGCTTCATCGGGAATCGTGTGCTTGTACTTCGCTAAGAGAAAAGTTGTATCGTTTAATTGATATTAATTTATTAGTGAATTAATTTTCCCCATTGACTTGAATGGGAAAATGCAAAAACTCGCATTCAATTATTTTTCTCTCGCAAACCATAGGGGCTACAGTTTCAAAACTTGGAGAGGAGATTCATAATGGTTTCAAAGATTAATTGAAAAATAATTTCGTCAGTCGGCCTCATGGTGGAGCTATAACAGCCCACTTTACGTTTTGGCCTGTAACTCTTGAACCGTAAGTCGGAAAATTAAAAAATCAGGATAGATTTTCCGCCATTTTGAATTTTCTTCAAAACACACTTTTTGCTCCCTTTCCAACATATTTTCTCCAAATGTCACGAGAATCGGTACATAGGATCTCTGGACCCATGCGATGAACATATTCAAGCGATATTTCAATAGTCCATACCGTTCGGCCGTAACAGGCTTCCGAAGTTAGTGGGAGGGGCCCGTTTCACCGAAAATAGCCATAAATTGCGAACAAAACATCCAATCAACACCAAATTTTAACCACAAGTCATGGTTGGGATACTCAAGGAATTCCCAAAAGCATTTCCACTTTGACCCATAGGGGGCGCTACAGATGTGCAAAACTTAACCGTTTCGTGCCAAAATGTGTTTTTCAGGATGAACGACCATCTCAAAACAAAACGCAAACGATTCCGGGAGAGACGTGACAACATAATCGCCTTGCGAAATTTGTGGGAGGAGCCTATTTCTTAAAGACAAGAAACCATATCCTTACATCACGAACGCAGGATCCGACCGATACCTTTTCAACGGCCCCGACGGTATCCGTCCCGACGTCGCCTCCCTCGGACCCCTGCGTTTTCCACAGGGTCCCGGCGGCGCGCCCCACTGTTCGCGCCAGGGCGGGTCGGGCAACCACACTCGCAATTTCACAAATTGCACATTTTCTAGTTTCTAACTTCCAAGGTTCCCCCCACTTTCTTCGACGGATTTCAACTCCCTCCTACTTTGTGCTACAAACTTCGTTCCAACTTCAACATGTTCAGCTTTCTACAGTGACGTGTGCTTGTATTTTTCTTTTCAAAATATTTCATATTTTTGGAAATATTTAACTTTTGAACTTTTATTTTTCCTCCTTATAATGGGAGTCTATGTAGAAAAGTGCCCACTTTTCTGGTGCAAATTCTTTGTGCTCTTATAGCTCTTTCATACTTTCACATAAAAACCTCGTTCCAACTTTGAAATGTTCAGCGAGGTTTGAAGTTTCATTGTTGTTTTCGAAATTATTTAAAAGTTTATACTGTTTGAAATATTTAACTTTATTCATAAATCTTTCATCCCTTAGAGAATGAATGGGATCTGACTTTAACATTTTTACTTTTTCACTAAACTTTATAGCCTCATTACTCTGGCATACATTTACGTAGGAACGCGATTCAAACTTGAAAAACGCTCACACGCTTTTGGACTTCATCGTGGTTCAAACGGTATTCGAAAACGTCATACCGTTCTTCCACAATCGCAGTCCAAAGGTAGAGTGTTTTGGGGTATTTTGGGGATATTTTTGGCGGGAAAACCAGTCCTAGACTGTAGCTAGAGTGTGGGAGACTTGTTCTTAACACCTTCTAAGCCTGGCCGTACTCCCTCGGACTTCCTACTTGGTCCAATCAGCCACACGTCTATTCCCGGACTTTTGATATAAATGATAATAATCAAAAAAAAAAACATCGGCCATTCTTCTCTGTGTCATTTTGGAGCCATCTGAAACGGTTAATATCCTCTCTCAATCATTTTCTGGGACTGGGTGTGATGCTCGTAGTATCCAGCAGGCCGCGCCGTTGACTCACATTCTGGATGGATGGGTGGCTAGGAGTGGCCTCCTACTCTCCACGTTGTTGAAACTCGACAAGAAGGGCACACAACATGGCTGCTCTTTGTCTCTGTTCGTGGATCGCGGTCTCAATCATGTTCGGGCGCCGCTTCTCTATCGCTCCTTTCCCTTCTTCGCCGCACGTAAACGAATGGAATTGATCTCCCCTCCGCCTCGCCAAAGTAAGATCGCCGACCTCTGCAGGATGAATATGTACGCTGTATCGAGCACTCCATTACGTGTTGTTATCATGTGGGCTTTGTTTTTTTAAAACATGTTTGTAAATAAATGGCTTATTTCTTCGGCGCTACCTCTGTTCAGAGGGTTCTGCCACGGCTTGCAAGGTGTTAAAGTAATGAAGTTCTCTGAACGAATCGTCCTCACGGCCAGAATATTTAAAATGTATGCATGTTTTTTGGCACGTTTGTAGCCACGCTCGTCGTGTTTCGTAAAGTGCAACTAAAATAAAACAGAGACTTACAGAATTTCATCTATGGCCCTCTGAGTGCCGGGTCGCGCCTCAGACGCCCCATTCACCTCAAGTCATTTTTTTTCTGGTTTTCGGAATTTTTTTTATTTTCCCCCAAACATTTCTAGCTTGCTCTCATGCGCACATTATTGATCCTTTTAACATCAGAATCGCAATGTTCGTAGAGCCACTCACCGAGCCACTCCCCGAGCAAAGACTATGTGTTTTCAACTTTTCGTGTTTCCGGGAGAGCGATCAGTTCGTACACTTGCGCTCCCTATTCAAACCAATGGATATGGCCCATATCTTGAACAAATATACAGCTCAGAAGCAAAGGTGCTCCTTATTAACTTTAATTACAGTGCTGAGTCAGTGGTCTCACATGATTTACAAGCTCACAATAAGTTGCACTGTGTAACTTTGTGAGCTTGTAGATCGGCTATTTATCTGGTTCTCAAAGTGTGGTCCAGGGAACACATGGACGCACGCATGTATGCACACATACACATGCATACTCACATGCACACACACACACACACACACACACACACACACACACACACACACACACACACACACACACACACACACACACACAGTCACTTCCACATGATTGGTAGATCTAATTCTAAAACCAGTCCCATCCCAATGATTTTTAGATCTAATTCCATCGGCAGTTCCAAACCATAATTTGTAGCTCTAAATCCATCACCTGTCACATCCACATGATTTGTAGATCTAATTCTAAAACCAGTCCCATCCCCATGATTTTTAAATCTAATTCCATCGGCAGTTCCATACCATAATTTGTAGCTCTAAATCCATCACCTGTCACATCCACATGATTTGTAGATCTAATTCTAAAACCAGTCACATCCACATGATTTGTAGATCTAATTCTAAAACCAGTCCCATCCCCATGATTTGTAGATCTATTTCAATCGGCAGTTCCATACCATAATTTGTAGCTCTAAATCCATCACCTGTCTCATCCACATGATTTGTAGATCTAATTCTAAAACCAGTCACATACACATGATTTGTAGATCTAATTCTAAAACCAGTCCCATACCCATGATTTGTAGATCTAATTCCATCGGCAGTTCCATACCATAATTTTTAGCTCTAAATCCATCACCTGTCACATCCACATGATTTGTAGATCTAATTCTAAAACCAGTCCCATCCCCATGATTTGTAGATCTAATTTGTAGATCTAATTCCATCGGCAGTTCCATACCATAATTTGTAGCTCATCCACATGATTTGTAGATCTAATTCTAAAAACAGTCACATCCACATGATTTGTAGATCTAATTCTAAAACCAGTCCCAGCCCAATGACTTGTAGATCTAATTCAATCGGCAGTTCCATACCATAATTTGTAGCTCTAAATCCATCACCTGTCTCATCCACATGATTTGTAGATCTAATTCTAAAACCAGTCACATCCTCATGATTTGTAGATCTAATTCTAGAACCAGTCCCATCCCCATGATTTGTAGATCTAATTCCATCGGCAGTTCCATACCAATTTTCAATTTTCAAAAAACTTTTTTTTTTCAAAAATTAAATTAAATGCATTTTCTACTATTACTTCATAACAGTTTCGAGCGAGCCCACGCAGTTTCTGCAGGAACTGCTTTTCTAGTTTATCTATCAGTCAGTCAGTCAGTAGACGGGAATTTTGGTTCCTTTCTACTCCTACATACTTAGTGAGAACATGAAAATAAAAACATCAATGTGTTCAGCTTACAGTGGCGAAGTGTGCTATTATTTTCTACAGCAATCGGCCAAATGGTGGCGCTGTAGGAAGCCTTCGAAAGTGCGAACTTTGAACAGGTAGAGCTCATGCTCTGTTTTTTTTTTTTTCTATAATTTTTATCCCACAATTTTGTAACCCATTTTTTCACCCAGTGCTAATTGCCTATGTAATCCTGGGCTCTGCTCTCCCTCTGCCGCGCCTGGGGAGACAACGGACTGACCTCATGCTTCCTTCTATGCATGAGGAGTCCAAGTTGTTTCTTTTCACCTGACAGTGGAGATTTCCCTGGTTTGGACGTAGCGCGTGGAAGGAACACGTTATTCCAACCAGTTCCTTTCCCCTCCATCAGGCGCCCCGGCTGGCCAGGGGGAGGCATTATTGAGACCAGGATTACGTGCATGTTTTTGTGAGGGTATCAACCCTAGGAGACACGGGGAGAACATGCAAACTCCACACAGAAAGGCCCTATCGCCAACCCCACCTAGGGTGTGGGCGCTGATGACGCGGAGGAGGAACACGCCGCCAGCGCTCACAGCGTCCCCCGGCGGGAATCGAACCCAGGACCTTCTAGCTGTGAGCTCATGCTCTGTTTTAGGTACAGCCATGAAACCTGTATACACGTATGCGTCTCCTCATGCCGAACAACTTTTACGCTCTGACTTTTGACCTTTGACCTTTAGATCCCCCAGAATTTTGAATTATATGAAAAACAGTAAAAATCTATCTCCTCCTGGGTTTTTTTCGTTACGCGCACGAAACTTTTTTCACATGAACTTTGAACCTATATCTACACAGGCTATGTGGTGAGAAGTTTGTACGTTAAATAATGTTTTTTTAATAATTCAATTAATATTGCAGTTTTATGCAAATTATTCTTCGGCCTCTAAATCATACATGCAAAGTTACACGTTCATGGCATTTGGCAAAGATGTAGAGGGTTAGTCAAAATATCACTGAAACCAATCTTATTCCAATCGGCCAAAGGGGGCGCTATACGAAGCGTTTGAAAATTCAAAATTCAAACGGGCATAAGTCATGACTCGTTTCGTTTGAAGACATGCAACTTGTTACACGCGTGCCTTGACTCAAGCGGAAGACATCTGTGTCGTTGTTTAGTAAGCTCCGCCCTTCGATTTTCCGCCATTTTGAGCAGTTTATAAAACGCGTAAACCCGCCTTTATTCTGGAATTGTCGCGTCACGTGCACAAAACTTTTTTTACGTGAACTTTGGACCAATATCTAAAGATCTGTCAGATCGGATTTCTTTAAAATCTAAACATGCTTTTTTAAATAATTCAATGAATATTGCAGTTTTATGCAAATTATTCTTCTGCCTCTAAATCATACATGCAACGTAACATGTTCATGGCATTTGGCAAAGATGTAGAGTGTTAGTCCAAATATCACTAAAACCAATCTTACTCCAATTGGCCAAAGGGGGGCGCTATATCATTTAAAGCAGTTTGTGAAACGCTTAAACCCGTTAGGATTTTTTTAGCAATTTGCTTGAAACATTCTACACACAATCTAAGGACCTTTATCTAATATGCCTATGAAGTGCACACACACAAAAAAAAAAAATAATAATAATAATAATAAATATAGCTGCAAGCAGCGATAAAGTGGCCAAAGCCAAAAACACCTCAAATCATGAACACAGCCTGCAATGTGCATGAAATCTTGCAAGCACATTCCCAATAGGTCAAGGAACAGATACCACCCTTCTTACATTGGCCTGTTATAGCGCCACCAGCCAACTTTTGCACAACACATTTTTGGAACAAAATGGACCAATCTTTGACGTCAGTAACGTCAAAGAGAGCACTGCCTGCGATCTTGCCATTTTGTACTTTATAGCCATTGTTTTCTGGCTTGAAGCGAGCCCACAATTGTTTCGAAGGAACAATATTTTCTAGTTATGATGTCATACTAACAGGTCTTACAGCCATACCCTGTGGTGGTATCTAGTATTATTAATGTACTAGAAGGTCGGCCGGCCCCTCTAGGTCGTCGCGTTGCGTCTATAGGAGTAAATATTCGTCGAAAAAAAATCCCTGAGGTACAGGGTGGCCACGATCTGATGGTTTTTTTGAGAAAAAAATGTTTTTTGAGAAAAAAAAAATTTTGAGAAAAAATACGTTTTTTGAGAAAAAAGATTTGAGAAAAAAAATGTTTTGAGGAAAAAAAATTGAGAAAAAGTTTTTTGAGAAAAAAAATTTTTTTGAGAAAAAAAAATTCTAAAAAAAAAATTTGAGAAAAAAAAATTTTTGAGAAAAAAATTTTTTTTGAGAAAAAAAAATGTTTGAGAAAAAAAATTGGAAAAATAAATAAATAATAATAATAATAAATAAAACGTATTGGTGATGCGATGACGTGGTGTATACGGATGTTACTGCGATTGAGGTGAAAGAGAAAAGTGGAGGGTTGTGAGCAAACTATTAGCTATTTGTGTGTGTGTGTGTGTGTGTGTGTGTGTGTGTGTGTGTGTGTGTGTGTGTGTGTGTGTGTGTGTGTTCTGGCTACGCCCTTCTCGGTTGAAATTGGATCCGCCGGTCCCATAGCTGGGAATACGAGCCAATGGACGGCGGTCACCATGGCAACGGGGGGCCAATGATAGAGTTATGGGCGGTTTTATTCCCTACGCTCTACCGACATCTGCTCTAGCTATGAGTTGAAGTGGAGGCGAAATGGGCGTGTATGGGCTTGGAAGTGGGATGCGGCTCTAAGAAAAATGTAATAGTAGATTATATCATTATGATGTCATAATAACAGGTTTAACAGCCATACCGTGTGCCTGCCTGGGCATCTTCCTGGGTGGTCTCTAGTAGTATTAATGTATCATTATGATGTCATACTAACAGGTCTAACAGTAGTATTAATGTATCATTATGATGTCATACTAACAGGTCTTACAGCCATACCGTGTGCCTGCCTGGGCATCTTCCTGGGTGGTCTCTAGTATTAATGTATCATTATGATGTCATAATGACAGGTCTTACAGCCATACTGTGTGCCTGCCTGGGCATCTTCCTGGGTGGTCTCTAGTAGTATTAATGTATCATTATGATGTCATACTAACAGGTCTAACGGTAGTATTAATGTATCATTATGAGGTCATACTAACAGGTCTAACAGCCATGCCCTGTGGTGGTCTCTAGTATTAATGTATCATTATGATGTCATACTAACAGGTCTTACAGCCATACCGTGATCAGGCATCTTCCTGGGTGGTCTCTAGTAGTATTAATGTATCATTATGATGTCATACTAACAGGTCTAACGGTAGTATTAATGTATCATTATGAGGTCATACTAACAGGTCTAACAGCCATGCCCTGTGGTGGTCTCTATATTAATGTATCATTATGATGTCATACTAACAGGTCTTACAGCCATACCGTGATCAGGCATCTTCCTGGGTGGTCTCTAGTAGTAGTAATGTATCATTATGATGTCATACTAACAGGTCTAACGGTAGTATTAATGTATCATTATGAGGTCATACTAACAGGTCTAACAGCCATGCCCTGTGGTGGTCTCTAGTATTAATGTATCATTATGATGTCATACTAACAGGTCTTACAGCCATACCGTGATCAGGCATCTTCCTGGGTGGTCTCTAGTAGTATTAATGTATCATTATGATGTCATACTAACAGGTCTAACGGTAGTATTAATGTATCATTATGAGGTCATACTAACAGGTCTAACAGCCATGCCCTGTGGTGGTCTCTAGTATTAATGTATCATTATGATGTCATACTAACAGGTCTTACAGCCATACCGTGTGCCTGCCTGGGCATCTTCCTGGGTGGTCTCTAGTATTAATGTATCATATCATTATTGCGGCCGTAGGTCGCAGTTTAGTATCAAAACCTCCACCGGCCGTCCGTCGGTCGGTCGGTCGGTCGGTCGGTCACACGTCACACGTCACACCTTTGCCCTGCTCATATCTCCGCATCAGTATGACATCACACCACATGTGTACACAAACCTTTGTTTACGTTGCTGTGGCAACAGTCTGTTGTTGCTGGTCTGTTAGTGTACGTTAGCAACCACCTTAGCAACCATGGTTTTACCCTAGCAACCAACTGTTTACCCTAGCAACCAACTGTTTACCATAGCAACCACGTTTTTTTACCCTAGCAACCAACTGTTTACCATAGCAACCATTATATGGGCATAAAAGGGATTCTGTTAGGGATCTCCATATATGGGCATAAAAGGGATTCTGTTAGGGATCTCCATATATGGGCATAAAAGGGATTCTGTTAGGGATCTCCATATATGGGCATAAAAGGGATTCTGTTAGGGATCTCCATATATGGGCATAAAAGGGATATAAGACCGGCATTATCTACCGACAGATTGTGGAGATAAGCGACCAACGGTCGCTTATCTCCCGATTAGGGAGTCTTACTGGTGATGTCATAATAACAGGTCTTACAGCCATACCGTGATCAGGCATCTTCCTGGGTGGTCTCTAGCAGTATTAATGTATCATTATGATGTCATACTACCTATCAGTAGTATGATGTCATTAATACTACCGTTAGACGGTAGTATTAATGTATCATTGTGAGGTCATACTAGCAGGTCTAACAGCCATGCCCTGTGGTGGTCTCTAGTATTAATGTATCATTATGATGTCATACTAACAGGTCTTACAGCCATACCGTGTGCCTGCCTGGGTATATTTCTCGGAGGTCTCCTCGTTAAGAAGCTCAACCTATCAGTAGTATTAATGTATCATTATAATGTCATATAACCAGGGTTAACAGCCATACCGTGTGCCTGCCTGGGCATCTTCCTGGGGGGTCTCTAGTAGTATGAATGTATCATTATGATGTCATACTAACAGGGTTAACAGCCATACTATGTGCCTGCCTGGGCATCTTCCTGGGAGGTCTCCTCGTTAAGAAGCTCAACCTATCAGTAGTATTAATGTATCATTATGATGTCATACTAACAGGTTTAACAGCCATACCATGTGCCTGCCTGGGCATCTTCCTGGGTGGTCTCTAGTAGTATTAATGTATCATTATGATGTCATACTAACAGGTCTAACAGTAGTATTAATGTATCATTATGATGTCATACTAACAGGGTTAACAGCCATACCATGTGCCTGCCTGGGCATCTTAGATAGATAGATAGATAGATAGATAGATAGATAGATACCTTTATTATCCCAAGGGGGAAATTCAGTTGTCCAGTAGTAGCACAGCAGTATACAGTTATTTACAAAGTTACAGAGACGTAAGAAAAAATAGATAAGAGGGAAAGAAACAAGAGAACAAAAAAAAGAGCAGTACAGTACCAATAAAGAGAAGGTGCATCAATAGAGGGGGCGAATAATATATAAGTATATATACATAAAGTGTCTTGCAAAAAAGACCATAGCAGTCAATGCTAGTTAGTGCAAACAAGTATCTCACTGTCATTGTTAAACAAAGCAAAAATACTCAGAAACTACCAACACAAACTAATAGTGCAAAGTAAAAAAAAAAATCAGTGCGAAAAAAGAAGAAACTAGGAAGCGTGTCACCGCAAGACGCACATGAGCACTCTTCCTGGACGGTCCTTTTGGGTCAAAGTCAATACAGCAATAGTTCCTTAGAGGTCAATGTCAATACAGCAAAGGTTCCGTCAGTCTAAGTTAGGAAGGGAGACCTTTTCAAGCGTCCGTTATGTGTCTCGTTGTACAGCTTAAGGGCAGCCGGTACAAAAGATTTTCCTAATCTCTCACATCTCCGTCCTGGGTAGGTAAAGCGGTCGTTTCCTCTCTTACTCCAGTAACTGGTGATCTCTAGATGGAGGGGGTGGGAGGAGTTCTCCAAGATGGAATCCAGCTTCCTCGCTGTGCGCACACTGGTTACTTCCTCCACCCCCTGCAGAGAGGACCCGACGACAGAGCCTGCTTTCTTCACCAGTCTGTTTAGGTTAAACGTGTCACCTGCTCTGTTGTTGCCACCCCAACATGTTATACCAAAAAAGAGGACACTTGCCATGACAGACTGATAGAACATCTGTAGCATCCTATTGCACACCCCAAACGATCTCAGTCTTCTCAGGAGGAACAGCCTGCTTTTCCCCTTGCTGTGAATCGCCTGTGCATTGTCCGACCAGTCCAGTGAACTATTCAGGTGTACTCCGAGGAATTTGTAGTTATCCACAAGCTCAACCACCTCACCGTTAATGGTGCTTGGCACCGGGGGGACTCTCTTGGAGGTGCGGAAGTCCACCACCATCTCCTTGGTCTTGCTTGCGTTGAGCCTGAGATGGTTAGCCTCGCTCCATTGCACAAAGTCCCTAACCACACCATCGTGCTCAGCCGTGTTGTCACCCGAGATCTTGCTGACCACCACGGTATCATCTGAGAACTTCTGCAGATGACAGGTCTTGGAATTGAAGAGGAAGTCCGATGTATAGAGAGTGAACAGGAAGGGTGAGAGCACAGTTCCTTGCGGGGCCCCCGTGTTGCTCACCAGCACATCAGACCGACAGCTCTGCAGTCTCACAGACTGTGGCCTTTCTGAAAGGTAGTCTGTGATCCATGCCACAAAGCTCTTGTCCACTCCCATCAGCGTAAGCTTCTCCGCAAGCAGAGACGGTTGGATAGTGTTGAAAGCACTGGAGAAGTCAAAAAACATAATTCTGACTGTGCTGCCCAGATCTTCCAGATGGGTGAGAGCCTTATGGAGCATGAAGGTGATGGCGTCGTCAACCCCAATATCAGCCTGGTAGGCAAACTGAAGGGGGTCCAGGTGATCACTGACCGCCGGTCTCAGGAGGTTCAGAACCAGCCGTTCAAAGACCTTCATGACCTGTGATGTCAGGGCGACTGGTCTGTAATCATTGAGGACCGAGGGGCGGGTCTTCTTAGGCACCGGGACAATGCAGGAGGTCTTCCACAGCTGTGGTACCTTCCCCGTCTTCAGGGAGAGGTTGAAAAGATGCGTAAGGGGGACAGCGAGCTGCTCCGCGCAAGCCTTAAGCACCTTAGAGCTGATGTTGTCAGGTCCCGCCGCTTTCCTGGTGTTGACTTTTCCGAGTTGACGCCTCACTTGCTCGTTGGTGAGAATCAGGGTGGGTGGGGGGGGGGGGAGGGGGAGATGGTGCAGGGGAAGAAAGAGGGCGGCAACCGAGGTCACCGTTTGGCCCAGCCGCTGTTTGTTGAACATGAACAGGAGCTCCGTCAAACCGATTGAAAAAACGGTTCATCTCGTTTGCCAGCTCCTCCGTGCCTGGCACAGTAGAGTTGGCAGAGCCATACCCTGTGATCTTCCTGAAACCACCCCACACTTGTCTCGTATTGTTCTCCCTCAGAGAGTTCTCCAGCTTAGCTTTGTAGCTCCCTTTTGCCTGAGCCTTGACTGTTTTAAGCTCCTCCACCACCACCCTCAAGCCCTCCCAGTCCCCTGCATGAAACAGATCTCTTTTCCTCTTAAGGAGGTGAATGATTTCTTTTGTCATCCACGGCTTGTTGTTAGAGAAGCAGCGAACCTTCTTGGTAGGAACACACACCTTCTCGCAGAATAGGATATAGTCAGTGATAACCTGACATAGGCTATCTACATCATCCCCATGTTCACTGAAAAAAGATTCCCAGTCTGTCATTTCAAAATCAAATCTGAGTCTCTCCTCCACCTCCCCAGCCCAACACTGAACCTCCCTGATGAATGGAAGCACTCTCTTCACAACAGGAAGGTACGAGGGATCCAGTTTCACCATGAAGTGATCAGAGCCACACACAGGGGGTAGGGAGACGCAACTGTATGCGTTTCTAACATTAGCATACAGGAGATCAAGAGTGTTCTCACCTCTTGTTTTGCAAGTGACAAACTGGGAGAAATCAGACAGGCCCCTAGCAACATTCACCAGGTTAAAGTCCCCGTTCAGCAGAATAAGGGAGCTAGGGTAGTGCGTTTGAAAACTGGCCACAGTTGAAAAAATAGTGTCCCGAGCTACCGCTGCATTGCCACAAGGTGGACAGTACACGGTCAGCAGGACAACGCACGAGAATTCCCGTGGTAGATAAATTGGTCTCAAAACGACCCCCAGTAGTTCGATGTCTGGGTTACAAATCACTTTTTTCACTGTGGCGTGTTCTTCCCTGCACCAAGACTTGCTAAAATAAACAAGTAAACCTCCTGCTCTTTTCATTTTGCCATTATTTTTCACTATCTCTCGATCTGCTCTTATCATACAAAAACCATCTACAGAGATAGAATTATCTGGACATGAACTGTTCAGCCATGATTCTGTAAGACAGATAATGTTGGCATCTTTGTATTCACTCTGAGATAACATGAGAGTTACTAGTTCGTCCGCTTTATCACTATCCTGAACTGATCTAACATTCCCTAAGACAATGGAAGGGAGACAGTGCTGTGCAGAAGAGGGGGGGAGGGGAGGGGAGCTAGAGGGGTTTTTGATCCTCCACAGGGCTCGCTTTTTGCCTTTGTGAGTTCCACTGCTCTTCCTCCTAGTAGTCTTCCTCCTACCTCCAGTCCTCAGGTAGGGAATAATGTCAATACTGGGCAAAGAGTATTGATCCTTGAGTGAGAGTAATTTCTCTCGACTGTACTGTAAGCGAGCGTCAGCGTCTCCTCCGTGCGCTGGCTGTAGTTGTCCGTATCCATGCGCCGTCTGTGTCCCGTGCGTCACGACGGTCCTATCCGTCCACAACGCCTCCGTCTTCCTGGGTGGTCTCTAGTATTAATGTATCATTATGATGTCATACTAACAGGGTTAACAGCCATACCATGTGCCTGCCTGGGCATCTTCCTGGGAGGTCTCTAGTAGTATTAATGTATCATTATGATGTCATACTAACAGGTCTAACGGTAGTATTAATGTATCATTATGAGGTCATACTAACAGGTCTAACAGCCATGCCCTGTGGTGGTCTCTAGTATTAATGTATCATTATGATGTCATACTAACAGGTCTAACAGTAGTATTAATGTATCATTATGATGTCAAACTAACAGGACTTACAGCCATACCGTGTGCCTGCCTGGGCATCTTCCTGGGTGGTCTCTAGTAGTATGAATGTATCATTATGATGTCATACTAACAGGTCTAACAGTAGTATTAATGTATCATTATGATGTCATACTAACAGGGTTAACAGCCATACCGTGTGCCTGCCTGGGTATATTTCTGGGAGGTCTCCTCGTTAAGAAGCTCAACCTATCAGTAGTATTAATGTATCATTATGATGTCATACTAACAGGGTTAACAGCCATACCGTGTGCCTGCCTGGGTATATTTCTCGGAGGTCTCCTCGTTAAGAAGCTCAACCTATCAGCGCTGGGCGCCGTCGGCATGGCGATGCTGGTCAACCTGATCAGCACTTCCTGTTACGTCAGCTTCCTGTTCCTGGGCTGTGACAACGCTCCGGTCGCCGGGGTGACGGTCGCCTACGGCAACGAGTAAGCATCACCACCACTCATTATGGTCTGTCTGTTGTTAGACCCTAACCCTCACCATCAGTAATATAATAATGTTCCTGGGCTGTGACAACGCTCCGGTCGCTGGGGTGACGGTCGCCTACGGCAACGAGTAAGCATCACCACCACTCATTATGGTCTGTCTGTTGTTAGACCCTAACCCTCACCATCAGTAATATAATAATGTTCCTGGGCTGTGACAACGCTCCGGTCGCCGGGGTGACGGTCGCCTACGGCAACGAGTAAGCATCACCACCACTCATTATGGTCAGGGTTAGGGTTAGGGTCTGTCTGTTGTTAGACCCTAACCCTCACCATCAGTAATATAATAATGTTCCTGGGCTGTGACAACGCTCCGGTCGCCGGGGTGACGGTCGCCTACGGCAACGAGTAAGCATCACCACCACTCATTATGGTCTGTCTGTTGTTAGACCCTAACCCTCACCATCAGTAATATAATAATGTTCCTGGGCTGTGACAACGCTCCGGTCGCTGGGGTGACGGTCGCCTACGGCAACGAGTAAGCATCACCACCACTCATTATGGTCTGTCTGTTGTTAGACCCTAATCCTCACCATCAGTAATATAATAATGTTCCTGGGCTGTGACAACGCTCCGGTCGCCGGGGTGACGGTCGCCTACGGCAACGAGTAAGCATCACCACCACTCATTATGGTCTGTCTGTTGTTAGACCCTAACCCTCACCATCAGTAATATAATAATGTTCCTGGGCTGTGACAACGCTCCGGTCGCCGGGGTGACGGTCGCCTACGGCAACGAGTAAGCATCACCACCACTCATTATGGTCTGTCTGTTGTTAGACCCTAACCCTCACCATCAGTAATATAACCAGTAAGACTCCCTAATCGGGAGATAAGCGACCGTCAGGTCACATGGCCTCATGGTGGCGCTAGAAGAGGGCCATGTGAGAAATGAGGGGTGGGGTCTCCGCGCCGCCGAGGCGGACGAATAGGTACCGGCCCCGGCTCTCCCGGTCGCTCCTAGCCGGAGTTACGGTATTTTATGTGAGCTGCAGTGTAGGGGGTCCTCCACTGGGGGCGCCACCACTTTTGCATCGGTTCTAGAGCACCAGGAGTCGGTGGTCCCCGGGAATTCCCCGTGAGCAGCCCCGTTGGGGTGGTCATTTGGTCATTTTTGCACATTTGGTCATTTTTTACATCTGGGGGTCCCCCAGGGACCTGGGGGTCCCTGTAGCTCCGGGGGTCCTTGGAGGTTGTAGTTTGGCAGGTAAGGAGTGTGTGTGCAAAGGGAATTCCCCTTGAGCAGCCCCGTTGGGGTGGTCATTTGGTCATTTTTGCACATTTGGTCATGTTTTACATCTGGGGGTCCCCCAGAGACCTGGGGGTCCCTGGAGCTCCGGGGGTCCTTGGAGGTTGTAGTTTGGCAGGCAAGGAGTGTGTGTGCAAAATTTTGCATGGATCGGGGCAACGGTTGCGGAGATATGAGCAGGGCAAGAGTGTGACGTGTGACAGACAGACTGACGGACTGACGGACTGACTGACGGACTGACGGACTGACAGTTTGTGCAGGTTTTGATAGTAAGTGCGACCTGATGGTCGCAATAATGTTCCTGGGCTGTGACAACGCTCCGGTCGCCGGGGTGACGGTCGCCTACGGCAACGAGTAAGCATCACCACCACTCATTATGGTCTGTCTGTTGTTAGACCCTAACCCTCACCATCAGTAATATAATAATGTTCCTGGGCTGTGACAGCGCTCCGGTCACCGGGGTGACGGTCGCCTACGGCAACGAGTAAGCATCGCTCAGCCAATCATCTGCTAGGTCTGCCTGTCTGTAGGTCTGTCTGTTGTTAGGTCTGTCGTTTTCACCATCAGTAAGCATCACCACTCATTATGGTCTGTCTGTTGTTAGGTCTGTTGTATTCACCATCAGTAAGCATCCACCACCACTCATTATGGTCTGTCTGTTGTTAGGTCTGTTGTATTCACCATCAGTAAGCATCCACCACCACTCATTATGGTCTGTCTGTTGTTAGGTCTGTTGTTTTCACCATCAGTAAGCATCCACCACCACTCATTATGGTGTGTCTGTTGTTAGGTCTGTTGTATTCACCATCAGTAAGCATCACCACCACTCATTATGGTCTGTCTGTTGTTAGGTCTGTTGTTTACAGTTTACAGTTTACAGTTTAGGCATTTAGCAGACGCTTTTAATCCAAAGCGACTTACAATAAGCAGATAACATCACAATAATAAACAAGATAATATGTCAGAACATCATCAACAATATAACAAATGCAAATGGATATCTATCTAGAAAAAACACAGTATAATCAAAGTTCTAAAAACCTAAAGACAAAAAACTAATGCTAACTAGCTTCATGTATGGTCACTGACTTTTCTGTAGTGCTAAGGGTTTAGGTGGAGTCTGAAAAGGTGAGTCTTCAGTCCACGGCGAAAGCTAGCGAGTGAGTCCGTTGTTAAGTGCGACAGGGAGTTTATTCCACAACTTGGGGGCCAGGAGGGCAAACTGTCTCGGACGAGTGGATTTTTGCCCTGGAGTTTTTAGCGAGGGTTCTGTCAGCATCCCTGTGTTGGCTGATCTAAGTGAACGGGTGGGGGTGTAGGGGTTGATCAGGTTTTGGAGGTATGGAGGAGCCATACCTTTGGCTGCTTTGAAGGTCAGCATCAGTGTTTTGTATTCAGTGCGGGCCGCAACCGGGAGCCAGTGGAGGCTGCGGAGAAGGGGAGAGACATGTGAGAACTTAGGCTGGTTGAAGACCAGTCGTGCCGCGGCATTTTGGATCAGTTGGAGAGGTTTAAGTGCACATGCCGGGAGACCAGTGAGGAGAGTGTTTTCACCATCAGTAAGCATCACCACTCATTATGGTCTGTCTGTTGTTAGGTCTGTTGTTTTCACCATCAGTAAGCATCCACCACCACTCATTATGGTGTGTCTGTTGTTAGGTCTGTTGTATTCACCATCAGTAAGCATCGCTCAGCCAATCAGCTGCTAGGTCAGCCTGTCTGTAGGTCTGTCTGTTGTTTTCACCATCAGTAAGCATCGCTCACCACTCAGCCTGTCTCTAGACCAGGGGTTCCCAAACTGTTTTGTCTCAGGTCACCCCATAAATATTGTTTTAATCCGAGGCACCCCTACATTATAATTTTCACTCCCAGCACCTTATATTTATAGCATATCATCGTTGTCGGGTGGAAACCTTGTATGTCCAAAACCATTTGTTTTGTATTTATCATCTATAAAATGTACTAAACTAGTGAAAACAGCAGATCTACAAGCACACAACGCCTTGCGATGCGAGGCGTTGTGTGCTTGTAGATCTGCTGTTTTCACTAGTTTTGTGCGACAGTCTTGTATGATGAAGCAGGGCTTTGCTTTACCAAAAGACGTACACATTTGAAACTTGGAGATACGAGGTTTCTGCCCGACAGTGACGATATTTTAGTGATTATGTTGTGAGGAAAACGTTGAGATAACAGCCATTTTGAGAGGAAAACGACACACACTTCTAGTTGAAAGTGGCTCTGGATAAGGAGCGTCTGCTAAATGCTTAAATTCTAAATTGTAAATTAACCCTTAGAGTGCCAAAAAGCCAAACTAGTTCGGCTTTTTGTCGGCTAGCAACGCAATCCGGAGTGCTGAGCCCAAACTAGTTTGACTCTTTTTGTCGGCTAGCAACGCAATGCTTTGGTCCTTACCGTGAGCTGATTATTGATGCTGTAGGTGGTCCGAAGGCCGCCGTTGTTTACCACGACCGCTAAGCGCATTTTCTGCCAATTTATTCAGTGTAATCCAATGCAGATGGCCAACTTTGAAGCCCCTTTCTCTGAATCTATGCTTTTCTGGAGGCGGGCAGCCTTTATTCGCGTCCAAATAGCCGAAAAATGTGCTGCTATCATTAGCATTAGCTTAGAGGTAATGGAAGCCAAGGCCTTCCGGGCCGGCGTATAGTGATGACACGCAAGAAAGTCATCGTGCGCGTCACGGCTGCGCAGGGCTTGCACATACGTAGCGCTCGTCTATGGGGCTTCGGCCGGCTCCATCTAGTGGTGGCACTAGATGAGTTAATGGCGGCGGAAACCATGCAAGGCACCAGAGTCCTGCTCAAGGACTCTTCCACTCTTAAGCCCTTTGCAAAGGGCTTAAGAGGACAGTTGCGTTTTTTTCGTTTGCTGCGTGAATAAAACGTGTTGGATTT
This sequence comes from Nannobrachium achirus, assembly GCF_963921795.1. Lineage (NCBI taxonomy): Eukaryota > Metazoa > Chordata > Actinopteri > Myctophiformes > Myctophidae > Nannobrachium > Nannobrachium achirus. Next base: position 71,869,838 of record NC_137816.1, read on the forward strand.
GTTGTGCAATGCTGTGCGGAATCGGCGCTGCAGATCCCAAAAGGAGTCATAAAAGGAGTGATGAGTTTTTTGCCGCATGCGACAAGACGCACAAATCGAACTGGGTTCGATCGAGAAAAAAACGCACAGCTGCAGCCACTCGTCACACGGCTAATTCGGATCCGGTGTGCATGAGGTCGTAGAGAATCATTGTTTTCTTTTTAAAAAATGAAATTGTCCGTTTTATCGGATAAACGCGCCGGTGTGCAAAGGGCTTAACTCTGGGGGAGCCCGGGATTGAACTGGGAACCTTGTGCTTCCTATCCGGCCACTCTGAGTTTTTTACATTTCCTCCTCTCTGCAGGACGCTGTCATCGTGGCAGCGCCCCCAGGTGGCCTGCATCAGTAACTGCAACTGTTACACGGGTTCTTTCAGCCCGGTGTGTGGATCTAACGGAGTCACCTACCTGTCTGCCTGCTTCGCTGGATGCACGCTACCTGTAAGTAACTATACCTATCTACCTACTTACTATACCTATCTACCTACTTACTATACCTATCTACCTACTTACTATACCTATCTACCTACTTACTATACCTATCTACCTACTTACTATACCTATCTACCTACTTACTATACCTATCTACCTACTTACTATACCTATCTACCTACTTACTATACCTATCTACCTACTTAATATACCTATCTATCTACCTACTTACTATACCTATCTACCTACTTACTATACCTATCTACCTACTTACTATACCTATCTACCTACTTACTATACCTATCTACCTACTTACTATACCTATCTACCTACTTACTATACCTATCTACCTACTTACTATACCTATCTACCTACTTACTATACCTATCTACCTACTAACTATACCTATCTACCTACTTACTATACCTATCTACCTACTTACTATACCTACCTATCTACCTACTTACTATACCTATCTACCTACTTACTATACCTATCTACCTACTTACTATACCTATCTACCTACTTACTATACCTATCTACCTACTTACTATACCTATCTACCTACTTACTATACCTATCTACCTACTTACTATACCTACCTATCTACCTACTTACTATACCTATCTACCTACTTACTATACCTATCTACCTACTTACTATACCTATCTACCTACTTACTATAACTATCTACCTACTTACTATACCTATCTACCTACTTACTGTACATATCTACCTACTTACTATACCTATCTATCTACTTACTATACCTATCTATCTACCTACTTACTATACCTATCTACCTACTTACTGTATCTATCTATCTATCTACCTACTTACTGTACCTATCTACCTACTTACTATACCTATCTACCTACTTACTATACCTATCTACCTACTTACTATACCTATCTATCTACCTACTTACTATACCTATCTACCTACTTACTATACCTATCTACCTACTTACTGTATCTATCTACCTACTTACTATACCTATCTACCTACTTACTATACCTATCTACCTACTTACTGTATCTATCTACCTACTTACTATACCTATCTACCTACTTACTATACCTATCTACCTACTTACTATACCTATCTACCTACTTACTATACCTATCTATCTACCTACTTACTATACCTATCTACCTACTAACTATACCTATCTACCTACTAACTATACCTATCTACCTACTTACTATACCTATCTATCTACCTACTTACTATACCTATCTACCTACTTACTATACCTATCTACCTACTTACTGTATCTATCTACCTACTTACTATATCTATCTACCTACTTACTATACCTATCTATCTACCTACTTACTATACCTATCTACCTACTTACTATACCTATCTACCTACTAACTATACCTATCTATCTACCTACTTACTATACCTATCTACATACTTACTATACCTATCTACCTACTTACTATACCTATCTACCTACTTACTATACCTATCTACCTACTTACTATACCTATCTACCTATTACTATACCTATCTACCTACTTACTATACCTATCTACCTACTTACTATACCTATCTACCTACTAACTATACCTATCTACCTACTTACTATACCTATCTACCTACTAACTATACCTATCTATCTACCTACTTACTATACCTATCTACCTACTTACTATACCTATCTACCTACTTACTATACCTATCTACCTACTTACTATACCTATCTACCTACTTACTATACCTATCTACCTACTTACTATACCTATCTACCTACTTACTATACCTATCTACCTACTTACTGTACATATCTACCTACTTACTGTATCTATCTACCTACTTACTATACCTATCTACCTACTTACTATACCTATCTACCTACTTACTGTATCTATCTACCTACTTACTATACCTATCTACCTACTAACTATACCTATCTACCTACTTACTATACCTATCTACCTACTAACTATACCTACCTATCTATCTACCTACTTACTATACCTACCTATCTACCTACTTACTATACCTATCTACCTACTTACTATACCTATCTACCTACTTACTATACCTATCTACCTACTTACTATACCTATCTACCTACTTACTGTACATATCTACCTACTTACTGTATCTATCTACCTACTTACTATACCTATCTACCTACTTACTATACCTATCTACCTACTTACTGTATCTATCTACCTACTTACTATACCTATCTACCTACTTACTATACCTATCTACCTACTTACTGTATCTATCTACCTACTTACTATACCTATCTACCTACTTACTATACCTATCTACCTACTTACTATACCTATCTACCTACTTACTATACCTATCTACCTACTAACTATACCTTTCTACCACTTTTTCGAGTCACGTGTTCAAATACTGGATTCTGATTGGCTAAATTCCGGAGGTTATGAGAGGACAACTGCCGCAAAGTTGTGTGCGGACTTGTCCGAGATCAATGCGCCTCAGTGTACATCCGGGGACTTCAGGAGGTAGTCGGAACACCTTTCCCCCAACCAACAAATGAAGGTCGCAGCGGTCCTATGTTTACTAACGTGCGTACTATCGTCGCCGATTTATTTGGATCCAATGCAATCCGCCAACTTTAAAGCCCCTTTTCTCTGAACCTATGCCTTTCTGGAAGCGAACAGCCTCTATTTACGGCCGGAACGGTGCTTTTAACTGACGTTAGCTTAGCTGTAAGCTAGACGCATGGATTAGTATGGAGTTGGCGCCATCTGTTGGTGAGTAGAAGATGTTGTTGGTGGAACTATCTGCTGTCTCGCGGAAGTTTTATAGGCAATAATGATTGTAACTTAAGATCCTTGCAAGTTACAACTATGTGTTTTCTTTCATGTATAAGGGAAAAAGTGGTAGAAAAGCTATTTACCACTCGGGGTCGGACATTATGCTCTCATAATGTCCTGAGTGAGGGTGTTATCGGACTCGGCTGCGCCTCGTCCGATAACACCCTCACTGCGGACATTATGAGAGCATAATGTCCTCTCACTCGGGGTAAATTGCTTACATCTACCTACTTACCATACCTATCTACCTACTAACTATACCTATCTATCTACCTACTTACTATACCTATCTACCTACTTACTATACCTATCTACCTACTTACTATACCTATCTACCTACTAACTATACCTATCTACCTACTTACTATACCTATCTACCTACTTACTATACCTATATACCTACCTACTGTATCTATCTATCTATCTATCTATCTATCTATCTATCTATCTATCTGTCTGTCTGTCTGTCTGTCTGTCTGTCTGTCTGTCTGTCTGTCTGTCTGTCTGTCTGTCTGTCTGTCTGTCTGTCTGTCTGTCTGTCTGTCTGTCTGTCTGTCTGTCTGTCTACCTGTCTGTCTATCTATCTATCTATCTATCTATCTATCTATCTATCTATCTATCTATCTAGAACATGTATCTTTCTCTATCTATCTATCTATCTATCTATCTATCTATCTATCTATCTAGAACATGTATCTTTCTCTATCTATCTATCTATCTATCTATCTATCTATCTATCTATCTACATACTTACTGTATCTATCTACCTACTTACTATACCTATCTACCTACTTACTATACCTATCTACCTACTTACTATACCTATCTACCTACTTACTATACCTATCTACCTACTTACTATACCTACCGATCTACCTACTTACTATACCTATATACCTACCTACTCTATCTATCTATCTATCTATCTATCTATCTATCTATCTATCTATCTATCTATCTATCTATCTATCTATCTATCTATCTGCCTGTCTATCTATCTATCTACCTACTAACTATACCTATCTACCTACTTACTATACCTATCTACCTACTTACTATAACTATCTACCTACTTACTGTATCTATCTATCCTACTTACTATACCTATCTACCTACTTACTATACCTACCTACCTATCTACCTACCTACTTACTATACCTATCTACCTACTAACTATACCTACCTATCTACCTACTTACTGTATCTATCTATCTATCTATCTATCTATCTACCTACTTACTCTATCTATCTATCTATCTATCTATCTATCTATCTATCTATCTATCTATCTATCTATCTATCTACCTACTTACTGTATCTATCTACCTACTTACTATACCTATCTACCTACTTACTATACCTATTTACCTACTAACTATACCTATCTACCTACTTACTATACCTATCTACCTACTTACTGTATCTATCTATCTATCTATCTATCTATCTATCTATCTATCTATCTATCTTTTCTATCTATCTAGAACATGTATCTATCTATCTATCTATCTATCTATCTATCTATCTATCTAGAACATGTATCTATCTATCTAGAACATGTATCTATCTATCTATCTATCTATCTATCTATCTATCTAGAACAGTGGTCTCAAACTGGCGGCCCGCGGGCCAAATCCGGCCCGCGAGACGATATTTTGTGGCCCCCACCTTAATATGAAAGTTTAATGTTAGTGCGGCCCGCGAGTTTTATATGAATGGCACTTTTACATTGTTGTGTGCGGAGCTGACGAACCCGGTGGGGTATACGGCTCTCGGGGGCATGACATCGACCGGGCTTGATGCAGGCAGAGAAACATTTCTCAATGAGTGAAAGTTAAAGCAGCGTTGCCATGGAGACTTTTCTTCCGTGCCTGCATGGCTAGGCAAATGCGGACATTCGTCCCAGCGCGCTGTGTTCACAACACTTTAAAAAAAGTGTTTTAATTTGCTACCCAGCGTGACATTATACCAACCTGTAGGGCCAGGCTATGTCTCTCTCTGAATAAAACAAAGTGATGCGTACGCAGCGAGATAAAAGAAAAGTAAGGAATTCTTTCATGTGGTCTGCAGTCTGAATCAGATCAGTTCTATGTGAGCGTAGGTTACAACCAGACTGAACGCGTCGCACTTCGTAAACCCCATCCACTCCCAATCCATGTGATTTTGTTAAACAGACAGCTGCTTTGTTTTCTCTTCCTCCTCTGTCCTCGCCTAGCAAAGGTCGCTTTGGAAATCAGACGGCAGCGCCGTCGCCTGATTTAATATCGGCGATAAAACACGTAAACGTATCCCTCGTCTCATCATCATCAGTGTTGTAAAATCAAATTAATGCGAGACCCGGTCAGAGAGCAGATCTGCCACTGTGGAGCAGAGCTAACCGTGAAACGAAACTTTGCCACCGTTGTGGTGCACGACATGTGCAGAAAAGTTGATTTGACAGATAGCCAAAGATATTATTATTCCATGGTACTGTTGTTGTCGTGGGGAAAGGCATCCGAGGTGATTTATCCAACCAGAATACACTGTGCCGTATCGCCAAACGGAGGAGAGAGAACGCTGCTGAGTTATCCGGAACGTTCGCCCAAAACAAACTCGCCCCTGTGTTTTATGTGTAGGACTACTTGGTGGATGTGATCGTGGGGGCGGAGGCAATCATGTTTTGGACGAGTTTGCGTCCTCATCTCAACTGCGCATTCTAAACAAGAATTGACACAGTCAATATAAAATCAGGTGGAATTGCCAGCAGGAGTAAAAAAAAAATTAACAATAATTAAAAACCGTTAATGACGTTTAAATCTGAATACAGCAGATATAGAAGACTGAAGAAACTGAAATTACTGATTTATTTACTTTTTAATTCTTAATTTGTTGATTGATTGAGCAATTGATCAATCAATAAAATTGATTGAGAGTTTTATTAGTAGTTTTGTACAGAAAACAGTACAGTACAGTATGTTCCATACAAATTGACTACCAAAGAAGGGATGTACCTGAGGAAAGTTATACACAACTTGTTTACACCAGGGTCCTTGTTCATCTTATTTTGTGTTTGTTTATTTGTTGATTGATTGGTTGATTGATTGAGAATTATATTAGTAGTTTGGTACAGAAAACAGTTAATAATACAGTACAGTTAACAGTACAGTACATGTTCATGTTCACAAATTGCTTACACCAGGGTCCTAATAAAAAAGACATTTGACAAGATTGGATTTTTTTTATTTCTTTGATGGGGAGATAGATACAGTAGTTGTTAGACTGGTATGAAACTACAATAATAAAAAGAATGAGCACAAATTAGTGCTAGTGCATGTGCAGGCGCAAATGCACACGCTGCGCCGTGCGTGCATGTGCGCTGAGGCTGCGGCCCAGCCTCAGCCAGACTCTGCCTCCAGCGGCCCCAAGGTAAATTGAGCTTGAGACCCCTGATCTAGAACATGTATCTATCTATCTAGAACATGTATCGATCTATCTATCTATCTATCTATCTATCTATCTATCTATCTATCTATCTATCTATCTATCTATCTATCTAGAACATGTATCTATTAACCCCTTCCTCTCTGTCTCTGTAGAACATGTATCTATTAACCCCTTCCTCTCTGTCTCTAGAACATGTCAGGCTGTATGTGCATCCATGGAGGAAGCAGCCATGAGGAAGGGGGCGTGTCAGGGGGCGTGGCTCTCCCAGGGAAGTGCCCCACCCCGGGGTGTCAGCGGAACTTCATCACCTTCCTGTGTGTGATCTGTGTCTGCAGCATGATAGGAGCCATGGCCCAGACTCCCTCTGTAATTATCCTTATAAGGTCATTATTATTATTATTATTACCCTGATAGGAGCCATGGCCCAGACGCCTTCTGTAATTATACCGATAAGGTAATATAGTTTTATTAGTATTGTTGCAACCGTAGGTCACGCCATGTCTTGGTCATCTGGCCAGTGATGTATATCAGACCAGATAACCATATATGGAGACCCCTGATGACACAGTAATAGAAGAGATTACCTATATGGGCTGTATTCTTGACAAATATAGTTATGGCCATTTGTATATTCACTGTCCCATCAACTTCACCATACAGGAAAAGAAAAATATTAAAAAAAAGAAAAAATAATGCTTTAAGTAGCATGTGAGGGGTCAAACTAGGGATTCTTCATGATTCTGAATCCATTGCAAGCATTTGGTTTGCATGAAAAACATTCCTAGGGCAAAATTTTGGCACCCCAAAATTGTAAAAAGTGTTGAGTCATCAAAAATCTTTTCATGCAAAACATTGGATTCAGAATCATGAAGAACCCCTAGTTTGACCCCTCACATGCTACTTAAAGCACATTTATTTTTTTGTATTATTTTCTTGTATAGTGAAGTCGATGGGACAGTGAATATACAAATGGCCATAACTTTTTTTCGCGATGTTTCCGGCAGAGCAGGCCTCTCATTCTGTGGACCTTAACGCTTCCAGTGCCAGCCCCTAGATGGCGCCGTTGGAATGCCAGACTTTCTCCCATAGGCGAGCGCTTCAGCATCCAGGGGCTCACGTTGCAGTGACGCGCGTGCTCACGTTCGTGCACATCATGGAAAGGTCCCGGATGTTAATGCTAACAGAATAGCTATTCCCATCTAGTCATTTTAAAGATCATTTTTAGGCGATTTCGCCGTAAATAAACCTCGCGCCACATCCCTAAAAACACAATCCAGAGATATGGGCCTCCAAAGATGTGGCTTTTCATTGGATTCGGCGGCGATTCGCGGCTACGTTCGCGGCTCACGGCCGGCATGGCTTCCCCAGGATTTGGACCACTGGATTTTACATTTAGGCCCAGGCTTCAGAAGGCCTCGGATCATTTTATTCATTTTATTAAATATCCCGAACATGTTCGGGATAGGCACACTGGACTACGTTCCGGAAGCGGCGCTGAACATTTGGTGAACATTGGGGGTCTCAAAAATGTATTTTAAACCATTTTTAATGGAATATATCGTCAGACCATGTAAAATGGCTAGCTGGCTAGCGTAGGACGAGCCAGGACCACCCACGACTATACAAGCAGCTCAGGGTAAGTCAATTAATAAAAAAAAAATTGTATTGGACTGAAAATATCCCGAACATGTTCGGGATAGGCACAGAATGAGTTAATGACCAAACTAATAGATAAAACAGAAATAAAAACTACGGCAGAACATCACAGGTCCTCTCCCATTATCAGGGACTGGGTCCCTGACTATAGGTTCTCCAGGTTCACTGATGCTCTGTCAAAACTCCCTGCCTTCAACTTATTCAGCAGTTTAGAATGATTTCAACATGACCATGCCACAGTATTTGCCATCTCACATGATGGAGTGGTATATTTATCAATCTCATCATTTACTGACCATTCCTTGATTCTGATTGGCTGGTTTCCCTGTTTTTTATGCCATTCCCAGAACAAAGTCGGGATTTCAAAACCAGTCGTAGTGTGATTTTTCCCATAAAAGTCTGGATATGTTGTTATATGAAATAACATTAAAGGAGTAGTTCACCCCCAAAAATACTTTTTTTTATTGATTAGTGTCATGAACAACGGTGGTTCACAAAAAAAGAGGGAGTCACACACACAAGTCAACATTTTAAGTTATATTTATTACTCTAAATTAAAGTCAATAAAATCAATGATCAAACAAACTAAAGGTATGAGGTGTGAACAAGTCAGTAATCAGTCATGTCTGCAGTGTATGGATGTGTGAAGTGTGCTGTGTGCGTGTTGTATAGAGGTGCACAAGTAGAGAACCTGCTTCCAGGAGTAGTGACAGCTAATGAGAGTTGGAAGGAGAGCTCCCTTTATACTCTCCAAACCACACCCCCCCATCAGGTGTGCCCAATTGGCCTGACGGCCTGCCCCACTCTGCTCTGAGCTGCCGGCTAGCAGAGAGGGGCAGGGCCGTCACATTAATCACGCCATGGAGAGTAGAGTTCAATAATATTTTTAGTTTTTTGTCACATTCCTAAGACAAAAATGTGATAACTATAAATTTACCCCCATTCGTTCCGGATGGGGACCCGTTTTTAAACGGGTCCCCATCCGGAATAAAAACAGGTCCCCATCCGGAATCAATGAGGGTACATTTATTTATAGTCTCCATGGCGTGACTAATCAATAGAAAAAAAGTCTTTTTGGGGGTGAACTACTCCTTTAATATGTTTCATTATGGTTTTATATAAATAACATTAATATGTTTCATTATGGTTTTATATTAAAAAACATTAATATGTTTCATTATGGTTTTATATAAATAACATTAATATGTTTCATTATGGTTTTATATTAAATAACATTAATATGTTTCATTATGGTTTTATATAAATAACATTAATATGTTTCATTATGGTTTTATATTAAATAACATTAATATGTTTCATTATGGTTTTATATTAAATAACATTAATAATGAAACATATTAATGTTATTTATATAAAACCATAATGAAACATATTAATGTTATTTAATGTGTTTCATATATTACTTTTATTTAATGTGTTTCATATATTAATATATTAATGTTATTTAATGTGTTTTATATATTAATGTTATTTAATGTGTTTCATTATATTAATATATTAATGTTATTTAATGTGTTTCATATATTAATATATTAATGTTATTTAATGTGTTTCATATATTAATATATTAGTGTTATTTAATGTGTTTCATATATTAATATATTAATGTTATTTAATGTGTTTCATATATTAATATATTAATGTTATTTAATGTGTTTTATATATTAATGTTATTTAATGTGTTTCATATATTAACTCACTTAGCGCCGAGCGACTTTCGGGGCGACTAACTAATGATGGCGTTTAGTGCCGAGCGACTCGGAGCGACTTTTATATAAAAGCATTGTTTAAGCTTTTAATTTGGGTTGATAGACGGAGCGGAACGGTTAGCTTACCTTCGACTAGCATACAGATGAAAACCGTGAAAAAAAAGGATACGATTATGACGTCACCTTTAAGCCATAGCTTCCTGTTTACGTAGGCCTCTGTTAGCCGCTAGGCTCAATGCAAACCATCCGACCCTCACGTAGCTTCACTAGGTCGGATTTTGATTCGGAAACTTTCTGTGTGGCATCTATATACGTTCCGATGCCCATACCAATGGTGGTTTGAGACGATCAAGCACGAATTGAGCAGTATTGAGCTCAAATGGCGGCCCGCGGCCTGTCCATTGAATGTCAATGGAGAGCATGTCATTGTACCATCCTGTTATCTCCTGAACCTTGTTTTTTATTCTGACTTAACATGGGACCATGGAAAGTCTATTGGCTATGGCTCACTCTAGTGGTCATCCTGTGGCATTCGCAGGCACGTGTACCTGTTTATGTAATGTGATTTTGGGGATTCAATATAGCTATTTCCTGGCGTTATAAGCGCAGATTCATATTGAAATCTGGCTCGCTCGGCGCTAAGTGAGTTAATAAATTAATGTTATTTAATGTGTTTTATATATTAATATATTAAAGGCATACCATGTAACTTTCCCACGTAGTGGTCACTAGCGGTATTGCAGGTACCGGTATTTCCAGTGTAGTTCCTACACTAACCACTAGTCCGAAAGACTACACCGGAAGTAGGAAGCGGGCACAAACAAAACGGGTCCACTCTCTATATTCTGTTCAATCTGTTTTCGCACGGCATCCCTCTGCTACAGCTGCTGCTTGTTCCAGCGTTGATTGTAGACTCCGGCGCTTTTGCAGACTACGTTCAGAATTCAACTATGGAATTACAAGAGTCAGATGCGGTAAGTACGTTTGTAAATGAACAACGTCGATCTGTTTTATCCTGTTTAATTCGATCTTGGACACGATGCATTTATAGAGAAATCAATACAAACTTTTTTGAATGAATGAATGAATGAAAAAAGTCTGCAAGGCTACTAGTTGTTTGCCTTCTCTAGTCTGCAGTAAGAAACTTGAAGCATAACCTGACTTTACATGTGTAAATATACTGTATAGTCCTATTAGCCTGTGTGTGTTTGTGTGCGTGTGTGAGAGAGAGAGAGAGAGAACAATAAAAGTCGCACCAAACAAGGCTTCTGGCGTTGTGAAAAAGTTTTAATCGGGGTCTTTATTTATGTGTTTTGATGGCTCCTTGTTTTTGCTCTTTCGGGAGCAGTCCCTTCTGTATTTACAGTTTTCTTTTTTATAAACATTTCATGTATTGTACGACAAAACGTGTAGTTTTTCAGACGTGACCTTTTCCTAAACTATTCCCTACCCCCACACGCGTAGCCACTCATAGTATGTTACAGTCATGTACTACTGTAGCCTTGAACCAACATCGCACGTCATGTTATCAACTAGGGTTGTTCGATATGGCCAAAAAATAAAATCTCGATTATTTTCTCTGAAATCCCGATTTTCGATTTCGATTTCGATTTTTTGTTAAAAGAATAATACATTGTTTCAACTATTTTGTTTTCATTTAAAAAATGCAAGGAAATGATTTTTTTTTTCATTATTGTTTCATTTTTTGATTTTTTTTATATAGCCAAATAGCAAAATGCAATAAAACAATAAGGGTATTAATAATAATAACTTTAGTTGTGCAACAATCACATACAACTTAGCGTCCTTAGTGTTTCATTATCAATAGTGAGTGACAAAACAGCCAAAACAAGCCAGCTCTTGGAGGCTGGTGAGGCATTTTGGTAGGCATTTCGCCTACCAAAATGTAATTCCTGGCTACGCCCCTGCCCTGCACCACTCATGCACGGAGATGTTGACTGATTGTAAACGGAGGCGAAGCGCTTCGCTTCCCGACGCAAAATTAACACAGTGACAGGGACAGTAGGAGTAGGAGTAGACTACAGTCAGTAGGTGGGTAACACAGAATTAATAAGCTTCTTTCAAACTACAACAAGTAAGTAAGTTTACCAGCTCAGCAGCATTTTGTTCTGTTTGCTGCTTGAACCATCGCGAGTGAGCGCAGTGCGGTGGTGAACTCTGCTCAGTCTGACGTGCGCTAAACGCGCATCAAAGAAATTACACATCAGATAGAAAGTAGTATTAATTTGGTGTCGGACCTTGTCGTCCTGCTTTAGGAGGACGGGGCTGTGTACTTTTTGCGCGTGCAAGGCTCCAATGAGTAAGAATTTCCCTAATTAAAGTGAAAATCGATTTTACGATTTCCATTTTTTTAAATCGTCCAAAGGAAAAAAAACGGTTACGATTAAAAATCGATTAATCGAACAACCCTATTATCAACAACCTTTCATGTTTAGCCTACTGCAGACACAGCTTCATGACAAGCGGAATTAGTCTCTATTATTTTCTGAAATGACATCAGACCAACACTCGGTCCATGGCACAATTAATAGGCCTACTGTACCATGCAAAGCTGTGAATACATTTGAAGCAAAATAAAAACGCTTTTTGGGCCACCCTTCTCCCCTCCCCCCAGTGTGAGACAAGGATACATTATTTGAATGGCATTATCAACTCTGTAAAACGTACATGTTATTGGTAACCCATTAGAGAGACTATAGCTGTGGGTCCCAGACTCCCAGTACCTACTACTTTGAAATCAATTAATTTCACCAGCACAATAATATAGTTTCAGTATAAGTGCGAGTGATTAGAAAATAATCACAATAATGACTTATTCCAGGTGCTTTATATTTTTTCACATATATGAATTACTGTACTTTGATTTATATACATTGCAATGTGAATTCAACATAACAATTAATTGATGATTACTATTTGCACCTTTTCAGAGTCTACTTATGGAGGAGGTGGAGGCGATGGATCCAGAATATGCCCCTAGTGAGGCAGAGTCTGATGAGGAACCTGGATCTTCTAGATCTCAAACAAAAAGAAAAAAGAAAACCAAAGCACCCTCTAAAGGCAGAGGTCGTGGAGGCCCTGGAAGTCGTGGAGGTCGAGGTGGAGCCAGAGGGAGGGGGAGAGGCCGGGGACGCCAAAGTGTCAGCAGAGTCGTGATTGCTGCAGATGATGAAGAAAGAGTGCAACAACATGCACAACTTCGAATGGCAGAAATAAGGGTACGATAACACATGATCTTTCTATACTATACTTTTTTTTGTTTGAGATATGGAAATGAACATACTAAAATACATTGTTTTTGTTTTTCCAAAGGCTGCAACATCTGCCCTGACCCCAGCTGAAAGGGACGGACTCCTGGAAACAGTCCTTGTGAATCTCCCGGGAGTCATGTTCGATGTTTGGGCACGAAGAGCACCACCCCGGCCCCTGGTTCCCCACCTACAACTGCTCCTTTACAGCCTAGTGTCCCACCTGGTAGCCCATCTACTCCACAACCCGATGTCCCATCTGCTACTCCAGCTTCTCAACCTCCTGGGCCACCAGGTTCCTCATCACCTCTGCCAGACGGGCAGCTGTGGTGGTGTACCTGTACATATTGCAGGCAGATGCCAACTGACATTGAGAAGAAGTGCTGTGGCAACAATCGTGAGAGGTGCACTAGCCGCACAGTTCACATGGAGACATTGTGTTTGGAGGAGGCACACTTGAGGTTGAATCGGGAGCTTCGCAATGAGTGCATTGCACAGATCGATCCGAATGACCCAGGGACTGACAACAGGGAATATCGCCATGCAGCCTACAGGCAGTACATCCTGTGGCAGTACGGGCGCTTGGGGGCAGGCAATAGGCATGTTATACCATCATGTGTTGTATGGCGTGTGAGAACAAAATTTTCTGACCCTAACAATTCGTATACTGGTTACAAACCAAATATGCTATGATCCCTCTGACCTCTTGTGACCTATCTGATGGTGCCCCATTGTTGTACATTTTGAAAACTTTTATTTTGTGTGAATTGTGATTTGTGTTCTGTTTTTTTTTTTGCTGCAAGTGTTAACTGCAATAAATACCAAGGCAGAGGTTATGCAGATGTTACATGTGACACTGCTTTTGCACAGTAGGGACACTGCCACCATTTCTTACTATTTATAAAGTTCCTTTGAGCTAATTTTATTTGCACTACGTTTTCAGGCCAAATACCCTCTAGTTGAGAGAGATAGATTCCATATAGCTTTCTTTGACATCACAATCATCAGTGTAATTTGGATTAATGTCAATTTGTGTTGTCAGATATTTAACCACTAACAGTCAATACTAAACCTGAGCTTTAACTCTGTACTTGGCCTGCTCTTTTTCCCCTCTACACCAAACCTTGGCTCACAACGCCTTGTGCGCTACAGTTCTCAGAATATGGACACTAGGGTTCATGTGGTTAATATAAAAATGATTGGAAGATTTGGAGAACCCCCTGTTGAAGACCCCTGCACTATATTGTCTTATAGCCTCTATATATAGTCTTATAACCCTTCCTGGAATGTGTTATTTTTGGAGTTTGCACAAAAGATCCCTTACCTGTACATTTTTTTGAATAAAAGTTCTTGTAACGACCATTTGCATTTCTTTTCAATATAGCAAACAATTTAGAGGTACTATGTCAAAGTATTCACTGTTGAAAATGTCTTTATGGATTAGATGGAGCCTGACAATCACAAATCCCACTCACAAATGTATACAGTATGAACACCCAGACCGGGTATTGAGGTTTACTGTTAATCTTTAATTTTAGACCATTATCACTTGATACGTCACTATCAACATGTTTTAGCCCTTTGTGAAAAGAGCTTCGAGTGTTGTCTTCTGAGGTTCCAGATTGTTCCCAAATAAATGTGTTAAAAGTGCATAGCTAAAGAGGATCTATCAAACCATAAACATCAGTGTAGCATCAACTGTAACCTGAGGAAAATTAAAGAATGTCAAAAAAATATCCCAGTTACTGTAGTGCTATAGGTAATCCAGATCCCCTAAGAAATCACTCTATAGTTCTTCAGACATAACCAATCTACACTCTTAGAACAAAAACTAGGCTCTACTCAATTTTATTGGTGAAACATTTTTACACTCAAAAATATTGAGTAAATATTACTGATATGAAATCAGGTAAATGAAACTCAATTAATTTGAGTAAAAGTAACCAAAACTTTTACGTACTTATTAACAACTAAAATTGAGTACAATGACCTAAAGAAATTGAGTAGATTTAATTAAATGATTCAGTCAATGCCACAAAAGACTACAAGTAAATACATTGAAATATTAAGTAGATCTAATTGAATATTAGAGTATGATTTAACAAAACAAATATGTCACATTTACTCTATTCATTTACTTTTATTGATTTAATTCATATAGTACCATTTTACCCCTTTCATTTACTTTACCTTTTACTCCAGGAGTACATGATGTCAAATGAATACACATGAAATGATTATGCAGATAATTATGTTTTTAATCAACTCATTTTGACCATTGTAACACCACATCAAGTATGAACATTCAACATACTTTAGTATGTAAATGACATGCAACAATGCCTGCAAAAACAATATGTTTAAAGATAATGATCAGGAAAGGGGTATCCCTGACACTTTTAAAATTTTTAAAGTTTACTAAAGAGCAGTGTGTGTTCACAATACTGTATATAAGTACCTCTAATTGAACTGTGCATACTGTAAGTAAGCAGTCTGTCAAACATTATGCACCATAAGAACAATGAGCCCATCAAATAAACAGTAAGTCATAACCACAAAATACATTAAAGAAGACAGTCAGAGGCCATTTGGCATGAAAGGAAATCACAACTTGGAATATGAAATAATAAATAAGCATTTACAGTAGCTCAACATTTAAACATATTGACTATGCACACGTGTAATGTCTATATGCTAAACTGACCTGTTTGCATTATGACTCGAATGCACCAGAAACAAACACTTTACATGAACTAATTACTATCAGCAACAAATACCATTGCAAAAATGCTGTTTTGACAATAAATCCACTTTCAGTTGGTTATACCCACGTTCTGAGAGCATCTTGCTGAACAGTAGTCGGCAAGCAGACATTTTTTCAGTCTCTGAACTTTGGCTGAAAGGTGTCCGGGATCCAACTCAACTAGTACTTTTTGGAACATCTCAAGACCATATCTGAGGTTCTTGGGGTATCTCAGATTAAAGGCATAGAACAGTCCCAACAGATAGCAGCAGATCCCCAAGATTGTTGAGGGCAGTGATGCCCTTAATCACAATACCTACATCAGTAGGTTCATTCATTGAGTCCTCTTGGTTCTGCAGCAGGTAGATCTTCATCTTCTTCATCATCACCTCCTCTGTCAACTTCTCTTCTACTCTGACAGGTGCACCAGCAGCTTCCTTCCTGCACACATTGTGAAGATAATTGTTTAGAGCTCACTTTCAGGCTAAATGTTACAAGACACACAGACACACATTGAGCAATCCTAGCTGTCTCCACACATGCAGCCCTGGGCATAATCTTGAATAAGTTGGACCAGACATGCAACGGATGCAACAGCCATTCAGCCAATGTCACAACCTTCTCTGGACATCACTATGCTGTTTCTTTGCATGTGATGGTCTCATCCACGATCACATTAAAACGTCAAAAAATATATTTTACTAACTTGAAAGTCCTTGATCTTGACACTCTCTTCTTCCAGATGGTCGACGAGACATCGGATGATGACCTCTCGTTTTCGTTGATTGGGGATTCCTCTCTGCAGAATAGAAACATAATTATTTGAACAATAAAGAAAAAGTATGACTGCACTTTCATAAACTAACATAAACTTTGGCAATACAATTGTTTCCACAACCCAGTTTTAGCAACGGAAGCTGGGAGACTGTCCTTAGTAGCTATTAAGACATACATTTAGAAATGAATAATCAGGAGAGAGAGTTGCAGGGGATAAAGATGAGTTTAGCATAAATTAATGTAGTAATTATTGTCATTAGCCAGGTGAAATATAATTAAAGCAGTTAGAGTAAATGAAAGTTTCATACCTGAAGTAGAATACTCATTTGTGCCCAAACTGCCCTTCTTGGACTGGAACATGGACAGTAGTTTGGGGGTATAGAAGTCCAACATTGCCATACATTTTGGCTCAAGATTCAGTGTGGTGATCATCCTGAACTTTGCACTAACCTGGAAGACAGAGATGAGGGGAAGAGAGTAAAAAAGAAGACGTGAGATAACATTACCCTCACTGTGACCTTAACTAGCTGCAAACCTTTGTAAAGAACACAAGTTATACCCAATACATTTATGTAGCCTATATGCACAAAGATACAGTAAATCTACTTACCAATATTTGCAAACACTCTCCAGGTCTCTTGTTGAAAAAGATGTGTGCTGCTGCTGCTGCTGCTGCTGTTTGTTGACAGAATGTTCCAGTAGAATTTTCCCATGAACCCTTTTTTTCCCATGAACCCTTGTGTACAATTTTGAATCTTAGTCATATCTACTCAATTGTTTAGGTTGTTGTGAGAGATGAAATATTATTTAGTTGGAATGAATAATAATTAAGGGTCTTTTTAAATTGATCCATATAAGTACTCCATACTCAAATATTATGAAGGAAAATTACCAAAACAAATTGAGTATAATTCATGAATAAAATCAGTTGGTCAAATACTAATTTATTCTCACGAAATTAACTCAAATAATATATGTACATCTAACTCAAAACGAACAGTTGGATTTTTACTCATTTTGTTTGGTGTGACCTACTCAAACAATCACATACATGATATTCAGTGATTTTATTGAGTAAATATAACTTTTTCTAATAGTGCCATATACTCGGCCGCAGAATCATTTCTCAGAGTGTATACATCCATTTTCAAGAATAGGGCAAAAACTGGTAGTGAAGTTCAAACTTTAATCTCAAGTGTAATGGCAATATACAATTAGAAAGTAACACGTTGCAATAAACAATATATATACAGTATGTACACACACACACACAACAGACTTTCCACAGCAAACTGAGGTATCCATTAATGATATATAACCTGTAGGACTGGGGTTTTCAAACTGTTGACTCAGGGCACCCCATGATTACTCATTTTTTTATATTATATCATATACAATTCAGGTACGATTGATTGATTGTCTAGTTAAATAGCTCTGAATTGTATAGTTAATTAACTCTAAAATATTCTATAATCTATATTTGTATTACTTACCCATTAATGCAGCGATCTGCACATGGCCATCAGTGCAAATCTCCTTGAGGGAAACACTAGGCAAAAGAGCATTCATAGTTCTGATGAAGCCCTCTTTCTCCATAATGACAGAGTTGCGTTTGGTCTCTCGCTTGTCTACCGTAACTATGTTGATGATGTTACGTGAATCGTTCTCAATGGTTGTGTACGTACAGTACTGTGCACAATGCCCTGCAAAAATGACGTAAGGTTAGACTAATGTGTATTTCAAATTTGAAAATTCAGTAACTAACACAATACACAAGTTGATATCCACCGCCATACCTGGTGAGTCCATCCTTCCATCGCCCAGTGCCACAACATCCTTTCTGTGAAGACCACCAAGTATAGTCTGCCTGTGGTCCTCCCAGAAGGATGTTATAGTATCTACTATAAACTCGTCCTGTAGAGTGTAGAATGTTGACTCATCCACAGGCTTCATGTTCATGTATCGGAAGAGGTGTGCAATCTTGAGGTAGTTATTGCCAGACAGGAATATATTTGTGGCCAACATGAAATCGCCAGCGTGCATACCAAATTTAAACTGAGGTTGTGAGTTCCACCTCCACTGTAGGTGATCCTTTGCGCATTTCTAAAGTCAACAGAAGGGAATGGGCAGTGATTAGATTCCAATTGCACAGCATCTTTAATAGCTTTCATAAATAACAGTGTTGGCCCTAAAAAAATATTTCTATACAGTATGTGATGTGAAGGGGGAGCCTTACCCATTCTACAATGTATGCCGTTCCTTTTGTCTTGATTTTGCAATCAAATGGTCCTACAGCAACGCAGTGCAGTCCCAGTCGTGTGTTGCTCCAGGAGCAACTATCAAAGGGAAACCGCATGAACTGTACAAGCTGCTGCAAACTTTTTTCATAAATGATTGCTGCACTCTGGCCAACAATATCGTCCTCACTCTGGATTTGCACATTTATGGAGGAGGGCTGGTCGACCTGGAAGTCAGGTTCAGGAAGGTCTGGGGTGTCGTGCACAGTAGTTTCAAACCCTACGATAGGGAGGCTATCTATGTCAACTCCAGCTCCAGACTTCAAAGCACCACCCGCCCTGCGTCATAGAAACATATAGGAATGGTATGAGACACAGCAAGTTGATTTGTCAAATGTTCTGCGGGTTGATCAGCTGAAACATGTATGGAAATAAATAACAAAAACATACCGAAGGCTGAAGCTGGGGATATAGTCTTCGTCTGAGCTATCGTTGTCAGCGCCATCCAGATCGTCACCACCGGACTCCTCATCGTCATCTAAATTAGGCTCCAGATCAGGGTTGTCTACGATTCTGTTAATGCACAAATTGTGTCAGCTGTAGTTCATCATTTGGGAAGTGAAATAGCAACAAAAAGTGAAGGCTCCATACTTACGTTGTGTTCACGAGGGCGTTCACTTCATCCTCATCTAAGTCGTCATTCTCCAGATCCCTAAATAACAATAGTCAATCAGTACCTTTCAATACTGAAACATTATATACTTACATCCACAACCATTTGTATGCATAAATGCATACATACATAAATGTGCCCACCCCCATTTATACACCCACACACAATTGTATCTATTCCATTATATACTTACATCCAAAACCATTTGAATGCATGTACCCATTTGTATGCATGCATACGTGTGCCTGCCCCCATTTATACACACACACAAATTGTGTGCATAGCTTACATCCATTTGTGTGTGTGTGCACACAAACACGCACACCACAATCTAATAAAATCTTACATTTGCTCAGGAGCAGCGACTTCCATCTCTTCAAGGACAGCGACGTCTGCCTCTCCTTGTGATCCACTTGGATCAGAAATCTCCCTATCACTTGGATCAGAAATCTCCCTATATGTCACACAAAAGATATTATGGCACCAATGTTAGTATGATACTTAGTTCATGTTTACTTATCAATATGTGTGGGTTTGCCAAGTAATCAAAACACTTGATTTCAAGCATCCTTTTTCATTTGAGGTTTGGGTGTTTAGATAGACATGATAATCAGGGGAAAAGAATAGCTAAAAATACAAACAAATCTGTACAAGCAAATAGACTACACATCACCAAATTACCTTTCTGATTCCACGTCCAGGGTTGATATAGAGGGAGCGCCCCTTTGGACAAAGCCTAAAGCCTTGCCTGGAGTGGATATACCGGGGGGACCCTTGGATAAATGATCGTGGCTGGGGGAAGAAAATAAATCACGTTTATTTTGGAGACGTTTTCAGTGTACAAGAGTTATAACGGCGAGAGGAAGAGTGGATCGCCGCAGTATGATTCATATCACAATAAGATTGCTAAATGTAAGAGTAGTCCAGAGACAATAACAATGTCTTTCGGAGTATTCACGTCAACTAGTTGTGTATGGACACACACACACACACACACACACACACACACACACACACACACACACACACACTCACACACGACAATGGGCTGCAGAAACACGACGGTTTTCAGATGGCTAGTGCTAGCCAGCGTCGCTAAACAACATATAACACAAACAAGTTGTATACCAACATATGCACTTGCACTACTAAGTACAACAATGAAAAAATGACAAAGAACATTTAGCCTACGTTCAATTTTAGTAAACTTACCAGGCTAGAAGAAAACGAGCAAGTTCCCAATCATGGGTGTATTTCTTTTCATTCTTCAACTTTTGCCACTTCTCGTGCATGTGAAGGAGGTAAATCCGCGATTTCTGCCTTTGCTGGTCTAATTAGGGCCCGAGCACACACAGTGTGTGAGGACCCTATTGTATTTGCAAAGATTATTATTCTTCCGCCGAATGAATCGTGTTTTTGAGCCGCAAAACGTACTCCAAAAGTTGCGCAACTTTGCACACACATCACAAGTGGCGAAAAATTTCGTATTTAAAAATAATCAAAAGGGGGCGTGGCCTAATGGCTCAATAGCGCCCCCTACAAAACTTCGTGCCTCAAGCCCCACCATACGGTTTCACCTACACGTACGAAAATCGGTACACATCTGTATTGTGTCCGGACTCACAAAAAAGTCTCTCGGCGCCACGTCCGAAACCAAACAGGAAGTCAGCCATTTTGACTAATTAGTGGCGTTTTGGTGTATTTTTGGACGTTTTCACGTGTCGCACTTTAACGAACTCCTCCTAGGGGGTTAATCGGATCAACTTCAAGTTCGCTCGGCATACTCAAGACACCTTAACAATGAAAAGTTATCAAAATCGTGAGTTTTCGTAAAACGGCGTGCCCGTGGCGAAGGGTCAAACTTCCTTCACCAAACAGGAAGTGCCCCCTCTTCTGATTGGTCCATACTTGATTGTTCCTTTTTTTGGCTGTTACTCTTCAACGTTTATCCTACAGAGTTGTGGCTGGTATCATATGACTTGATTAAGAGTCCTTAACCTTAATTGACGCTTCCTTCGCCAAACAGGAAGTGCCCTTCACCAAACAGGAAGTGCCTCTATAACTCATGAACCGTTTGTCGTACAGACTTGCGGCTGGTGTCATAATTTTTTTTTTCTCAAAATTTTTTTTTTCTCAAAATTTTTTTTTTCTCAAAAATGTTTTTTTCTCAAATTTTTTTTTTCTCAAAAATTTTTTTTTCTCAAATTTTTTTTTCTAAATTTTTTTTTTCTCAAATTTTTTTTTTTCTCAAAACATTTTTTTTCTCAAAAATCTTTTTTCTCAAATTTTTTTTTCTCAAATTTTTTTTTTCTCAAATTTTTTTTTCTCAAATTTTTTTTTTCTCAAAATTTTTTTTTTCTCAAAATTTTTTTTTCTCAAATTTTTTTCTCAAAAATTTTTTTTTCTCTAAATTTTTTTTTTCTCAAATTTTTTTTTCTCAATTTTTTTTTCTCAATTTTTTTTTCTCAAAATTTTTTTTTTCTCAAAAATCTTTTTTCTCAAAAAATTTTTTTTCTCAAAAAATTTTTTTTCTCAAATTTTTTTTTTCTCAAACATTTTTTTCTCAAAGTTTTTTTTTCTCAACATTTTTTTTTGAGAAAAACTTTAAACTATCGTTAAAGTGCGACCCGTGATAACGGCCAAAAATGCGCCAAAACGCCACTAATTAGTCGAAATGGTTGACTTCCTGTTTGGTTTCTGATTGCCTGCTGGCCTTGTGACGTGGGTAGAGCTGCGAGGGCCCGGTCATTGCTGCTTGCAGCTTTAATTCCTTTTGTTGTTGAGAAGATTCCGTTGTTCTCTTCTTTTTTGCGGGTGGGGGTTTATTAGGTCCAGGGACTTGAGATTTCTTTGGCTGTTGCTTTTCCATGGTGATTCAGCTCTGGACTGAATGGCTACTGGGCTGGCTACAGCTGAAACCTGTTGTTGTTCGACGCTAAACTTCCGGGAAAAATGCGCTGTGATTGGCCGCTAGTGTATGATCCGGGAGACAGCGGATACAGAAAAAGGGAAATGACGTAATTTTTCCGCGAAAACCCGCCCCGGTCCCTGCTTAGTAGAAAACATATAAAGAAAGGGCTTTCAGAGCTGAAATTCACGGAGTGGGTGTTCTAAAACTTTAGCGATTTAACAGTTAGGACAATTTTAAGATTTGTTTTATAAAAAAAGTTACATAGTACAACTTTAATGTTATTTAATGTGTTTCATATATTAATATATTAATGTTATTTAATGTGTTTCATATATTAATATATTAATGTTATTTAACACATATGGTGCCAACCCCGAGTTTCCCGAGTTTGTATTGGTACTAGTGCTGTGCCAACCCCGAGTTTCCCGAGTTTGGGCCGTTTTTGAAAAAAAAAAAAAAAAAAAAATCAATTTATTTTTTTGGACCTCCAGAAATGTATTAGGCATGATCGCGATCGCGAAATTGCATGTTTAACCCCCATACCAACCCATTCTTTCAAACATGGCAGCCATGTTTGTTTACATCTGAAGAAAACATAATGGCTGATAAATCATGAATGCCTGAACGGATTTCCAAGCGGATTTTTTTTTGTTTGAAAGCTGTGAACAGCATCTACACACGTGGTGCATCATCTAGGCATGGGCGTGCACTTTTTACACACTTGCACAATTACATGGAAGTCTATGGTAACCATGGCAACGCGAGACATTGAAGAGAAAAAATCATTGCAACATAAGTGTTAATGTGTTTCATATATTAATATATTAATGTTATTTAATGTGTTTCATATATTAATATATTAATGTTATTTAATGTGTTTTATATATTAATATATTAATGTTATTTAATGTGTTTCATATATTAATATATTAATTCTATTTAATGTGTTTCATATATTAATGTTATTTAATGTGTTTCATATATTAATATATTAATGTTATTTAATGTGTTTTATATATTAATGTTATTTAATGTGTTTCATATATTAATATATTAATGTTATTTAATGTGTTTCATATATTAATATATTAATGTTATTTAATGTGATTCCTGGTGTTTCCAGAACGGTGAGTCCAGAACTGAAGTCCTACGCTCTGGGACTGTTGTTCCTGCTGCTGAGGCTGATAGGTACGTGCACACACACGCACGCACGCACGCACGCACGCACGCACGCACGCACGCACGCACGCACGCACGCACACACACACACACGTGCACGCACACACACACTGACCTTTGGCATGGGGATAGACTCTGTTCTGTTCTCTACAC
This sequence comes from Nannobrachium achirus, assembly GCF_963921795.1. Classification (NCBI taxonomy): domain Eukaryota; kingdom Metazoa; phylum Chordata; class Actinopteri; order Myctophiformes; family Myctophidae; genus Nannobrachium; species Nannobrachium achirus. Next base: position 71,893,872 of record NC_137816.1, read on the forward strand.
GTCATGTTTGTTCTGTTCTCTACATCAGGGGTTCCCAAACCTTTTTGTCTCAGGTCACCCCATAAATATTGTTTTAATCAGAGACACCCCTACATTATAATTTTCACTCCCAGCACCTTATATTTATAGCATATCGTCGTTGTCGGGTGGAAACCTTGTATGTTCAAAACCGTTCGTTTATTATTTATCATCTATAAAATGTACTAAACAAGTTTTGTGCGACAGTCTTGTATGATGAAGCAGGGCTTTGCTTTACCAAAAGACGTACACATTTGAAACTTGGAGATATGAGGTTGCTGCCCGACAGTGACGATATTTTAGTGATTATGTTGTAAGGAAAACGTTGAGATAACAGCCATTTTGGTTAGAACTGACTGAAAATAACTTTTTAACTTTGTTTCAAGTGTCCAAATAAATTCCAAATATTATCAAATGATCTGGCGGCACCCCTGGACTGCTGTCACGGCACCCCAGGGTGCCCCGTCACCCCGTCACCCCCCAGGGTGCCCCGTCACCCCGTCACCCCCCAGTGTGCCCCGTCACCCCAGGGTGCCCCGTCACCCCACAGGGTGCCCCGTCACCCCAGGGTGCCCCGTCACCCCACAGGGTGCCCCGTCACCCCAGGGTGCCCCGTCACCCACTTTGAAAACCTCTGATCTACACGTCATGTCTGTTCCAGGCTTCATCCCTCCCCCCCTGATCTTCGGCATGGGCATCGACTCCACATGTCTGTTCTGGAGCCAGGTGTGCGGCGGCCAGCAGGGGGCGTGCGTCCTGTACGACAATGTGGCGTATCGCCACCTCTACGTCAGCATCGCCATCGTCCTCAAAGCCTCCGCCTTCCTGCTCTACGCCACCACCTGGTGGAGCCTGAGGCGCAACTACAGCAAATACGTCCTGAACAGCGAAGGCTACCTCACTCCTACCGATGGGTTCGGGTCCCCGAACGTAGCGCTGGAACGATGTCACAGTATGGAACAAGGTAATTAATTATAGTCATTAATATTAGTTAATATATACACTATATACTGTATACCTCACTCCTACCGATGGGTTCGGGTCCCCGAACGTAACGCTGGAACGATGTCACAGTATGGAACAAGGTAATTAATACTACCTCACTCCTACTGATGGGTTCGGGTCCCCGAACGTAACGCTGGAACGATGTCACAGTATGGAACAAGGTAATTAATACTACCTCACTCCTACTGATGGGTTCGGGTCCCCGAACGTAACGCTGGAACGATGTCACAGTATGGAACAAGGTAATTAATACTACCTCACTCCTACTGATGGCTTCGGGTCCCCTAACGTCACCTTGGAACGATGTCACAGTATGGAACAAGGTAATTCATTATAGTCATTAAAGGGGAAGACCACCCATTTTCAATATTGAAATATGTAATTAATATACCTTAGAGGAGTTGTGTGGAAATAGAAAAAAAGTTCCCCCCCATCTGTGTTGCCTAGAACTGGAGGATTGATTTTGGGGTTTGTATTGTAAAGTACAATGTGTGATGTCATCAAGTTGTACTTTACAATACAAACCCCAAAATCAATTGAAAATGGGTGGTCTTCCCCTTTAATTAATTTATATACACTGTATATCCCTGCAAGGCCCAGCGTTGCTTTTTGGCAAAGTTTTTTAAATCGTTTTAAAAAAAATGTTATAATTAGTTTTCCTGTTCTTTTTTCACATTAACGTCACCATTAAATCCTATTGTTTAGTATTACAATGCCATTGGCCAGGATATTTGCATATAAATACCCCCAACAGAGCCTGACATTCACACCTCCCAGAGAAGTTGAAATTCCAGCGTCTGGACGAACAACAACTCACTTTTTAACTGAAGCTATTCCTCACAAAAACATGAGTAAAATGCCTGTAATATTTATTTTCGTGATCATTAGAATGTCTAGAACATGTAACATGTGTTAAATGCAAATTAGAGCATGATTTATGATTTATGATTTATGGCTATAAAATCTTACAAAAACATTTTTTTTTAACATTACATTTTCCTGTGATTAGGACTCCTACAACACCATCTGATTTTTTTAGATTTTTTTTGGCCAGTAGAAATTAATTCGGGCCTTGCAGGGATATACCTGTTAATTATAGTGTTAATGAATTAATTAGTTTATATATACACTTTCTAAAACGGCTAGTTCCATTCCTTGATTCTGATTGGCTGGTTGCTGTGGTATATGAGACTATAACCACCACCTTGATTCAGTTTATATCAAAGCCAGGTGCGTTATTTCTTTCCACTGTGCCGTGAGGCTGAACTTGAGAAGCGAGCGTTTGATTTTCTCTCAAATCATGCCGTGCGGGTGCTTCTAAGCACCGCCCGCATGCACAGGACAGTGACTGAATGGCTCCGGGCGGGGCTTGTAAAGGCAACAAGCGCCCTCTATTCTCCAGGCACATACTTGGCTGTTAGTTTAGGTTGCTATGCTAGCGGTTTTGATGTGATAGCAGCACATAGCAGCCATGTGTATGGATCGAATATGGTTCGTAACATGAGACTGGTCTAACACAGTGTTGTTTCCCTATTTTATGGCAAAAAGAATGACGTGACTTTATAAACACACACTGGCTTCCGTAAGTTCCGTTCCTGGATGTGGCTGGTAAACAAGGAAATGTCTCTTCCTGGTGGCGGAGAAGTGTACTTTTTTCTTTAAATAATGGAATGCTATGATTTTCATGTTGCAATATTGTGACCGTTTTAGAAAAGCGATAAGCCACGCGAGGCTTGTGGTTACCGGGGTAGTATACACCGGCTGTAGTATGCGCCTCGTGTTTCCCAGCGCCTCTCAGCCGGTGTATACTACCCCGGTAACCACTCACCTCTTGTGGCTTATTGCTTTAGTATATACCTGACCCCCTCTTAACGTCAGGTACAGTCTGGCCAGTCTAATATTATATACCTGACCCCCTCTTAACGTCAGGTACAGTCTGGCCAGTCTAATATTGAACTACAAAGAGTTTGGTTGCTGACGGTTGCTGACTATATTCTACAGTAAGCTAACTGTCATGTGAATCTCCACCCATTGATTCCCTATTGATTCCCACCCCCATTGATTCCCTATTGATTCCCACTCCCATTGATTCCCTACTGATTCCCACTCCCATTGATTCCCTACTGATTCCCACTCCCATTGATTCCCTATTGATTCCCACCCCCATTGATTCCCTATTGATTCCCTATTGATTCCCACTCCCATTGATTCCCTATTGATTCCCACTGCCATTGATTCCCTATTGATTCCCTATTGATTCCCACCCCCATTGATTCCCTATTGATTCCCACTCCCATTGATTCCCTATTGATTCCCACCCCCATTGATTCCCTATTGATTCCCACCCCCATTGATTCCCTATTGATTCCCACTCCCATTGATTCCCTATTGATTCCCACCCCCATTGATTCCCTATTGATCCCACCCCCATTGATTCCCTATTGATTCCCACCCCCATTGATTCCCTATTGATTCCCACTGCCATTGATTCCCTACTGATTCCCACTCCCATTGATTCCCTATTGATTCCCATCCCCATTGATTCCCTACTGATTCCCACTCCCATTGATTCCCTATTGATTCCCATCCCCATTGATTCCCTATTGATTCCCACTGCCATTGATTCCCTATTGCTTCCCTATTGATTCCCACCCCCATTGATTCCATATTGATTCCCACCCCCATTGATTCCCTATTGATTCCATATTGATTCCCACTCCCATATATAAACACACACTGGCTTCCGTAATTTCTGTTCCTGTATGTGGCTGGTAAACAAGGAAATGTCTCTTCCTGGTGGCGGAGAAGTGTACTAATAAATTACCCATAAAACTTGCCACTGAATTCGATCTAAAAGTAATTAAATCATTTGCTGAAGCAGGAGCACATGTTTACTGCCTCTCTCTCTCTCTCTCTCTCTCTCTCTCTCTCTCTCTCAGATCGTGCGGACGGCAGGGTGAAGTTCGTCTACAGCGTAGAAGAGGACGTGACGTCGTCCCACAACGAGACGTCGCACAGCGTGGAGTCGGTCTTATAGAGGAGGGGGAGGAGTCTGTTAAAGGCCGTGGGCGGAGCCAGAGCCCCTGGCAGTGATTGACGGCTCCAGGAACAGAAGAAGTGATGTGTTTGTGCGACCGCTCGCAGGATTTGAAACCATGTCTCTCCGGTGCGGGACGGGAAGGGACACTAGAGCCAAACCTCTAATCCACAGGGGCAGAGGCTCGGAGTCGCGTTGCTTGGCCACACTGGGGCACTCTTCCAGTCAGTTAGGGTTAGGATTAGGGTTAACTTCTAGTCGGTTAGGGTTAGGATTAGGCTTAGCTTCCAGTCGGTTAGGGTTAGGCTTAGGGTTAACTTCTAGTCGGTTAGGGTTAGGGTTAGGCTTAGCTTCCAGTCGGTTAGGGTTAGGCTTAGGGTTAACTTCTAGTCGGTTAGGGTTAGGGTTAGGCTTAGCTTCCAGTCGGTTAGGGTTAGGCTTAGGGTTAACTTCTAGTCGGTTAGGGTTAGGGTTAGGCTTAGCTTCCAGTCGGTCGCGTTGGTCTGTTAAGGCTTTTAACCCTAAGATGCTGAAAGCCTGGTTCACTTAACCCATTAAACCCTGGTTCACTTAACCCATTAAACCCTGGTTCAGTTAACCCATTAAACCCTGGTTCAATTAACCCATTAAACCCTGGTTCAGTTAACCCATTAAACCCTGGTTCACTTAACCCATTAAACCCTGGTTCAATTAACCCATTAAACCCTGGTTCAGTTAACCCATTAAACCCTGGTTCACTTAACCCATTAAACCCTGGTTCAGTTAACCCATTAAACCCTGGTTCACTTAACCCATTAAACCCTGGTTCAGTTAACCCATTAAACCCTGGTTCAATTAACCCATTAAACCCTGGTTCAATTAACCCATTAAACCCTGGTTCACTTAACCCATTAAACCCTGGTTCAGTTAACCCATTAAACCCTGGTTCAGTTAACCCATTAAACCCTGGTTCACTTAACCCATTAAACCCTGGTTCAGTTAACCCATTAAAGCCTGGTTCAATTAACCCATTAAACCCTGGTTCAATTAACCCATTAAACCCTGGTTCAATTAACCCATTAAAGCCTGGTTCAGTTAACCCATTAAACCCTGGTTCAGTTAACCCATTAAAGCCTGGTTCAGTTAACCCATTAAACCCTGGTTCAGTTAACCCATTAAACCCTGGTTCAGTTAACCCATTAAACCCTGGTTCAGTTAACCCATTAAACCCTGGTTCAGTTAACCCATTAAAGCCTGGTTCAGTTAACCCATTAAACCCTGGTTCAATTAACCCATTAAAGTATGGTTCAGTTAACCCATTAAAGCCTGGTTCAGTTAACCCATTAAACCCTGGTTCAATTAACCCATTAAAGTCTGGTTCAGTTAACCCATTAAACCCTGGTTCAGTTAACTAGTGATGTCATGATTGTATGTCGGGTTCAGATCCAAAAAGTGTAAGTAATTGTAGAAACCTTTCGGATTGAAAAAAGAGTCTGCCAGTGTAAAGGTGTAAAGGTATCCATCTATCTAACAGTGTGATCCAATGGAATTGAGACCTAAAATCTAATCTAACATATAAATGTGTTATATAATCTAATACATACCATTGTGTTATAGATCTAATATATATGACATTGTGTTGTATAATCTAATTTATAACATTGTGTTATATAATCTAATTTATAACATTGTGTTATATATCTATATATAACATTGTGTTAAATATTTAATACTTATGACATTATGTTGTATAATATACTAAATAACATTGTGTTTCAGAAGATCTAATGCTTAACTTTACTAAATCGTAGAGCTTCTAGCTCCGACCAGGTCAATGAATGGTCATTAAAACGTCTTCAGTCTCAAAACGACGGTAAAAAAATACAAATATCAATAAAATGCCTTCCGTCTCAAATGACGTTGGCTCTGAACCAGGCTTTTAGTGGCAAGGGGAGGAGCCTATGAATGAAGGGGAGGAGCCTATGAATGAAGGCTTAAGACAGGAGACAGCGTCTCATTGGTGGAGGTGGTCAAAGTGGGAGGAGCTTAGCAGAGTGCATGTGCAGTCGCCAGCTTTAAAAACGCTTTGGACGTTTTTATTTTATTATTATTTTATTTATTTATTTTTTACATCCGTTTATTGGAGGAGAAGAGTTCTTAACTGTTTAGCTCCGCCCCCTCCCTCCTCTGTGGGCGGGGCCATGTTTCTGCCCTGGACTCAGAAGAAGACCTCTGATTGGGTCTTAATAACGTGACACTGATAAGAAATCACCTTATTTTATACAAGAAAAGAAAGAGAAAAACAATCCATGGAGCGTCTAGAGATTATCGGTGAAAACTAAATGTTAAAAGGATCCCTGACTAGTAAGACTTATATCTATATATAACATTGTGTTATATATATATATATATAAGCCATGTAGAGACTTATATCTATATATAACATTGTGTTATATATAGATATATAAGCCATGTAGAGACTTATATCTATATATAACATTGTGTTATATATAGATATATAAGCCATGTAGAGACTTATATCTATATATAACATTGTGTTATATATAGATATATAAGCCATGTAGAGACTTATATCTATATATAACATTGTGTTATATATAGATATATAAGCCATGTAGAGACTTATATCTATATATAACATTGTGTTATATATAGATATATAAGCCATGTAGAGACTTATATCTATATATATAACATTGTGTTATAGATATATAAGCCATGTAGAGACTTATATCTATATATAACATTGTGTTATATATAGATATATAAGCCATGTAGGCCTTAATATGTTATATTAACCCTCTTTCGTTTGTTTTACTTATAATTTTTATCCCACAATTTTGCAACCCATTTTTTCACCCAGTGCCAATTGCCTATGTAATCCTGGGCTCTGCTCTCCCTCTGCCGCGCCTGGGGAGACAACGGACTGACCTCATGCTTCCTTCAATGCATGAGGAGTCCAAGTTGTTTCTTTTCACCTGACGGGGGATTTTCCCCGGGATGGACGTAGCGCGTGGAAGGAACACGTTATTCCAACCAGTTCCTTTCCCCTCCATCAGGCGCCCCGGCTGGCCATGAACATGCAAACTCCACACAGAAAGGCCCTTTCGCCGACCCCACCTAGGGTGTGGGCGCTGATGACGCGGAGGGAGAAACACGCCCCCAGCACCCCCATATTAACCCTCTTTAACCAAAATATACCATTTAAAACACTTAAAATATCTTCCTGAGAGAAAAAAGTTCATATGTTCAACCCATGGGGGGAGCCATTGCAGTGTCCGTCGCAAGCAGTATTGACGTCATAGATGCTTTTTGGGTGGCCGGGCCCATAGGGTTAATATGGAACATCAAAACAACGTTCTCTTTACAATATTTAAAACATTGTCTTGATGCTCAGATTAACTGTATTTAGTAGTGTGGTGCTTTTCTGTTCTGTTCATATCAAGTAGGATGTTTTGCCGTGCCTGTAAAGTGTTTAATTCAACATTATACAACAAGTAGTCCGGCTCTCAATGGAAAACAGGCTCTCCAGCCGTGCATCAAACGAGCACAGATGCACTGCTAGACCTGGGCCTAATCACATGAAGAATGTATCACTCCGCCACTGCACCTGATTATCCCATATATGGCACAGCTGCGCCCTCTGGAGGAAAAAACACAGTAGCAGCTTGCAGTGCACCGGAGTTGTTGTCATACAATGGTATCGTGACGTGCAGCGAAAATAGCCGATCTACAATTGACAACTCCTGTGATGCGTGGCGGAACTCGCCTACGGCTCGTTCCTGACGCATCACACTCGTGCAAATAATTCAGTTATCCCACACCCTCTCGTGTAATATTGCTTAATTTAAAACTTGTTTACACCGCCATTTTGAATGGGCCCGACCACCCAAAAAGCATCTATGACGTCATCACTGCTTGCGACGGACACTGTAATGGCTCCCCCCATGGGTTGAAAATATGAACTTTTTTCTCTCAAAGGAAGATATTAAATGGTATATTTTTGGTATATAGAGGGTTATTATAACATAATAAGGTGATACACCATGCATTTAAAAGGTATTTATGCTTTTAACCTCCGCCTTCCCAAAACCAGAGAAAGACACAACGGTCTGAAATGGGACTTTGTGAGGATAGAAGGTGCTAGTGGGACCCCCAAAAAAAGGTTTTAAAATAGGAAAAGTGAAATTTCATGGTGTATCACCTTTAAGGCCTACATGGGTTTGGGACCTTTTTGCGAGTCGAGTTGGCTAGCTGGTTAGCTAGTTGGTTAGCTAGTTGGTTAGCTAGTTTAGTAACGCCCGGGATTCAAACTCAGGTCTCCCGCGTGAATATCCAATATCTTAACCATTGATCCAAAGGGATGTCCCTATGGACACACACATATTGTTTAAATCAGGGGTCTTCAACAGGGGGTCCGGGACCCCTAGGGGGTCCTCAGAGTTACTACAGGGGGTCTGGGACCCCTAGGGGGTCCTCAGAGTTACTACAGAGGGTCTGGGACCCCTAGGGGGTCCTCAGAGTTACTACAGGGGGTCCTCCAAATCTTTGAGTGATAGGAACTTGTTTTCTTCCCCCTTTTTTATATTCTTCCCCCTTTTTTATATTAACCACTTGAACCCTAGCATCCATATTCTGAAAACTTTAGCCAAAAATAGCCGATCTACAAGCTCTGTGAGCTTGTAGATCACTTATGTTTGGCAAAGACGGTGGGAGAGAGGGGAAAAAGAGCAGACTAAGTACAGAGTTAAATGTCAAGTTATGTATAGACGATTCAAGTGGTTAAATGTGTATCTGAAAACACAAAAACATGTTTGTTTTTTTACATGAATCCAAAATACACTGATTTTTCTGTCAGACAATGAAACTATATGGAATCTATGAACAGGTTGTGGGGGTCCCTGCTACATCTCTCTCTCAACTAAGGGGTCCCTGCTACATCTCTCTCTCAATAAGGGGTCCCTGCTACATCTCTCTCTCAACTAAGGGGTCCCTGCTTCATCTCTCTCTCAACTAAGGGGTCCCTGCTACATCTCCCTCAACTAAGGGGTCCCTGCTTCATCTCTCTCTCAGCTAAGGGGTCCCTGCTTCATCTCTCTCTCAACTAAGGGGTCCCTGCTTCATCTCTCTCTCAACTGAGGGGTCTCTGCTTCATCTCTCTCTCAACTAAGGGGTCCCTGCTTCATCTCTCTCTCAACCTAAGGGGTCCCTGCTTCATCTCTCTCTCAACTGAGGGGTCCCTGCTTCATCTCTCTCTCAACTGAGGGGTCTCTGCTTCATCTCTCTCTCTCAACTGAGGGGTCCCTGCTTCATCTCTCTCTTAACTAAGGGGTCCCTGCTTCATCTCTCTCTCTCAACTAAGGGGTCCTTGGCCTGAAAACGTTGAAAACCCCTGGTTTAAATCCACAGCCCCTCCTAAGAGACTTTTTTTAAATTGACACAAAATTAATTTGAAAACACATTAAATATATTATAAACAGTTACAGTTATATTTATATAATATATTTATATAACATATATATAAATATATTATAAACAGTTAGTTATATTTATATAATATATTTATATAACATATATATAAATATATTATTATATAATATATTTATATAACATATATATAAATATATTATAAACAGTTACAGTTATATTTATATAATATATTTATATAACATATATATATAAATATATTATTATATAATATATTTATATAACATATATATAAATATATTATAAACAGTTACAGTTATATTTATATAATATATTTATATAACATATATATAAATATATTATAAACAGTATTTTACTCAAAGGGGACAACAAGTTACATGTTGATGATGTCATTGGTCCATGTGGTCAAAGATTGATCCACAACTTTCCAACGTCCCATCATGCATTGCGCAGAAGGTGTGGGGCAGCTTCCGGTGCCGCAGCCGAGTGTGATCTACAAGCTCACAGCGGTTGCATCTTGGACGCGACATGAGCTTGTATGTCTGCTGTTAACTGGAAGTGTCCCTCAGATAATGAAAAGGTGGATAAAGTAAACCAGAGATGCCGTCCGTGTCTTGGCTGTGGTGCAGCCCTATGGGCTAGCGGTTGGGTTAACCCTAACCCCTTACCCTATGTATGGGTTAACACTAACCCTATGGGTTAGTGTTAACCCTAACCCTATGGGTTAGTGTTAACCCTATGGGTTAGTGTTAACCCTAACCCTATGGGTTAGTGTTAACCCTAACCCTATGGGTTAGTGTTAACCCTAACCCTATGGGTTAACCTAACCCTATGGGTTAGTGTTAACCCTAACCCTATGGGTTGGTGTTAACCCTATGGGTTAGGGTTAACACTAACCCATACCCTATGGGTTAGTGTTAACCCTAACCCTATGGGTTAGTGTTAACCCTAACCCTATGGGTTAGGGTTAACACTAACCCTATGGGTTAGGGTTAACACTAACCTAACCCTATGGGTTGGTGTTAACCCTATGGGTTAGGGTTAACCCTAACCTAACCCTATGGGTTGGTGTTAACCCTATGGGTTAGTGTTAACCCTAACCCTATGGGTTAGTGTTAACCCTAACCCTATGGGTTGGTGTTAACCCTATGGGTTAGGGTTAACACTAACCCTATGGGTTAGTGTTAACCCTAACCCTATGTTAACCAACCCTATGGGTTGGTGTTAACCCTATGGGTTAGGGTTAACCCTAACCTAACCCTATGGGTTGGTGTTAACCCTAACCTAACCCTATGGGTTGGTGTTAACCCTATGGGTTAGTGTTAACACTAACCCTATGGGTTAGTGTTAACCCTAACCCTATGGGTTAGTGTTAACCCTATGGGTTAGGGTTAACCCTAACCTAACCCTATGGGTTGGTGTTAACCCTATGGCAGGGGTCGGCAATTAGATTTGGCCTCGGGCCAATTTTTTCTGGCCAATTAGATGGCGGGCCAGAACATTAAATGAAAAAAAATGAAAGGCTATTTTAATAAAGTCATAGTTAAACAATACTGGAACTCCAAGACAGACTGCCTTACAAGACATATAGGCATCTGTGATTAAAAAAAGAAAAAGAAAAATATATAGACCTATATCTGGAAAAACAAGCTGTTTTCCCCTCTTTCTATTTGCAAATAGGACTGATTAGTGGAGCCTATAATAATTGTAATGATTACATACTTTTATTTGTGTTCATTATCCCTCTTCTCTGCTGCCAGTAGGCTACAACATTACATACACATGATTCATAATAAATCACTTATTCACTTTGCACATCTCACAACGCTGTGCAGCACGACACCTTTTGAGTTTGTAGATTGAATTATGTGCGCATTCTGCGCGACACCGCTGCACGTTGGATCACACATTGGTCGTTAGTGTGAATTGAGTGCAGCTGCAAGCCTACTTGTGCAGAAAGACAGCTAGACAACGCGAAACATTCAGCCTTATCTGCTTCTAGTTGGCAAGAGAAATGACAAATAAACACTATCCAAAGGCATTAAGAAAGAGGAGTAAACAGTGAAAAGGGGCGTTTAAAGAGGAATATGGAAAGCAAACTTTGTGTTGATCCTACCTACCTGGTCTCATCTACGCAAAGCCATTTGAGAAGCACCACGGCTTTGCCGTGACAGTTTTGGCTGCTTGCAAGGATTTTAGACACAGCACCAAAGATGAAGCATGGATATGGCACCAGTTAGTTTTCACCCAAGACGGAAGCAGTTTGACCACAGGTACAACGGAAAAGCTCACAGCAGCAGCACCACTACTCCACTGCTGCGTGGTTGTGACTCTGCGGACTGTGTGTGTGTGAGTGAGGGAGTGAGTGAGAGAGAGAGAGAGACGGTCCGCAGCAGCGTTCGCTCGCTGGTAGTGCTACCAATCTAGTGGGACTGTCAGTATTGTTTAAATAAAAAGTAAAATAAAAATGAATACATCTCAAAATAATCTGAGGGGCCAGAAATAATTTCCGAGGGGGCCAGTTTTGGCCCGCGGGCCGCCTATTGCCGTCCCCTGCCCTATGGGTTAGGGTTAACCCTAACCCATATGGTTAGTGTTAACACTAACCCTATGGGTTAGTGTTAACACTAACCCATAGGGTTAGTGTTAACACTAACCCTATGGGTTGGTGTTAACCATATGGGTTAGTGTTAACACTAACCCATAGGGTTAGTGTTAACACTAACCCTATGGGTTAGTGTTAACCCTATGGGTTAGTGTTAACACTAACCCTATGGGTTGGTGTTAACCCTATGGGTTAGTGTTAACACTAACCCTATGGGTTGGTGTTAACCCTATGGGTTAGTGTTAACACTAACCCTATGGGTTAGTGTTAACCCTATGGGTTAGTGTCCTATGGGTTAGTGTTAACACTAACCCTATGGGTTGGTGTTAACCCTATGGGTTAGTGTTAACCCTAACCCTATGGGTTGGTGTTAACCCTATGGGTTAGTGTTAACACTAACCCTATGGGTTGGTGTTAACCCTATGGGTTAGTGTTAACCCTAACCCTATGGGTTGGTGTTAACCCTATGGGTTAGTGTTAACACTAACCCTATGGGTTAGTGTTAACCCTACCCTATGGGTTAGTGTTAACCCTACCCTATGGGTTAGTGTTAACACTAACCCTATGGGTTAGTGTTAACCCTAACCCTATGGGTTAGTGTTAACCCTATGGGTTAGTGTTAACACTAACCCTATGGGTTAGTGTTAACCCTAACCTAACCCTATGGGTTGGGTTAGTGTTAACACTAACTAAGGAATGTATGGATGTGCTGCTAATAAAAGGCATTTAAACATGTTGTGTTGATGTTAACTTTAAGTTAAGTTGGTTATTAGCTTACATCAGGGATGTTAACTTTAAGTTAAATTGGTTATTAGCTTACATCAGGGATGTTAACTTAGTACTAAGTAAGTACTTCATTAGACCCCCTGGTGTGGGTTTTATGAGAAATGATGTATTCTCTTGGTATTTGTTTGTTTTCTCTTGGAGGCTGCCACCTTGTGGTCAAAAGTGTCAGTTAAAAAACACAGATACTAAGTATGTCACAGTATCAACTCCTCCCCTAATTACCATTCACCCAACACTGTGGGGTGTGGCTAACTTCAGCTGGGTCACCACCCACCATGACATCCATGCATACTTAATGAACTGGGGGTGTGGCCACATAAAAACCCAATTTTAACTCTTTCTGTATACTTTTTTTGGAAAAAATCTTCCTCCTAGTATAATCATAATACCTAATAATCATGTTTTATAGGAGGGGGAAATCATGGCACCGCCTCTTTAAGAGCTGCTACAATCTATGTGTGTTTGTTTCTCCAGGGGACGAAAACAAGACTGCAACGTCCGTTAAACGCAGCACTTCCACCACCTCCACTAGAACCACCTCCACTAGAACCACCTCCACTAGAACCACCTCCACTAGAACCAACACTTCCACCACCTCCACTAGAACCACCTCCACTAGAACCACCTCCACTAGAACCAACACTTCCACCACCTCCACTAGAACCACCTCCACTAGAACCACCTCCACCACCTCCACTAGAACCAACCACCACCTCCACTAGAACCAACCACCACCTCCACTAGAAACACCTCCACCACCTCCACTAGAACCACCTCCTCTAGAACCACTAGAACCACTTCCACCACCTCCACTAGAACCACTAGAACCACTTCCACCACCTCCACTAGAACCACCTCCACTAGAACCACCTCCACTAGAACCACCTCCACTAGAACCAACCACCACCTCCACTAGAACCAACCACCACCTCCACTAGAACCACCTCCACTAGAACCACCTCCACCACCTCCACTAGAACCACCTCTACTAGAACCACCTCCACTAGAACCACCTCCACTAGAACCAACCACCACTTCCACTAGAACCACCTCCACTAGAACCACCTCCACTAGAACCACCTCCACTAGAACCACCTCCACCACCTCCACTAGAACCACTAGAACCACCTCCACTAGAACCACCTCCACTAGAACCACCTCCACTAGAACCAACACTTCCACCACCTCCACTAGAGCCACCACCTCCACCACCTCCACTAGAACCACCTCCACTAGAACCAACACTTCCACCACCTCCACTAGAAACACCTCCACCACCTCCACTAGAACCACCTCCACTAGAACCAACACTTCCACCACCTCCACTAGAAACACCTCCACTAGAACCACCTCCACTAGAACCAACACTTCCACCACCTCCACTAGAACCACCTCCACTAGAACCACCTCCACTAGAACCACCTCCACTAGAACCACCTCCACTAGAACCACCTCCACCACCTCCACTAGAACCACTAGAACCACCTCCACTAGAACCACCTCCACTAGAACCAACACTTCCACCACCTCCACTAGAGCCACCACCTCCACCACCTCCACTAGAACCACCTCCACTAGAACCAACACTTCCACCACCTCCACTAGAAACACCTCCACCAACTCCACTAGAACCACCTCCACTAGAACCACCTCCACTAGAACCAACACTTCCACCACCTCCACTAGAAACACCTCCACTAGAACCACCTCCACTAGAACCAACACTTCCACCACCTCCACTAGAACCACCTCCACTAGAACCACCTCCACTAGAACCAACCGGAAGGCATATCTTGACCACATGCACACGTACACGCACACACATGCACACGTACACACACATGCACATGCACACACACACACACACACACACACACACACACACACACACACACACACACACGCACACGCACACGCACACACACGCACACACATGCACACGTACACACACATGCACATGCACACACACACACACACACACACACACACACACACACACACACACACACACACACAGACACACACACACACACACACAGCTCTGTGAAAGCGGTTGCTCTGGAGGAAACCTTTCTAAAGCTTTTGAAAAGTATCAAATGAATGGAGTCAGGTTGTTACACTGCCCTCTAGTGGTGAACAGCAGCAGTTACAATATAAAACATAATGGAATATTACATTCTTTAAGTCTTGTAAAAGTAGAAATACCACAAGGTAGAAATACTCTCTTAATGAGTACATGGCCTGTGTTCAGAATGTGACTTGAGTAAAAGTACAACATTATGTTTACTTGAGTAAAAGTATTTTGATAAAAACAAATGCATTTAAACAAATAGAGCATAAAATAACAGGGCTTAATTAATGATAAAATAACATCAAATAACAGGGCTTATTTGGTTTAAAGCAGGGTTCCCCAATTAGTTTTCCCCAAGGGCCGAATTATGTCTAGGGTACCAAGCCGAGGGCCACAACATTGAATTATGTCTAGGGTACCAAGCTGAGGGCCACAACATTGAATTATGTCTAGGGTACCAAGCAGAGGGCCACAACATTGAATTATGTCTAGGGTACCAAGCCGAGGGCCACAACATTGAATTATGTCCAGGGTACCAAGCCGAGGGCCACAACATTGAATCATGTCTAGGGTACCAAGCCGAGGGCCACAACATTGAATCATGTCTAGGGTACCAAGCCGATGGCCACAACATTGAATCATGTCTAGGGTACCAAGCCAAGGGCTACAACATTGAATTATGTCCAGGGTACCAAGCCGAGGGCCACAACATTGAATCATGTCTAGGGTACCAAGCCGAGGGCCACAACATTGAATCATGTCTAGGGTACCAAGCCGATGGCCACAACATTGAATCATGTCTAGGGTACCAAGCCGAGGGCCACAACATTGAATCATGTCTAGGGTACCAAGCCAAGGGCTACAACAATGCAGGGGGCGACGGTGGCGTTCCCGCTACTCCAGCGACGGTTTTCGTCGTTGTCGGGTGAAAATCTTGTATGTCCAAAACTGTTTGTTTTGAATTTATCATTTTAAAAATGATTTAAACTAGTGAAAACGGCAGATCTACAAGCACACAATGCCTCGCACCTCGAGGCATTGTGCGACGGCCTTGTATGATTTGCGAAGGAACATACAAATTTGGAGATACGAGATTTCCACCCGACAACGAGGATATACTAGTGTTGTTGCTGCTCTTATACCACCATTATTACTGGGGTTGGTGGGGGCCAGACAGTAGCCCCCCGTGGGCCGCAAATGGCCCCGCGGGCCGCCTATTGGGGAACCCTGGTTTAAAGTGATAGTTTTTGTAATAATAATCTCATAGTGGAGTAAAGGTAAAGGAGTATTTTGGATCAAATGCATGTCAGATAAGCATGAGACCATTAATTAAGGTCCATTAATTAATTACTTAACGACTTCATTAATTATGTCTCTCTGCGCGGTCGTGACAGTCGTTAAATATCACATTTTGCTGTTTTTTCAACCCTCCATTTTGACCGTTAAATAAAAGGGCTTTTTTATGATGCATAATGCATTGTGAAAACAACGACAAATATGTTTGTATTTTTTATTTATAAATCGTCACATGTCAGACCAGAGGCATCAACGTAACGGGTTCAGGTTTCATGTTCTAAACCACTTCCTGTTCTAAACCTCTTCCTGTTCTAAACCACTTCCTGTTCTGAACCACTTCATGTTCTAAACCACTTCATGTTCTAAACCTCTTCCTGTTCTAAACCTCTTCCTGTTCTAAACCTCTTCCTGTTCTAAACCACTTCATGTTCTAAACCTCTTCCTGTTCTAAACCTCTTCCTGTTCTAAACCACTTCCTGTTCTAAACCACTTCATGTTCTAAACCACTTCATGTTCTAAACCACTTCCTGTTCTAAACCTCTTCCTGTTCTAAACCTCTTCCTGTTCTAAACCACTTCCTGTTCTAAACCTCTTCCTGTTCTAAACCTCTTCCTGTTCTAAACCACTTCATGTTCTAAACCTCTTCCTGTTCTAAACCTCTTCCTGTTCTAAACCACTTCATGTTCTAAACCACTTCCTGTTCTAAACCTCTTCCTGTTCTAAACCTCTTCCTGTTCTAAACCTCTTCCTGTTCTAAACCACTTCCTGTTCTAAACCACTTCATGTTCTAAACCTCTTCCTGTTCTAAACCTCTTCCTGTTCTAAACCTCTTCCTGTTCTAAACCACTTCATGTTCTAAACCACTTCATGTTCTAAACCTCTTCCTGTTCTAAACCTCTTCCTGTTCTAAACCACTTCATGTTCTAAACCACTTCATGTTCTAAACCACTTCATGTTCTAAACCACTTCCTGTTCTAAACCACTTCATGTTCTAAACCACTTCCTGTTCTAAACCTCTTCCTGTTCTAAACCACTTCCTGTTCTAAACCTCTTCCTGTTCTAAACCACTTCCTGTTCTAAACCTCTTCCTGTTCTAAACCACTTCCTGTTCTAAACCTCTTCATGTTCTAAACCACTTCCTGTTCTAAACCACTTCATGTTCTAAACCTCCTCCTGTTCTAAACCACTTCCTGTTCTAAACCACTTCATGTTCTAAACCTCTTCCTGTTCTAAACCTCTTCCTGTTCTAAACCACTTCCTGTTCTAAACCACTTCATGTTCTAAACCACTTCATGTTCTAAACCACTTCATTTTTGAAATGATGAATACAAAACAAACGGTTTTGGACATACAAGGTTTCCACCTGACAATGACGAAATTTAACTCATGTAATTGGCCCACTGGCTTGTCACTTGTCATGATCTGAAATGGCAAATCTTTGAGTAGCAGCAGCGATATATCTCTCTCTATAGCATTATAGCAGCGCTATAGAGAGATCTCTCTCTATAGCGCGCAATGAGGGCCTCTGCAACTCTTTTTCCCGGGCTGAATCAGGGGCCCAGCACCTCCCTGGTTGAAAGATTATATAAAAATATACCTATTGTATCAAAATGATATAAAATTAACCTTGTTTTAATTGGAAAAGGTACACAATATGACTTTACATACATGGTTCTTTTACAGATATTGGAATAATTATGCACTATTATAATGATATGGTTAATTATAATATGTGTCTTTAGATAATTATGCACTATTATAATGATATGGCTAATTATAATGATGCTCCATTGCTTTTTTTTTCTTTTTAATGACATGCATTTATTTTTACATCTACATCATTATGACATCATTCTGTCATGGGAGAGATGATTGTATGATTATTGTAAATACATTAAATACTATTTTTGTTTTTACAAGAAAAAAACTGTTTGTGTGCTCGCTTGCTTTCTTTCTTTCTTTCTTTCTTTCTTTCTTTCTTTCTTTCTGTCTGTCTGATAACTGGGTTAATCCCGTTAAAGAGACACTGTTTTTGCCAAAATAGCCGATCTACAAGCTCACAATGCGGTTTTGGTTGAATAATGTATTGTCAGTTTGCATAGGAAACTGGAGATCATATCGTAAGGCTTATTTACACAGGGACCACTTTAGGCCTGTGTAGGGGAGAACGGGGTAAGATGAACCACTTTACTTTAGGCCTCTGTAAGTACAATACTTTCATCAATATTGTGCTGTTCTCTCAAATTCTCACAGCCTCCTCCAAATAAGGCTCTTAGAGTTAAAGGGGCTTAGCCTACTTCACCATTTCAACCTTATCTTTGTATAATTGGTCCTATTGACTGATCATTAGATTAAGATGAAATTGTTTCAAACCTCAAATTGCGTCTGTTTTCCTGTAAACTGAAACTAAAGCTGTAGGTTGAAACCTCTTTGTCCACTGTGTGTCTCTCAAATATGGAGCAGATCTACACATCCTGTAGACACCAACATTATGAGTCTCTGTAGTCTGTTGAATCAGTGATATGGAGTATAGACCCAACCTATAGTCTGTTGAATCAGTGATATAGAGTAGACTATAGACCCAACCTATAGTCCAGGGGTCTTCAACGTTTTCAGGCCAGGGACCCCTTAGTTGAGAGCGAGATGAAGCAGGGACCCCTTAGTTGAGAGAGAGATGAAGCAGGGACCCCTTAGTTGAGAGAGAGATGAAGCAGGGACCCCTTAGTTGAGAGAGAGATGAAGCAGGGACCCCTTAGTTGAGAGAGAGATGAAGCAGAGACCCCTTAGTTGAGAGAGAGATGAAGCAGGGACCCCTTAGCTGAGAGAGAGATGAAGCAGAGACCCCTTAGTTGAGAGAGAGATGAAGCAGAGACCCCTTAGTTGAGAGAGAGATGAAGCAGGGACCCCTTAGTTGAGAGAGAGATGAAGCAGGGACCCCTTAGTTGAGAGAGAGATGAAGCAGGGACCCCTTAGTTGAGAGAGAGATGAAGCAGGGACCCCTTAGTTGAGAGAGAGATGAAGCAGAGACCCCTTAGTTGAGAGAGAGATGAAGCAGAGACCCCTTAGTTGAGAGAGAGATGAAGCAGGGACCCCTTAGTTGAGAGAGAGAGATGAAGCAGGGACCCCTTAGTTGAGAGAGAGATGAAGCAGGGACCCCTTAGCTGAGAGAGAGATGAAGCAGGGACCCCTTAGTTGAGAGAGAGATGAAGCAGGGACCCCCAAAACCTTTTCAGAGATTCCATATAGTTTCATTGTTTGACAGCACAATCATCAGTGTATTTTGTGTTTTCAGATATGTAACCATTTGAGCCATCATTACCTAATAAACTTGACCTTTTAATCTGTACTTAGTCTGCTCTTTCCCCCCTCTACACCAAACCTCTTTGTCGAAAACAGCCGATCTACAAGCTCACAATGCCTCGCAGCATGAGGCGTTGTGAGCTTGTAGATCTGCTATTTTTGGCTACAGTTCTCATATAATATGGTCACTAGGGTTCAAGTTGTTAATATAAAAAGGAGTGGAAGATTTGGAGGACCCCCTGTAGTAACTCTGAGGACCCCCTAGGGGTCCTGGACCCTCTGTTGAAGACCCCTTCCATATAGTCTGTTAAATCAGTGATGTGGAGTATGGACAACCTACAGTATGGTCTGTTAAATCAGTGATATGGAGTATGGACAACCTACAGAGCAGAGAAACAAAGCTGCTGCCTTTAAATGCAGTTTTTTTCTTATACTATCTAAATTATCTAAAAAACAATGCTGCTATTTGTTCCAAAAGCTTTATACCCCGTATATGTGTCGGAGAGAGTCGCAGCCCCAGCCCCAGCCCTAACCCTAACCCTAACCCTAACCCTAACCCTAACCCTTCATAACCATATGTACTATATATATGTGTCGGAGAGAGTCGCAGCCCCAGCCTGAAGCCTCAAAAGTCTAGTATCTGCCCTTGTTCCTTAAGGATATCCCTTTGCTGTAATGGTTAAGATATTGGACTTTCACGCGGGAGACCTGGGTTCGAAGCCGGGTGGGGAGGTTCAGATCACCTCTGTTACATATAAAATTACACAACACGACATATAGCTCTGTTTAATACAATGCTGTACCTCCAACTGTATATACAGTATGTTCCCCATTTTCAACTGTTTTTATTTTAGGCAATGTAAACGAATGTTTTCCCATGCCAATAAAGCTCCTTTGAATTGAATTGAAATCCAAGTAAATCAGTGAAATAATTTAGTGCTCAGTTACATTAATTTAGTTAGTTAGTTACTTTAATGTAATGATTGTGTGATAAATGTCAGCACTCAGGTTTATCTGTTTGTATTCAAGGTGTTTGTCGCCCTCATGTGGAGAAAGGTCGTCAATAAATCCAGTTTTCACTCGTTCTTAAAATACGATGTTTCAAAACAATAAAAAGGTCAAGATGGCGCTAGTTTATACAATACAAGCTGTTAAAATCTACAAGCTCACAGTGAGATGAGTTGTGAGCTTATAGATCTGCTATTTTCGGCGTGCGACACCTCATAGAGCAGAAGCATAAAGTAAACATTACAACGGAAGCGTTCACGTTGCGTTTGGTGCGAGACTTGACACGTGATGTGCTTTTATTTTGACGAGAAACGGAAGCTTTCAAAAGGCGCTCGATGTGAAGCTTGAACCATGTGTGTATGGGACATGTAGTCCTTAGCATGTAGTTCTTAAAGCCACCCATGGTGTATAATGGGACACGTAGTTCTTAGACTGTAGTTCTTCCAGCGACCCATGGTTTATGGAACTTGTAGTTCTTAAGTGTAGTCTTTATGGCCACTTCCGACTTGCCGCAGCTAGACAGTTAGCATGCTATGGCTAGCAGCATATCCCTTACTATTATAACTCTATGGCATATCCACATGAAGCTCTGTTGTTGGGTTGATTGATTGATTGAAGAATTTATTAGAAGTTTGCAATAGAAAAAAGTACAGTTTCATGACAGTACAAATCACTGGTACAAGGTCAACTAAAAGGAGATCCTAGAAAGCCGAGGCTTATTTCCACAGGAACCACACTTTAAGTATCTCATATAACATTGAAAGACAGACGGATAGAACATAGTACTTTATCTAGGATAATATCAGTTTCAAAAGCATAACATCAAATACAAAAGGCAGAATACAAAGAAAAAAGGGGGGGGGAGCATGGGGGCTTAGTCTATTTACAAGTCACGGGTAGCTGCTGTCTGAAGGTGACTTTTGCTGTCTGAAGGTGACTGTCCTGTCCCTCACCGAAAATAGCAGATCTACAAGCTCACAACGCGTCTCACTGTGAGCTTGTAGATTTGAACAGCTTGTATTGTACATGGTATTGTATAAACTGGCGCCATTGCTCTTATTTTATCAACAAAACTGGATTTATTGACTTGTAGTTGTTCATTTTGTCCACATGAGGGCGACGCATGCCATTGAATACAATCAGATGAACAAAGCGCTGTAAACATGAACACTGACATTATCACACTGTCAGTTACATTATGTAATTTACATTTATCACGCTGTTAATTACATTATAAATAGTTAAATGTAATTTATATTTATCACACTGTTAATTACATTATAAATAGTTAAATGTCATTACATTTATCACACTGTTAATTACATTATAAATAGTTAAATGTAATTTACATTTATCACACTATTAATTACATTATAAATAGTTAAATGTAATTTACATTTATCACACTGTTAATTACATTATAAATGACTGAAATGTTTCTTCATGACCTGTTGATCCTTAACACACATTTCATACAGGTTACATTAATATTGATTGAAGACTTTATTAGTAGTTTGCATAGGAAAAGTACAGCATTGTGTAAACAGATCTATTGTGCTGTCAAACAATGAAACTACCGGTATATGGAATCTGGGGTCCCTGCTTCATCTCTCTCAACTAAGGGGTCCCTGCTTCATCTCTCTCTCTCAGCTAAGGGGTCCCTGCTTCATCTCTCTCTCTCTCAGCTAAGGGGTCCCTGCTTCATCTCTCTCTCAACTAAGGGGTCCCTGCTTCATCTCTCTCTCAACTAAGGGGTCCCTGCTTCATCTCTCTCTCAACTAAGGGGTCCCTGCTTCATTTTTCTCAAGGGGTCCTTGGCCTGAAAACGTTGAGGACCCCTGTAGTAATCTAATAACTCAGGGGTCTTCAACAGGGGGTCCGGGACCCCTAGGGGGTCCTCAGAGTTACTACAGGGGGTCCTCAAAATCTTTGAGTGATAGAAACTTTTTTCTCCTTTTTTCATATTAACCACTTGAACCCCAGTGTCCTTATTCTGAGAACTTTAGCCAAAAACTACGCCTCGAGGCGTTGTGAGCTTGTAGATCTGCTATTTTTGGCAAAGAGCTTTGGTGTAGAGGGGAAAAAGAGCAGACTAAGTACAGAGTGAAAGGTCAAGTTTATTAAGTATTGACGGTTCAAGTGGTTAAATATCTGAAAACACAAATTGACATGAATCCAAAATACACTGATGATTGTGCTGTCAAACAATGAAACTATATGGAATCTATGAACAGGTTGTGGGGTCCCTGCTTCATCTCTCTCTCAACTAAGGGGTCCCTGCTTCATCTCTCTCTCTAAGGGGTCCCTGCTTCATCTCTCTCTCAACTAAGGGGTCCCTGCTTCATCTCTCTCTCAACTAAGGGGTCCCTGCTTCATCTCTCTCTCAACTAAGGGGTCCCTGCTTCATCTCTCTCAACTAAGGGGTCCCTGCTTCATCTCTCTCAACTAAGGGGTCCCTGCTTCATCTCTCTCTCAACTAAGGGGTCCCTGCTTCATCTCTCTCAGCTAAGGGGTCCCTGCTTCATCTCTCTCAACTAAGGGGTCCCTGCTTCATCTCTCTCAACTAAGGGGTCCCTGCTTCATCTCTCTAAGGGGTCCTTGGCCTGAAAACGTTGAGGACCCCTGTAGTAATCTAGTAACTAGTTATCTGAAAAGTCAGATCATCAGCGACCTCTACTGGTGGTCATCATAACTGAAATCCTCCAATCACAGCCCTCCTTGGTGTCACGTGGTGTCTTCACTCCCAGAGAAAGTTTCCAGTAAACAAACATGGCGGCGGCACCACGGCGGACAGAAGAAGGAAAACAACAAGTTATTCTGGTAAGAAGAGGACATTTAGAGGACATTTAGAGGACAAACTGCCGCTAGAAAATCATTCAATGCAGACTAAAACAACTATTTTAGGAGTTTATTTGCCGTCAAATGTTTTAATTGAGCCCTGAAACGTGACGGACGGTCGCTGATAACATGACGTAGGGCCGTCACGGAGGAAGATTCACCTGCGTTGCAGCAGGAGAATAAAAAGACCAATAAAAACTAAACAAACTGTCAAATTACACAAACAAAGAGCTTTATAAAGTCACAACCAGTCAGAAAGCCTGGCCGGCTTTGTTTAGTTACTGGCCAGCTTTGTGTTCTTTAATAAGAAGCCTTTTTATCCGACATGTTTCTGTTTTCCCATGCATTTCCTGGTGTTCCGCGCATGCGCACCAACCCCATCTAGTGCAGTGGTTCTCAACTTGTGGGTCGGGACCCCCAGGGTGGTCCCCACATTAATTTGGGGGGTCCCCAGATGATTAACTTAATGTGCAACATTGTTTTCTCTCTCAACAGTAAACACACCAACATAAAGTTTAAGTGTATAGAGGGTATCTGCACATTTCTAAAGTGACAATTTAAGGACTTTTTAATACCTCTAAAATGACAAATTAAACCCTGGCCAAATTGTCAAATATATAGAGGCAGAAATTGTGAAAATAGCAGATCTACATGCGCGTTGTGAGCATGTAGATCTGATATTTTCACAATAGAACCATGTTACACAAATGTAATGCCTCAACTCTTAGTGCTCGTCCGGATGGGGGGTCCCCCAGTTAAAATATGATTATTTTGGGGGTCCCCAGTTAAAATATGATTAATTTGGGGGTCCCCAGTTAAAATAGTTAAAATATGATTAATTATTGTGGGGGTCCCCAGTTGAAAAGTTAAAATAGGATTATTCTTGGGGTCCCCCAGTTAAAATATGATTATTTTGGGGGTCCCCCAGTTAAAATAGGATTATTTTGGGGGTCCCCAGTTAAAATATGATTAATTTGGGGGTCCCCAGTTAAAATAGTTAAAATATGATTAATTATTGTGGGGGTCCCCAGTTGAAAAGTTAAAATAGGATTATTCTGGGGGTCCCCCAGTTAAAATATGATTATTGTGGTGGTCCCCAGTTAAAATATGATTATTTTGGAGGTCCCCCAGTTATGATTATTTTGGGGGTCCCCCAGTTAAAATATGATTATTTTGGGGGTTGCGGCTACAAAAGGTTGAGAACCACTGATCTATTGTGGGCGTGGCCTTGCTAAACTGGGTCCAGAAATGCACTGAAAACATCAACAAAAAGGCTTCTTATTAAAGGGCCTACACCATGCTTTTAAAACTATATTTTTTGTATAAATATATGCTCAAAATTGAGTCTTAGACAGGTTTTAACCCTCAACAAACACTCTGACCATTCTTTTTGTTTGTTCTAGCTCTACTATAATGAGGCTCTCCAGCTGCAATACCAAAACGGCCTCTGTTTGCTCAGGGGCGCATCTAGTGGGGTTTTTCCAGAAAAAAAAAAGTTTTTTGAAAAAAAAGAAGTTTTTTTGAAGAAAAAAAAAGTTTTTGAAAAAAAAAGTTTTTTGAAAAAAAAAGTTTTTGAAAAAAAAAAAAGTTTTTTGAAAAAAAAAATTGAAAAAAAAAGTTTTGAAAAAAAAAAATTTGGAAAAAAAAAATTTTTGAAAAAAAATTTTTTTTGAATTTTTTTTTTGAAAAAAAATATTTTTTGACTCTGAAAAAAAAAAACGGGAAACGCGTGTGACGTCACATGCGTCAACTCTCAGAACAGCACTGTTCTGAGAACCTGTGGAAAGCTTTTCATCTCTGTCTTCCCAAAACCAGAGAAAGACACAATGTACAGAAATAGGACTTTGTGAGGATAGAAGGTGCCAGTGGGACCCCAAAAAAAGGTTTTAAAATAGAAAACGTGAAAATTCATGGTGTAGGTCCTTTAAAGAACACAAAGCCGGACAGTAATTAAACCATGAGATGTATAAATTACAGTGTTAATATTATTATTATCTTCTATTACAGAAACATATCGCATAAAAAGGCTTCTTATTAAAGAACACAAAGCCGGACAGTAATTAAACCATGATGGCTCATTTGTTACATCATTTTGGGAGTCCTGACTTTGAAATGCGTTGACAGTATTATTGCACTAGTGTGTCACTTTATCTGTCCATGAGATGTATTAATTAAAGTGTTAATATTATCATTATCTTCTATGACATTATGCAGGTTGGTCACACCGTGGTGTAAAGTAACTCAGTACATTTAGGAGGACTTCATATAATACAGGGGTGGACAACTTTGATTATAGAGAGGGCCACTATATTTTCACACTCACTCCAGAGGGCCATAATGCATATACAGTCAAACATAACAAAAATAGCTGATCTACAAGCTCAAAACGTGTCGCAGTGCGATGCATTTTAAGCTTGTAGATCTGCTATTTTTGAATTGGAATCCCAAACTTTGTTTAGCTATGTTTTAATTGGAATCCTGAAAAGTAAAAATTTGATTTAATTTCAAATGCATCTCCATGTTCTTATGTTCATTTTGTGAACTTAAATACAAATATATTGGACATAAAAAAGACTAGTCATTAAGCTACTAATATAGACTGAAGTAATCATAGCGGGTCATGTTTGCATGGTTGGAAATGGAATTGCAACAGCTGAAATACTATATCAGTATTCCAGTATTAACCTGTGGGCCGCATTAAGTGAAGGTGGGGGCCGCATGTGGCCCCCTGGCCGCCAGTTGCCCATGTATGATATAACAGGTCCTCACTAATGTTCATGATAAAATAGCAGCATTTTGTTTCTAGTCCGGGTCTCATAGGAGAGCTGTGGTCGGGTCAAATCCATCCACCAGGCAGTGACATCATCGTTTGACAGATTTATTTTTTAAACAATATTTGGAGACAGGAGTAACTGGAGGCAAAGATGGCGGCCGATTCTGTGCTGCCGCGCAGATTTGCGGGGCGTGGGGAAAGTTCTTCGAATGGGAGTTACTTGTTCTTTGAACGGGCGTGGGAAAAGGTCTACGATAATGCTGGGCCTGGGATATAATAAAGAGAGAACCAGCGGCTCGCCGCTCCACTCGCATCCAACTTTGGGTTTGGTTTGGGGTCTCGGCCGCGGACCGCCTCCAGTTACCCATGCCCAGGCGATATAACAGGGGATATTGGGATATAGAGAGAGAGAGAGAGAGAGAGAACCAGGGGCACGGGGCGGCAGCCGTTCCACTCCTATCCGACTTTGGAGCCTTGGCGTGGGACGGCCGAGTGGCTCGTATCGCCGACCACCTCCGCCCTCCGGGGACCCCTGGAGGTATCGCGGAGCTCCGGGGACGCCCTGGCGGCGCCGCGCTACACCCTGTGTAGCCGGGAAAATGACCCTTCTAACGGGGTGGCTCACGCACAGCGCCACTTCGGATAGGAGTGGATCGGCGGCCGCCCGTGCCCCTAGTTCTCTCTCTATATATCCGCATGTCCCCTTGTTATGTTATATAGCCAGGGATCCCTGGAGGTGGTCCACGGCAAGCGTGCCACTCGTCGGTCCGAGGCCGATCGAGGCGGCCCCAAAGTAGACCGCAGTAACATGAACCGCCGGTAAAATGAGCCCCCCGAGCCCCGACCCCTGTCCAAAATTCACTGCGCATTAAGTAGTGTAATTACGGTAGAAACTGCGAGTGGAGTCGAACGTCCGGTAAAATGAGTCCCCGTCCAAAATTTGCTGCGCTTCAAGTAGTGTAATTACGGTAGAAACTGCGAGTGGAACGCCTTGGTAGCTTTTCTCACGCCCATTCGAAGACCTCACGCTACGCCCATCACGCCACGCCCATTCGAAGACCTCACGCCACGCCCATCTGCGCCCATCTGCGCAGCAGACTGCCCTCCAGTTAGTCATACTTGAATTTTTGATCTCGCGATATTTTTATTATCGCGAGAACAACGGCTTCCACTTTAATAACATTGCAACTTTTCAGGAGTAGAAAGCCTGCAGTTTCTATTAGCTTGGATTCCCTGTTGTTGATGTCATTGGTGGATGGATTTCTGAACTGCCCACAGCTCTCCTATGACAGGGGTTCCCTAACTTTTTTGTCTCAGGGCAACCCATGAATATTGTTTTAATCCCAGGCACCCCTACGTCATAATTTTCCACTCCCAGCACCTTATATTTATAGCATAAATGTCCAAAACCGTTCGTTTTGTATTTATCATCTATGAAATGTACTAAACTAGTGAAAACGGCAGATCTACATCGCGAGGCGTTGTGTGCTTGTAGATCAGCTGTTTTCACTAGTTTTGTGTGTCTTGTATGATGAAGCAGGGCTTTGCTTTACCAAAAGATGTACACATTTGAAACTTGGAGATACGAGGTTTCTGCCCGACAGTGACGATATTTTAGTGATTATGTTGCGAGGAAAACATTGAGATTATAGCCATTTTGATTAGAAATGATTGAAAATAAGTGTCCAAATAAATTCCAAATATTATCAAATGATCTCGCGGCACCCCAGGGTGCCCCGTCACCCACTTTGAAAACCTCTGTCCTATGAGACCCAGACTGAGTAGAAAAGATTTGTGCTTTTTTATTATGAACATTACTGAGGACCTATTATATGAAGACAGGTTGAAAAGTCCTCCCTTTAAGTACTGTACTAAAGTACACCTTTGAAGTATTTGTATTTTACTTGAGTATTTCCAATACTTTTACTTCTACTCCACTACATCTCGGATCCATATATTGTACATTTATTTGAAAACGTTAGCTACAAATACTTTGCAGATATAAATTATTATATTATAAAACATTACATGAATCCACTTTAGACCAATTTTATACCCAGGATATTTGAAAATAGCAGATCTACAAGCTCACAACGCGTTGTGAGCTTGTAGATCTGCTATTTTTTCAAACATTTTGTACTTTGACTTTTGGTACTTTAAGTACACTGGTATTTTGAATTGCAGACTTTTACTCATTGAAGAAGGATGCAGGAGCTGAAAGCTCTTGGGAGCTGGCTGGGTGTATGGAGAACCGGAACGATTGGAGACTCCGATGGAAGCTCGTCTGAGGACGACCGAGAGAGAGAGAGAGATGAGTATTAGGAATAAGGATTACTATTACAGTCATTGTTCTCATTATTGAGGTTGTCTTACTTGACCGTTACGCTACACATCTTAGACAATGATACAGTAATATTCCTCCCCCGGAAACGTTTTGGTTTTCTCCTTCTGTTGTGCCTTACATAGAGGAGGTCAAATCTGAGGTGACCTTTTCAATATACTGGTAGCTTTCTCCTATAGATTCTTTATACTGGTAGCTTTCTCCTATAGATTCTTTCTCCTATAGATTCTTTATACTGGTAGCTTTCTCCTATAGATTCTTTCTCCTATAGATTCTTTCTCCTATATATTCTTTCTCCTATATATTCTTTCTCCTATAGATTCTTTCTCCTATATATTCTTTCTCCTATATATTCTTTCTCCTATAGATTCTTTCTCCTATAGATTCTTTCTCCTGGTAGCTTTCTCCTATAGATTCTTTCTCCTATAGATTCTTTCTCCTATAGATTCTTTATACTGGTAGCTTTCTCCTATAGATTCTTTCTCCTATAGATTCTTTCTCCTATATATTCTTTCACACCTCACACCTTCTCAACTGGAATATCAGATGTGACCTTTGGAGAAAAGATGGCTTCTTTCTATAAATCTTACTCCTTCTTCTGTCCTCACACTCAACTGGAATATCGGATGTGACCTCTTGAGTGAAAATGGGACCTTTCTAAACCCTTACTCCACACTCAACTGGAATATCAGATGTGACCGTTTGAGTGAAAATGGGACCTTGTCCTTTCTAAACCCCTTACTCCACACTCAACTGGAATATCGGATGTGACCATTTGAGATACGATGGAGGTTTTATGTACCCTTTCATACCTCTTCCCAATTGGAAAATCGTATGTGACCACTTGGGCGAAGATGGTATCTTTCCTAAACCTCTCCTCTTCCTTTCTACCCCTATAGGGCTTCTGAATACTGACTG
Source organism: Nannobrachium achirus (assembly GCF_963921795.1). Classification (NCBI taxonomy): domain Eukaryota; kingdom Metazoa; phylum Chordata; class Actinopteri; order Myctophiformes; family Myctophidae; genus Nannobrachium; species Nannobrachium achirus. The sequence goes on from NC_137816.1 coordinate 71,923,316, forward strand.
ATGGCCATAGTGGTAATTTGTGATGTAGTATTGATGTTGTGTGTGTGTGTGTGTGTGTGTGTGTGTGTGTGTGTGTGTGTGTGTGTGTGTGTGTGTGTGTGTGTGTGGGAGGATGAAGCTGGCCGGCCACTGCCACAGACATCGGGAGCTCCCGGCCAGCAGGCTGGTCCTGTGGGAACCAACGCGAGGAAGTTCCGCGTTAACGCATGTGGACGTCCTGAAGAAGGATGCGGGAGCTGAAAGCTCTTGGGAGCTGGTTGGGTGTATGGAGAACCGGAAAGATTGGAGACTCCGATGGAAGCTCGTCTGAGGACGACCGAGAGAGAGAGAGAGAGAGAGAGAGAGAGATGAGTATTAGGAACTAGAAAAGAAAATTTCTAAGAAATTTTAAGTGTGCCTGCAGCTCGCTAAGTCTTTGTAGTAAGTGTTTCGTTTTGAGAGGGTCGTTCCCCCTGAAAAACACGTTTTGGCATGAAACGGTTAAGTTTTGCGCATTTGTGGTGCCCCCTATGGGTCGAAGTGGAAATGCTTTTGGGTATATGTTCAGTATAGCGCCCCCCAATTTTGGTTAAAATTTGGTGTTGACTGGATGTTTCGTTTGTGATTTATGGCTACTTCTTACAAAACGGGCTCCTCCCGCCAACTTTGGAACCCTGTTACGGAAGAACGGTATGGACTATCAAAATATCGTTTAAATATGTTTATCGCATGAGTCCATAGATCGTGTGTATTGATTTTTGTGACATTTGGAGAAAATATGTAGGAAAAGGAGCAAAAAGTGTGTTTTGAAGGAAATTCAAAATGGCGGAAAATCTATCCTGACGCAAATGGGCGTGGCCTATATGAGGAGATGCGTCATGACCCAAGGAATCCAGGGAAAAAGGAATTTTAATTTTCCGACCCACGGTTCAAGAGTTACAGGCCGAAAGGTAAAGTGGACTGTTATAGCGCCACCATGAGGCCAACTGACGAAATTATTTTTTATTTAATCCTTGATATCATTATAAATCTCCTCTCCAAGTTTTGAAACTGTAGCCCCTATGGTTTGCGAGAAAAAAAATATTGAATGTGAGTTTTTGCTATTCCCATTATAAGTCAATGGGTAAAATTAATTCACGAATAAATTAATATCAATTAAACGATACAACTTTTCTCTTAGAAAAGTAATAGCACCCCATTCCCGGCCGAGCCGCACGTTTTGATGTATATATTGCGGCGGTGGCGTAAATCGTGCGGCACTTATTACGTGCCGAAATTTTGTGGGATCATTATTATTAAGTATGGCGGATTACAATAAGTGTTTTGCCATTGCATGGCAGGCACACTTAATAAGGATTACTATTACAGTCATTGTTCTCATTATTGAGGTTGTCTTACTTGACCGTTACGCTACACATCTTAGACAATGATACAGTAATATTCCTCCCCCGGAAACGTTTTGGTTTTCTCCTTCTGTTGTGCCTTACATAGAGGAGGTCAAATCTGAGGTGACCTTTTCAATATACTGGTAGCTTTCTCCTATAGATTCTTTATACTGGTAGCTTTCTCCTATAGATTCTTTCTCCTATAGATTCTTTATACTGGTAGCTTTCTCCTATAGATTTGTTATACTGGTAGCTTTCTCCTATATATTCTTTCTCCTATATATTCTTTCTCCTATAGATTCTTTCTCCTATAGATTATTTATACTGGTAGCTTTCTCCTATAGATTCTTTCTCCTATAGATTCTTTCTCCTATATATTCTTTCTCCTATAGATTCTTTCTCCTATAGATTCTTTCGCCCACACCTTCTCAACTGGAATATCGGATGTGACCTTTGGAGAAAAGAGGGCTTCTTTCTATAAATCTTACTCCTTCTTCTGTCCTCACACTCAACTGGAATATCAGATGTGACCATTTGAGTGAAAATGGGACCTTGTCCTTTCTAAACCCTTACTCCACACTCAACTGGAATATCGGATGTGACCATTTGAGATACGATGGAGGTTTTATGTACCCTTTCATACCTCTTCCCAATTGGAAAATCGTATGTGACCACTTGGGCGAAGATGGTATCTTTCCTAAACCTCTCCTCTTCCTTTCTACCCCTATAGGGGTTCTGAATACTGACTGATGGCCATAATCGTAATTTGTAAGGGTGCCGGAAAAAATCGATATGAATCGATTATCGGTTTCAACACTAGCGATACGGCTGCATCGATGCGCGTTTACCTGGATCGGTCCAAATCGCGGCCGTATCGGTCGATGTATCGGTCCTAAAGTTATTAATCGGATTAATCGGATTTTAGCATTAAACTAGAAAAGAAAATTTCTAAGAAATTTTAAGTGTGCCTGCAGCTCGCTAAGTCTGTGCAACCTTGTGTAGCGGTTGGTGTTAGCATTAGCGTTATTAACATTAGCATTTTTTTGCATAAACTTTAACATTATTGTTCTTCATATGACACCACCCACATGTCTGTACGACAAACGGTTCACGAGAAAACAGGTCACTTCCTGTTCGGTGAGGGGCACTTCCTGTTTGGCGAAATAGGCCCCAATTAAGTTTAAGGACTCTTAATCTTGTCATTTGACGCAACCCGCGTGTCTGTATGACAAACGGTTCACGAGATCAAGGGTCACTTCCTGTTTGGTGAGGGGCACTTCCTGTTTGGCGAAATAGGCCCCAATTAAGGTCATGGATGATTAATGAATTAAAGCTGCAAGCAGCGATGACCGGGCCCTCGCAGCTCTACCCACGTCACAAGGCCAGCAGCCAATCAGAAACCAAACAGGAAGTCAGCCATTTCGACTAATTAGTGGCGTTTTGGCGCATTTTTGGCCGTTATCACGGGTCGCACTTTAACGACAGTTTTGTGAGAAAAAAAAAAAATTTTTGAGAAAAAAAAAAGTTTTTTGAGAAAAAAGAAATTGAAAAAAAAAATTTGAGAAAAATACATTTTTGAGGAAAAAACATTTTGAGAAAAAAAAATTTGAGAAAAAAAAATTTTTTGAGAAAAAAAAATTTGAGAAAAAAAAATTTGATAAAAAAAAAATTTGAGAAAAAAAATTTGAGAAAAAAAAAATTGAGAAAAAAAATTTTTGAGAAAAAAAAATTGAGAAAAAAAATTTTTGAGAAAAAAAAATTTTTTGAGAAAAAAAAATTTGAGAAAAAAAAATTTGAGAAAAAAAATTTTTGAGAAAAAAAAATTGAGAAAAAAAAATCTTTGAGAAAAAAAAAATTTTGAGGAAAAAAAAATGTATGACACCAGCCGCGAGTCTGTACGACAAACGGTTCATTAATTATAGAGGCACTTCCTGTTTGGTGAAGGGCACTTCCTGTTATAGAGGGGGCGGGGCTTAATCAATTACAGCTCATCCCTATTGGTCGGAAAAAGACCAAAGTTGTGTGAGCATTTTACATTTTAAATGACGTTGCTAGGCAAAAGTATGGCAGAGTTATTTGGCGCCAAAGTTTCTGGGTTTTTTTCGGAGTCCCCCATTCAAAGTCAATGGAGTTTTTGGGCGTCGTTTTTTGCGAATTACGTCGCAATGGTAACGCGGATCAGAAAGAAAAGTAATAGCACACCATTCCCGGTCGAGCCGCACGTTTTGATGTATATATTGCGGCGGTGGCGTAAATTGTGCGGCAGTTATTACGTGCTGAAGTTTCCCCCATTCTAAGTCAATGGGGTTTTTGGGCGTCGTTTTTTGCGAATTACCTCGCAATGGTAACGCGGATCAGAAAGAAAAGTAATAGCACACCATTCCCGGCCGAGCCGCACGTTTTGATGTATATATTGCGGCGGTGGCGTAAATTGTGCGGCAGTTATTACGTGCCGAAATTTGTGGGATCATTATCATTAAGTATGGCGGATTACAATAAGTGTTCTGCTATTGCATAGCAGGCACACTTAAATAATTAACCTGCTGTGAAACTCTGAACTCACTTACTCAGCGTTTAATGTTACAAATCATTAGTTCAAAAGTTAGCGCTGCTAACACAGTCAGTGCATTGAGTGTAAGGGAAAGAAGAAAAAAAAGGAAAAAGCTGCCTGCTCTGTCCTCCAATAGAGCTGGGTTTCTGCGTACTGCAGTCATACCCGTCTCCTGTCCTGCGGGAAAAGCCGCAGATCTACAAGCCCACAGCGTGTAGCATGTGGATGAGTTGTAAACTTATGATATCTGCTACTTCCGGCGCAGCACACTGCTGACGCTCGCAACTCCGCGACAACAGCGACTTGTAAACAAACCAACGTGGAAGTTCCATAACTCAATGTATTATTCCAGTGGAGAAATGCAACGTTTGGATTAAGAATGCGACAGTAATGGATTGGATTACACATAACACTTTTCCCAGTAGAACCGTCAGAAGTCCCCGCACTCTGGTGACGCGAGGTTATCCCCGCACTTGTCGACAGCAAAGTTAATAATCACAGCATCAGTTTTTATTGCAAAGGGCTACGCTACTATAGAGTATTGGTTTTCAAAGTGGGGTCAGGCAGGTTCAACTTGGGGAGCTTCCCCCCAGACCCTACGCATATCCACGCAAGCCCTGGTCCTGCCCGTAGCAGAATACTGCGCCCCTGTCTGGAGCAGAAGTCCCCATGTCAACAAGGTCGACACTGTCATCAACAGCGCCCTCCGGACAGTAACTGGTTGTCTGAAACCCACCCCTGTGTCCTACCTGCCAGTCCTGGCTGGAATCGCCCCAGCCAGTCTCCGACGGGATGCGGCTACCCTCGCCCTGGCAAGAAAAGCCCAGAAGTATGACTGGCACATCCTGCACAAAGCCACAACAACACCGGCCCTACCAGGCAGGCTCAAGTCTCGCCATCCCTACAACAAGGCAGCACAAGATATGCTACAGTCTATCCCTGAGGACTTGTCCAGAGACGCCTGGCTGGCAGCATCCTGGAAACGTTCATGGGAGACAACTGGGCCCTCCCGTATGCAGCGATACATCCAGGACCCAGGAGGTGGTGTAAAAGGAGAAGATATGCCACGACACCTATGGACCTCGCTGAACCGTCTGCGCACTGGAGTCGGGCGCTTCAAGTCTTCTATGAAGAAGTGGGGCCTAACGGACAGTGCGGCATGCAAGTGTGGCGAGCCTGAACAGACTGCCGAGCACATAATCACCGGCTGCCCCCTATACAGCCCACCCTCAGAAGCTGGTCTTTTCGATTTAGGACCAGAGACGAGGGCGTGGCTGCAGGACACTGAGTTGGCCATCTGATGATACACGAAAGAAGAAGAAAGTGGGGTCCGGAGACCCCCAGGGGTCCTTGAGGGAGTTCTAGGGGGTCCTCGGCGAAATGATAGGAACCAAATGGACCCTTGGGTATGTGTAACTCAGGGGAGTGTACAAATCGAACCAAATGGACCCATTTGGTGCATGTCACATGCACCAAACATGCAGCATGTGCATGTCAAACTGGGGGTCTTTGACATTGTTTTATTTTTATTTTTTAGAACTACTGCAGTAGAGCCATAAGATAACAAGAAGACATGATGTGTGCCAGACTTCAAATGTTGCACTTATACATTTATACTGCTGTTGTTACTGTTGTAAAGTGGATCTCTTTGAAATGATCTTATTGACTGAATAACAGCAGGCTCTTTTACTAGTTTTATTTGGTGATCTGATCTGATCTGATCTGATCTGATCTGATCTGATCTGTGGTATTGGTGAGGATTGATCTGATCTGTGGCATTGGTGAGGATGTATTTTAGTTTTTCAGTGTTATTATAGCAGCTTTGCAAAGTACAATTATTGCCATGTACTGAAGCCTGAAGGGCCAGCCCTTTTGTGTTTGTTTTATATTTCTCCACCTGACTAACTGTAACTGCTAAAGTGAAGCTCTTAGAAATGGGTGTGTGAGACAGATTTTCAAACCATGTCAGTAGGCTTTGTAGTTTACATTAATTAAGTGTGCCTGCCATGCAATGCAATGGCAAAACACTTATTGTAATCCGCCATACTTAAGTCATTAATTAATTAAGTCTTTCGCCACGAATTTCTGCACGTAATAACTGCCGCACAATTTACGCCACCGCCGCAATATATACATCAAAACGTGCGGCTCGGCCGGGAATGGTGTGCTATTACTTTTCTTTCCGATCCGCGTTACCATTGCGACGTAATTCGCAAAAAACGACGCCAAAAAACCCCATTGACTTAGAATGGGGGAAACTTCGGCACGTAATAACTGCCGCACGATTTACGCCACCCCCGCAATATATACATCAAAATGTGCGGCTCGGCCGGGAATGGTGTGCTATTACTTTTCTTTCCGATCCGCTTTACGATTGCGATGTAATTCGCAAAAAACAACGCCCAAAAACTCCATTGACTTTGAATGGGGGACTCCGAAAAAAACCCAGAAACTTTGGCGCCACATAACTCTGCCATACTTTTGCCTAGCAACGTCATTTAAAATGTAAAATGCTCACACAACTTTGGTCTTTTTCCGACCAATAGGGATGAGCTGTAATTGATTAAGCCTCGCCCCCTCTTTAACGTGCCCTTCACCAAACAGGAAGTGCCTCTATAACTCATGAACCGTTTGTCGTACAGACTTGCGGCTGGTGTCATACCTTTTCTTTTTTTCTCAATTTTTTTTTTCTCAATTTTTTTTTTCTCAAATTTTTTTTTTCTCAAATTTTTTTTTCTCAATTTTTTTTTTCTCAAAATTTTTTTTTTCTCAAAATTTTTTTTTCTCAAATTTTTTTTTCTCAAATTTTTTTTTTCTCAAATTTTTTTTCTCAAAATTTTTTTTTTCTCAAATTTTTTTTCTCAATTTTTTTTTTCTCAAATTTTTTTTTCTCAAATTTTTTTTCTCAAAAATTTTTTTTTCTCAAAATTTTTTTTTTCTCAATTTTTTTCTCTAATTTTTTTTTTCTCAAAAATTTTTTTTCTCAATTTTTTTTTTCTCAAAAATTCTTTTTTCTCAAAATTGTTTTCTCAAAATTATTTTTTTCTCAAAAAATTTTTTTCTCACATTTTTTTTTCTCAAGATTTTTTTTTTCTCACAATTTTTTTTTCAAAATTTCTTTTTCTCAAAAAAGTTTTTTTCTCAAATTTTTTTTCTCACGAAACAATTTTTTCTCAAAAAACTGTCGTTAAAGTGCGACCCGTGATAACGGTCAAAAATGCTCCAAAACGCCACTAATTAGTCGAAATGGCTGACTTCCTGTTTGGTTTCTGATTGGCTGCTGGCCTTGTGACGTGGGTAGAGCTGCGAGGGCCTGGTCATCGCTGCTTGCAGCTTTAATTCATTAATCGTCCATGACCTTAATTGGGGCCTATTTCGCCAAACAGGAAGTGCCCCTCACCAAACAGGAAGTGACCCTTGATCTCGTGAACCGTTTGTCATACAGACACGCGGGTTGCGTCAAATGAAATAACGCTAATGCTAACACCAACCGCTACTCAAGGTTGCACAGACTTAGCGAGCTGCAGGCACACTTAAAATTTCTTAGAAATTTTCTCTTCTAGTTATTTTTTATATCTACAATTCTACATGTCTGTGTCTATTTAGAATGAACACAACAACGACAGGATACTAAAATGATTTCTCATCCATCTTTCTTTACAATTTTCTGTTATTCCTTGGTCTTTTATGAGATATCCATTATTTGAAGGTCAGCAATGCTACTTTATAGATTATAGCTTTTTAATTGAATGGAAAATGAATGTTTCATTAAACGTATGTATCAGATCACAGCGAAACGCATCGAATCGTATCGAATCCAATCGAATCGCATAAAATTCCACAAAATCGAAATCGTATCGAAATTGCACCGAATCGAATCGAATCGTTCTGTATGTAAGATGTATCGTCTTTGAATCGAATCGCAGGCCATGTATCGGATACGAATCGAATCGCCTTGTAAGGGATGGATACACACCCCTAAAGGATAGGTATTGGAAATTGGAAATACTCAAGTAAAGTACAAATACCTCAAAATTGTACAGTACTTAAGTAAACGTGTTTAGTTACTTTCCACCACTGTAGCTAAGTACTGTCCATCTTCACCTTGGCCACTTGTCATGCAGTATCCAAGATTCTTATAGCATCAAACTGTCACTTCGGACCACATGTTGCCCTTTCTATAATTTAAATGCCACATTTCTTTCCGTTACTCCTCTCTTAGGAGAACACATCTGGATAGTCCTAGATGGCCCAGTAGACTCCATATGGATGGAGAATCTGAACTCTGTGTTGGACGACAACAGAACGCTGACGCTGGCCAACGCAGACCGCATACCCATGGCTCCCAACTGTAAGGTGGTGTTCCAACCGTACAACATCGACAACGCCTCGCCCGCCACCGTTTCACACAACGGCATGGTGTTCATGATCTCCTCCGTGCTCAACTGGAGCCCCATACTGGAGGTATATACAGGGGCGTAACAAGGGAGGGGGGAAAGTGGGACTGAGTTACTAGGGCCCAAGGTGGAGGGGCCTTAACTATTTTATACTTTAACTATCAAAAAATAGCAGATACACAAGCTCACAGCGCGGTACCGAGTGCAGCGCTGTGAGCTTGTGTATCTGCTTGTGTATCTGCACTTGTAGATCAGCTATGTTTTAAAACTCGTGAAAATGTGTGCAAATCTTTGAAAATATGTATTTTTTTAAGCAAACATTTGTACTCAAACTTTGCTTCTGGGGGGTCCCTGGAACTAAATATATTCGCAGCGTGCCACGCTGTGAGCTTGTATATCTGCTATTTTTCAATAGTTAAAGCTCAAAATGATGCGTAACAATGTGTTCCCAGTATAAATGGGTTAAACCCCCTCCCTCTATGAAGGACATTCATGGGGTGAATGTCGCAGTGAATCCTTGTACCCAGGGCCCAGAATTTGGTGCGACACCCCTGGGTTTATAGTCAAATGATTAATTATTCAGCGGCTGTAATATGCACACGAATCAAAACACTCGCTCTGTGCTTCAGCGCCTCCAGTCTGGAGATCTATAGTACGGTACAGATCCTGCCTCACCTCCACCGTAATTCTAATCATTTTCACTATCACTATTTCCTCATTGTCGGGTGGAAACCTTTTATCTCCAAGTTTCAAATGTGTACGTTCTTTCGCGAAGTAAAGCCCTGCTTCATCATACAAGGCCGTCGCACAAAATTAGTGAAAACAGCAGATCTACAAGCACACAACGCCTCGCACCGCGAGGTCGCATGTCACCCTGAGGTGTCTTACTAGTTTGCTATACTGGTTCGTTGAGCCAAATCCCTTTGCAACTGTTAATTATCTTTTTAAAAGGCAACAAGCAGCTAGAGATACAGTTGCTTTGACAGCACATTTGAACACCCACTTTTATGGATACAGTACATGCGCATGTGCACACACACTGAGCCCACGTGTGTGCCAAACACCAACATACATATTGCTGGACACCCACATGCTCACTGGGTTGGTATTTTTTTGAAAAGTCGTGAAAATGTGTGCATTTTTAAAGCAAACTTTTGTAACTCACATTCTGATTCTGGGGGGTCCCTGGAACAACATATTTTGAGATGAGGGTCCGTGGCCAAATACATATCTTTTTGGGGGTCCTTCACATGAAAAAGTTTGAGCACCACTGACATAGAAACATAGGTTTTTCAATGAACCTTAGAAGGATTTGAAATATTCAAAGACACATTTTCACGTTCTACAAGCTTGCACCGCGGCACAGAGCTGTGAGCTTGTATATCTGCTATTTTTCAATAGTTAAAGCACAACATAATGCGACACCCTTGGTAGGCTGATAAGTAATCTCTGAGTACTCTGTTCAATGGTCAGACATAATGCACAGACACATCTTTTGAACATTTGAGTTCAAAGGAGTAACTCACCCAAAAGACTACTATTAATCACTACTAAGACTACTAACCCTAACCCTATGACCTATTCCATCCGTCACAGCTTGCCAATGTGGACAAAGTGCTCATTGACATTTGATTTGAATATGCATAACATACTAGTTCTGTCCTGCGAAATATGCCATATAGTTGTTGTGCTGGTGAGTTATCCAGCAGTGATGTTACTAGGTTTTCAATGTAATGGGTCCCGGGACCCACAGGTGGTCATTCAAATGGGTCCCAGGAAAGTTTTATGAGTCCTCAATACAATGTTTTCGAGCGCTGTTAGCTTGTAGATCGGCTATTTTCAAAATGTTTGCCTATTTCTTATATTTATTTTACAATTTGGCTAATGTTTGAACTGTTTTGAACTACTAAAACTACTAAAACATGTGCCCCTAATGAATTCGGGCGCGCAAAATGGCGTCGGACGTCGGTGGAATCAAAACATTGACGTTTCTATCGCCTGTTTAAGACTTTCTACGTGGATTTTATTTGTGTTAAGTAGGATGCTTTCACCCATGAACAATGGTGGTGTATGTGGAATTTTAAAATGTTTTTCTTTTACCGCAACCCGGTAAATTATTTTAACATGGACTCCAATGGAGGCGCATCCCCGGGACCCCAGGACCATGACATGAATGAGTCCCTGGGTGACTTGAATGAGTTTTTGATGCGGGATGCGCACGTAATGACATCACTGGGTCTTATACGTATGCAACAGCATTGGCGGCTCAGCACGGGCACTTCCTCGCGGCTCGGATGTGCCTTAAAGGCCTCAAGGCCAAGACTGTCTTGTCATTTAAAAAGTCAGTTTGTAGAATCGTGCACATACCCAGGATGTTGATTGAACCAAAACAACTGGCAAGGACATGTTGTGTCTTGAAAAGAGAATGAAGCCTGCACTCAGTAATATCCTTTCAAAAGTTTATTTGATCGCTAATGTAGGCTTATTTGCAGGTTTTCATTTTTGTTTCATCAAACAAGGCTGTCGCACAAAAGTAGTGAAAACAGCAAATCTACAAGCACACAACACCTCACGGTGCGAGGCGTTGTGTGCTTGTAGATCGTCTGTTTTCACTAGTTTAAATCATTTTTAAAATGATAAATGCAAAACGAGTGGTTTTGGACATACAAGATTTTCACCCGACAACGACGATATCTGAACTGTCGCTGGAGTAGCAGGAACGCCACCGTCGCCCCCTGCAATGTTGTGGCCCTCGGCTTGGTACCCTAGACATGATTCAATGTTGTGGCCCTCGGCTTGGTACCCTAGACATAATTCAATGTTGTGGCCCTCGGCTTGGTACCCTAGACATGATTCAATGTTGTGGCCCTCGGCTTGGTACCCTAGACATGATTCAATGTTGTGGCCCTCGGCTTGGTACCCTAGACATGATTCAATGTTGTGGCCCTCGGCTTGGTACCCTAGACATGATTCAATGTTGTGGCTCTCGGCTTGGTACCCTAGACATGATTCAATGTTGTGGCCCTCGGCTTACCCTAGACATGATTCAATGTTGTGGCCCTCGGCTTGGTACCCTAGACATGATTCAATGTTGTGGCCCTCGGCTTGGTACCCTAGACATGATTCAATGTTGTGGCTCTCGGCTTGGTACCCTAGACATAATTCAATGTTGTGGCCCTCGGCTTGGTACCCTAGACATGATTCAATGGTGTGGCCCTCGGCTTGGTACCCTAGACATAATTCAATGTTGTGGCCCTTGGCTTGGTACCCTAGACATAATTCAATGTTGTGGCCCTTGGCTTGGTACCCTAGACATAATTCAATGTTGTGGCTCTCGGCTTGGTACCCTAACATAATTTGGCCCTTGGGGAAAACTAATTGGGGAACCCTGGTCTAATGCATACATGGGCCCGGATGCGGCCCCCACCTTCACTTAATGGGGCCAAAGGTTAATATTGGAGTACTGATATATTATTGATTTCAGTTGTTACAATTCTAAACATGGAAAAATGACCGGCTTTAATTACTTCAGTCTATATTAGTAGCTAAATGACTAGTATTAAAATGATATTGTATTTTTTTTTTATATCCAATGTATTTGTATTTAACACTGTTACTGAACAAACACTCTATAGCAATGATTACTGTCACAATATAGAGCTATTTAACACTGTTACTGAACAAACACTCTGTAGCAATGATTACTGTCACAGTATAGAGCTATTTAACACTGTTACTGAACAAACACTCTATAGCAATGATTACTGTCACAATATAGAGCTATTTAACACTGTTACTGAACACTCTATAGCAATGATTACTGTCACAATATAGAGCTATTTAACACTGTTACTGAACAAACACTCTATAGCAATGATTACTGTCACAATATAGAGCTATTTAACACTGTTACTGAACAAACACTCTATAGCAATGATTACTGTCACAGTATAGAGCTATTTAACACTGTTACTGAACAAACACTCTATAGCAATGATTACTGTCACAATATAGAGCTATTTAACACTGTTACTAAACAAACACTCTATAGCAATGATTACTGTCACAATATAGAGCTATTTAACACTGTTACTGAACAAACACTCTATAGCAATGATTACTGTCACAATATAGAGCTATTTAACACTGTTACTAAACAAACACTCTATAGCAATGATTACTGTCACAATATAGAGCTATTTAACACTGTTACTAAACACACACTATAGCAATGATTACTGTCACAATATAGAGCTGTTTAACACTGTTACTAAACACACACTCTATAGCAATGCTTACTGTCACAATATAGAGCTATTTAACACTGTTACTGAACACTATAGCAATGATTACTGTCACAATATAGAGCTATTTAACACTGTTACTGAACACTCTATAGCAATGATTACTGTCACAATATAGAGCTATTTAACACTGTTACTGAACAAACACTATAGCAATGATTACTGTCACAATATAGAGCTATTTAACACTGTTACTAAACACTCTATAGCAATGATTACTGTCACAATATAGAGCTATTTAACACTTTTACTGAACACTCTATAGCAATGATTACTGTCACAATATAGAGCTATTTAACACTGTTACTGAACAAACACTCTATAGCAATGATTACTGTCACAATATAGAGCTATTTAACACTGTTACTAAACAAACACTCTATAGCAATGATTACTGTCACAATATAGAGCTATTTAACACTGTTACTGAACAAACACTCTATAGCAATGATTACTGTTGTGTTGATATGTGTCATATTGTCATCTTACCTGTTTTAATTTCTCTTTTTTTAGGTCACCTTTCTTTGTACAAACACAACCTGTACGTACAGACAGACAGACAGAATGCCTCTGTTCTTCAGAAAGAGGAAACCCAGTGAAGATGCCAAGAAGAGACTGGAATATCAACTGCATATGGTGAGCAACACACACACACACACACACACACACACACACACACACACACACACACACACACACACACACACACACACACACACACACACACACACACACACACACACACTGATGACATCCTGGACATCTCAGCATGTGAACTATCAGAGGTTAGAGAACAGCGACCCCTAGTGGTCCTCACAGGTCACACACCTAAGGCAGGGGTTTTCAAAGTGGGTGACGGGGCACCCTGGGGTGCTGTGACGGCAGTCCAGGAGTGCCGCGAGATAATTTGATTTTATTTGGACAATAACATCTCGTCACTGTCAGGCAGAAACCTCATATCTCCAAGTTTCAAATGTGTACGTCTTTTGGTAAAGCAAAGCCCTGCTTCATCATTCAAGACTGTTGCAAAAAACTAGTGAAAACAGCAGATCTCAGAACAAACACACAACGCCTCACGATGCCAGGCGTTGTGTGCTTGTAGATCTGCTGTTTTCACTAGTTTAGTACATTTTATAGATGATAAATACAAAACGAACAGTTTTGGACAAGGTTTCCACCCGACAACGACGATATGCTATAAATATAAGGTGCTGGGAGTGAAATTTATAATGTAGGGGTGCCTCGGATTACAAAAATACTTATGGGGTGCCCTGAGACAAAAAAGTTTGGGAACCCCTGCACTAGGGGCCCACATAACAAGCCCATTCCCAAGATGCACCGCAAACTGTCATGGCCAGATGTGACTTATGGGGGCTAGTAGTGTTACTGTGAATAGAAATAAAGAAATTGGCAGCTTATTGTGTCGAAAAAGACACATTTAGCCACTTGTACGCATGCTCCCAACCACTGAAATGAACATAATTAAAATCACTAAAACGATAGAAAGCAGTAAATGAAAACATTTTAACTTAATTCATCTTTTCTTTTCTCTAATTACAATCTGAGTCTTATGCACACCTGATTAAATCTTAGCGATGGGTGCTTAGGAAGGGGTCAACATAATTTCAGACATGCCCAAAATGTACATAGCTACGCTGTCTCTCTGCGTTCTATGATCCTATAGTTTACTGAGACGCTACGCTGTCTCTCTGCGTTCTATGATCCTATAGTTTACTGAGACGCTACGCTGTCTCTCTGCGTTCTATGATCCTATAGTTTACTGAGACGCTACGCTGTCTCTCTGCGTTCTATGATCCTATAGTTTACTGAGACGCTACGCTGTCTCTCTGCGTTCTATGATCCTATAGTTTACTGAGACGCTACGCTGTCTCTCTGCGTTCTATGATCCTATAGTTTACTGAGACGCTACGCTGTCTCTCTGCGTTCTATGATCCTATAGTTTACTGAGACGCTATGCTGTCTCTGTGCGTTCTATGATCCTATAGTTTACTGAGACGCTACGCTGTCTCTCTGCGTTCTATGATCCTATAGTTTACTGAGACGCTAAGTTGTCTCTCTGCGTTCTATGATCCTATAGTTTACTGAGACGCTAAGTTGTCTCTCTGCGTTCTATGATCCTATAGTTTACTGAGACGCTAAGTTGTCTCTCTGCGTTCTATGATCCTATAGTTTACTGAGACGCTACGCTGTCTCTCTGCGTTCTATGATCCTATAGTTTACTGAGACGCTACGCTGTCTCTCTGCGTTCTATGATCCTATAGTTTACTGAGACGCTACGCTGTCTCTCTGCGTTCTACGATCCTATAGTTTACTGAGACGCTAAGTTGTCTCTCTGCGTTCTATGATCCTATAGTTTACTGAGACGCTAAGTTGTCTCTCTGCGTTCTATGATCCTATAGTTTACTGAGACGCTAAGTTGTCTCTCTGCGTTCTATGATCCTATAGTTTACTGAGACGCTACGCTGTCTCTCTGCGCTCTATGATCCTATAGTTTACTGAGACGCTACGCTGTCTCTCTGCGTTCTATGATCCTATAGTTTACTGAGACGCTAAGTTGTCTCTCTGCATTCTATGATCCTATAGTTTAGTGAGACGCTACGCTGTCTCTCTGCGTTCTATGATCCTATAGTTTACTGAGACGCTACGCTCTCTCTGTGTGAAACAGTGCTGTATGCATGCTGTGGTTCTGTTCACTGTGTGAAACATTGCTGTACGCATGCTGTGGTTCTGTTCTGCTGCTCACTGTGTGCACTCTTGTGACGTTGTTTTAGGCAGAAACAGATTTTCACAGTAAATGGTCACCCGCCCGTGTTTAGTCGAGCACCGTCCGTCCCCGCACCCGCACATTTATAATAGTATATTCCGCCCGTTTCCCCCCGTCAAACACGGGTACGGGCCCGACCCGTTGCAGGACTCGCACTGTGTGTGTGTGTGTGTGTGTGTGTGTGTCTCTTTCTGTCTGTCTGTAACGATTAACATTAATGAGATCAATATAAAAGGTTTAAAACGTTTCCCAATTGTCTGACTGTCGTTCGTTGCCCTCTTAGACTGTGAATCTCCGTTCCTGTTGGCTGAAGGTGGCGCCCCCTGTGAGAAGCAGTGTGCACTGCAGGGACGCCAGGAGCTGTGTGCTGATGTGAAGGAGTGTACTCCTGGCTGCTACTGCCCACAGGTACACTCATTTTCCTCATATCCTGTTTCTTTCCCCTCCCTCCTGTCATCCTTCCATCACTGTTGTATTCCTCCCTGCCTCCCCTAGAAAGGAGGGAGGACAGAGAAAGGAGGATGAAGTACAGATGAATAAGAATATTCATCTGTACTTCATCCCCCTTTCTCTGTCCTCCCTCCTTTCTAGGGCTGTCACAATTATTACATAATCGTCTAATCGTGATTATTTGACATTATCGCAATTATTTTGTCATAATCGTCATAATCGTGAATGTTGAAAAATGTCAGAAATAGTGGAAATAGCAGATCTACAAGCTCACAACGCGTCGCATCGCGACGCGTTGTGAGCTTGTAGATCGGCTATTTCCACTATTTTTTAAGTAGTAAGTTGTCAAATATGTCAGTAATGTATTTGTATATTTAGGTTATGTGTCATATCTACCATGTACAACTTCAAAGCCTAAAAGCCAAACAGAAATGTAATTATCAACAACAAAAACACAATTAAATCGTTAATCGCCAAGACAATTAATCGTCGTGTAAAATGTCATATCGTGACAGCCCTACTCCTTTCCTCTCTGTCTTCTCTCATGTCTTCCCCTCTCCTCCAGATCCTGCTCCAGAGGAGGTGACTCTCTACCCCAGCAACCATCGGCTCCGTCCCCACCACTAGCCTCATCTGTAATAACCTCCTCATCTAACCCTAACCCTAACCCTAACCCTGCTCTAGAGGAGGTGACTCTCTACCCCAGCAACCATCGGCTCCGTCCCCACCACTAGCCTCATCTGTAATAACCTCCTCATCTAACCCTAACCCTAACCCTAACCCTAACCCTGCTCTAGAGGAGGTGACTCTCTACCCCAGCAACCATCGGCTCCGTCCCCACCACTAGCCTCATCTGTAATAACCTCCTCATCTAACCCTAAACCTAACCCTAACCCTAACCCAACCATCGGCTCCGTCCCCACCACTAGCCTCATCTGTAATAACCTCCTCATCTAACCCTAACCCTAACCCTAACCCTGCTCCAGAGGAGGTGACTCTCGACCCCAGCAACCATCGGCTCCGTCCCCACCACTAGCCTCATCTGTGCCAAGGCTGAATGTAAGTGTTGATTATGCTGCCAGGAATATCATTGTTTTATAGGTACAATGTGGCTCAAAGCACTCGTTAGCCCATGATATAGAACATTTTCAATGGAGACAGGTTTCATGCAGGACAGGTCCTGGAAATCCTTGGATATGCTTACATTTCAGCGTGTGGTTTTGGAGGTCAGGGATCTGCTTGTTGAACTAGAATTTAAATATTTCAATATTAAGCTGTGTTGCTTGTCGTTTTCTTTAGCATAAGAAAGACTGTTTTGCATTTCTGTCTAATACATTATTCAATCAGTCAATGTTTGATTGATTGATTGAAGAATTTATTAGAAGTTTGCAATAGAAAAAAGTACAGTTTCATGACAGTACAAATCACTGGTACAAGGTCAACTAAAAGGAGATCCTAGAAAGCCGAGGCTTATTTCCACAGGAACCACACTTTAAGTATCTCATATAACATTGAAAGACAGACGGATAGAACATAGTACTTTATCTAGGATAATATCAGTTTCAAAAGCATAACATCAAATACAAAGGCAGAAAAAAGAATAATAAAAAAGGGGGGGGGGGGCATGGGGGCTTAGTCTATTTACAAGTCACGGGTAGCAGCTGTCTGAAGGTGACTTTTCATACCAATTTTGAAGGAGGTTAGGGATTTGCTCTCCTTTAGGGCTTGAGGAAGGGCGTTCCACATGTTGATGGTGTAGCAGGAGAACGAGTTAGAGCCTTGTTTAGTGTTAAATCTACGTTGATGATGATTCGTGGAGCTGCCTCTGGTGTTGTGGTCGTGAACATCCTTGACCTTTAAGAAGTAGTTTGTCAGGTACATGGGAATCTTGGAGGTGTAGTGTATCTTGTACACCAGGCCCATTGCAAGATGCTGTACTCTGTCAGCTACTTTGAGCCATCCCACGCTTTCGTGTACTACGCATATGTACTATGCTATAATCACGACCCACCCATGAGTCAAACATTGTGTACATTTACTCTCTCTCTCTCTCTCGCTCTCTCCCTCTCTCTCGCCCAGGGTGTGTATGGAGAGGGAGAGAACACAGGTCAGAGTTGGAGGAAGAAGTTCGAACTCTGAAGAAAGTCAACAAAGATCTTTACGACTTTTCTACACAGCTGTTGACGAAACCACCCGATCTACTATGAATCCCTGCATTCCATGAGGAGAAACTACTTTTGGCCCAGGGAATGGCAACGCTTTTCTATTGGCTGTCCTCAGCCACAGCCCGACCAGCGCTTCCAGACGTTACAGACCCAAACTGCAGGAATTGCTCCTTTATCTCCATCGAATGCGCAACGCTTCTCCATTGGCTGTTCTCACGGGAACCCCGCCCCCTCTTTCAGACCGGCTAGTGGGGTTTCCATGGCAACGTGGCTAAAAATTAAAACATTTCAACATTACGGTGGTTTTGGCATTATAATAAATGCATTCTATTTATAATATTTAAAGCACATTGTATTTTATTTTATTCTACCTTCCTTCAATGAATGTATATGGTTTGTTGCCGCATTTATTTATTTATTCATGTATTTATTTTGTGCTGTGCATTGTTCACCTCTGGAGTGAGTGTGAAAATGTAGTGGCCCTCTCCATCAAAGTTGCCCACCCCTGGTCTAATGCTTCATTGACGCCCTGCTACAGTTACCGCACGCACGCACGCACGCACGCACGCACGCACGCACGCACGCACGCACGCACGCACGCACACACACACTCACTATCACATTGCATGTGTATACCATTCCTGTTTCTTCCTCTGTTCTGCATTCCCTTCTTCTAGAAGTGGAAGCAGAGTAGTGGAGCATTCAGTGGGCTTTTAAGTAGTAGTGTATCGATTGCATTCTTTTAATCTGTTCACTTAGTACACACCCAGCCATACCTCTGTCATGCTATTGATTTTACTGATCCGCATTTGTGCATACTGTATGCCTGAGTAGTAGTCAGTGGGGAAATTATATAGCATTTTGGAATGTTGTGTAGCAGCAATCCTTTTTAAAATTTAAAATTTTAAGCAATTTCCATATCGTCACTGTCTGGCCAAAACCTCTTAACTACATTTTTGAGGTTTTAGATTTCTTTTTTTGCATAAATCAGTGCTATTGAACACCCTTTACATCTGAGTGTTGGTTAAAATAATGTTGAACCAATGGAAAGTAGTAAAAAGTGCTTGGGACAAAACCTTCTAACTCTACACTTTCTGCCAAACCAGCTAACTCCACCTGATTGGCCCCCTATAGTAGCAAGATTCTTTATTGGAGACTGTAGAATTGTTCTTAATTATGTACTATCATTCGTGCGCTACAGTATATTGAAGCTGTCCATAACATGTTGAGTTAGTAACATAATACACAGTCAGTCATTTAGCTGGTGGATAACAGTACAATAGTACTAGCAGGACAATAGTACACTAGTTGTAGTTGCTTGTTTAATCTACAGGACATTCCGATTGCACCCATTTAGAGGTAACACAAGCAGTAACCTATTCTACTCTAGTAGTCTCTACTAACATTAGAAATCTACAAGCTAGGATGACTGGTTGATTAAAACAAACTTAAAGATGTTACCTTTGGCAACAAGATGCCTAGTCTCAAGTCTTAACACTATGGACCCCATCAACTCAGGTGTGATCGGTAGGGGCCACTACTGTGCAAGTGGTGATTTCAGTGAAGAGGTCCGGAGCACAGTGCCTCGTCTGGTGTCAGTAGCCCTCCTTACTGTCATCCCCTTTCACCTCCTGCTTATTAATAGGCTGTGTCACCTTTAGATCCACTGATAGACCCCCTGCTGCTGGATTGAATAAACATGGGCATTGATTTGAAATCACATTACGGTAAACAAACCCCACAGATGGTCCTGGCTCTTAGCTTTTAGCACTGATCCAACAAATGCACATTGATTCTAAACATGCTCCGGTCAATGAATGCATTCCTTCCTGTCATTAAGCGCATGTAGAGATTTGCTGTATTTATTTATGCTGGATTTTGTTTATAGACTATTTATTTACCATCGGACCAAAGCTTGAAGTTCAGTCAATACATGTCATGAACTACAGATCCTCAGAAATGTCATGAACTCATTTTATACCCACAACGTGCCAACATGTCGAACTCTTTGATGTCTCTGTGTGCCCTCGACGCGTAGCGAGGGGTCTTACAGTAAACTGAACATTACTGTACGAGGCAAAGTATAACATGCTGTAGCGCTTAAGTTGTCAGTCATTGTGTGTGTGTGTGTGTGTGTGTGTGTGTGTGTGTGTGTGTGTGTGTGTGTGTGTGTGTGTGTGTGTGTGTGGCAGTAAAGAAGGGACAGTGGATCCTACTGGACAGATCAACCTGGCAGCAGCAGAGATACTGGAGTGTCTCAGTGGTCTGCTGGAGGAACCACAGGATCTCTGCTGGACCGCGGAGACACCGGTAAGCATTGTGCATGGATTAAAGCAAGGGTTCCCACGCCTTTCAATCCCCAACCAAAATAATCTTATTTGAGCTGAGGACCCCCCACCCTGACAAGCACTTGGAATTGTAGGCATTACATTTAGTTTGACTCGGTTCCACAGATAAATATTGTGAAAATAGCCGAACTACAAGCTCACAATGCCACCATGTACAGTATGTCTGAACCTGTGTCCCTCCCAGGTTTAAATATAAGGTGCTGGTAGTGAAAATTATGAATATACAGTAATGTAGGGGTGCCCTGAGCCAGAGAAGTTTGGGAACCCCTGCAATAGGCTATGATGTGATCTATTTGTGTCTATTAAAGGGACTACGGTGTCCAGTGTAGAGAAGTTTGGGAACCCCTGCAATAGGCTATGATGTGATCTATTTGTGTCTATTAAAGGTATACGCGCTCTGTCTGGGCTTCCTGCAGCAGAGGCTCAGCAAGATGACCAAACTGGACGCTCTGAGGGTCTATGACACCAGCATGGCCAGAGAGCCACAGTGGGAGGATATTGACCCCTTCTACATAGCTTTAGGTTTGGATTCTGAGGGTCTATGACACCAGCATGGCCAGAGAGCCACAGTGGGAGGACATTGACCCCTTCTACATAGCTTTAGGTTTGGATTCTGAGGGTCTATGACACCGGCATGGCCAGAGAGCCACAGTGGGAGGACATTGACCCCTTCTACATAGCTTTAGGTTTGGATTCTGAGGGTCTATGACACCAGCATGGCCAGAGAGCCACAGTGGGAGGACATTGACCCCTTCTACATAGCTTTAGGTTTGGATTCTGAGGGTCTATGACACCAGCATGGCCAGAGAGCCACAGTGGGAGGACATTGACCCCTTCTACATAGTTTTAGGTTTGGATTCTGAGGGTCTATGACACCAGCATGGCCAGAGAGCCACAGTGGGAGGACATTGACCCCTTCTACATAGCTTTAGGTTTGGATTCTGAGGGTCTATGACACCAGCATGGCCAGAGAGCCACAGTGGGAGGACATTGACCCCTTCTACATAGCTTTAGGTTTGGATTCTGAGGGTCTATGACACCAGCATGGCCAGAGAGCCACAGTGGGAGGACATTGACCCCTTCTACATAGCTTTAGGTTTGGATTCTGAGGGTCTATGACACCAGCATGGCCAGAGAGCCCCGGTGGGGGGACATTGACCCCTTCTACATAGCTTTAGGTTTGGATTCTACTGTTGTCCTTTCTCAATATAAGCTTAAAGGTCCTTTCCCACTGCCATAACCATACAAAATATTGTTTCAATTGCTGCCATCCAGCGTCCAAAGTCTCCACACCACAACGATGAAGCCGTCATCATTTATGTGAACACCGACATATCGTTATCGCGCCCAGTGGGAAAGGACCTAGGACTTCCAACGTAAACATGACCATAAAAGGACTTATTTGGGATGTTCCGTTTAGGCAGGGTGTTTAACTGTACTTGTACTGTACTACATTTATATTGTATTGACTATACTTGTACTGTTCTCCGTTTTTGTCAAATATTTTCAATCAATCAATCAAACCTTTAGGGTTATATTCAGAGTTGGATTTGTAAAAAGAAAACACACAGATGGGGACAATTTCTTTAACCACTTCCAGTATATTAAGCCCTTCTACAAGCTCAGCTCAATGTGACTCGTGAGCTTGTATGCAAAGGCAGCAAATCCAACCCTGATTATAAGTGACAAAAATTACTGAGAACTCTTAAAAGGCTATCAGAGCAAACAACCAACATTGCCTGTGCAGCGGTTCAAACCAATCTTTCTCTAATTGCTGATTCCAGGACCTGTGAGTGACGGTGGGCGTGTGACGGACTACGCCATGGCAGCGGGCATCACTGCAGTGAACGCCCAGAGGCTGCAGAGACCCATCCTGCTGGAGGGGCAAGACCAGCCTGGTGGAGGGGCAAGACCAGCCTGGTGGAGGGACAAGACCGGCCTGGTGGAGGGGCAAGACCAGCCTGGTGGAGGGGCAAGACCAGCCTGGTGGAGGGGCAAGACCAGCCTGCTGGAGGGACAAGACCAGCCTGGTAGCAGCCCTGGCCAAGTCCTCTGGGACCCACCTGTCCAGTGAACACCCAGAGTCTGCAGAGAGTCCTCTGGGACCCACCTGTCCAGTGAACACCCAGAGTCTGCAGAGAGTCCTCTGGGACCCACCTGTCCAGTGAACGTCCAGAGTCTGCAGAGAGTCCTCTGGGACCCACCTGTCCAGTGAACACCCAGAGTCTGCAGAGAGTCCTCTGGGACCCACCTGTCCAGTGAACACCCAGAGTCTGCAGAGAGTCCTCTGGGACCCACCTGTCCAGTGAATGTCCAGAGTCTGCAGAGAGTCCTCTGGGACCCACCTGTCCAGTGAACACCCAGAGTCTACAGAGAGTCCTCTGGGACCCACCTGTCCAGTGAACACCCAGAGTCTACAGAGAGTCCTCTGGGACCCACCTGTCCAGTGAACACCCAGAGTCTGCAGAGAGTCCTCTGGGACCCACCTGTCCAGTGAACGTCCAGAGTCTGCAGAGAGTCCTCTGGGACCCACCTGTCCAGTGAACGTCCAGAGTCTGCAGAGAGTCCTCTGGGACCCACCTGTCCAGTGAAGGCCCAGAAGACCAGCCTGGTAGCAGCCCTGGCCAAGTCCTCTGGGACCCGCCTCGTCCCAATCATAATGTAGTATCCAATCAACCTCTCGGAACAAACAGTAATTAGTCAGCATAATGTAGTATTCAATTATATAGGGCTGTTTTATGATTCCTTACGTTGCCATACTGTAAGCAAAGTGATATATTGTGATGCATTATTTTATGCAGTCAAATTGTAGGGAAACTATCATAGTATGAAGAATACACCACCACTGCACACAATCTGAGAGAGAAACTATCATAGTATGAAGAATACACCACCACTGCACACAATCTGAGAGAGAAACTATCATAGTATGAAGAATACACCACCACTGCACACAATCTGAGAGAGAAACTATCATAGTATGAAGAATACACCACCACTGCACACAAACACACACACACACACACACACACACACACACACACACACACACACACACACACACACACACTTTGACCCCTCTGTCACATGGTACTATATTTTTGTGTCCAGTATCACTACGCCGCTGCAACGTATTTCCCCAAAACAAGGTGCTTTGCAGTCAGCTGATCAGAACGAAACCTTGCTCTATATGGTAGAAATAGGCCAACAATACAAATGACGCTAGTTTTGTGGATTAATCTATTTTCAATGATTGGGCCACGCCAAATGGCCCCCACCCCATTGGAACGACTTAATATTCATTAGAAACTGACCAGAATTCTGACCACGGGACTCTGGTAATCAATTAATACATTTGTAACCACTATTTTAATGGCAAGTATTTCACACAGCTTTATGTCAAAAAATAGCTGAACTAACACTTTAATGTTCTTGCCAAATCTCCCTGCCTCTCAATTCATCATCTATTCTTATTATTATTTTAGATATATATAATGGATTAAATGGATCCATTGGATTTAACGGTTACACCCCTACAACTGACATCATGTGACTGACCTGTTTGGAACAGACCTGCCAGTGGAAGGAGGGAAGCGTGGCGTGATTGATTGATTGATTGATTGAAGAATTTATTAGAAGTTTGCAATAGAAAAAAGTACAGTTTCATGACAGTACAAATCACTGGTACAAGGTCAACTAAAAGGAGATCCTAGAAAGCCGAGGCTTATTTCCACAGGAACCACACTTTAAGTATCTCATATAACATTGAAAGACAGACGGATAGAACATAGTACTTTATCTAGGATAATATCAGATTCAAAAGCATAACATCAAATACAAAAGGCAGAATACAAAGAAAAAGGGGGGGGGGAGCATGGGGGCTTAGTCTATTTACAAGTCACGGGTAGCTGCTGTCTGAAGGTGACTTTTCATACCAATTTTGAAGGAGGCTAGGGATTTGCTCTCCTTTAGGGCTTGTGGAAGGGCGTTCCACATGTTGATGGTATAGCAGGAGAACGAGTTAGCGCCTTGTTTAGTGTTAAATCTACGCTGATGATGATTAGTGGAGCTGCCTCTGGTGTTATGATCGTGAACATCCTTGACCTTTAAGAAGTAGTTTGTCAGGTACATGGGAATCTTGGAGGTGTAGTGTATCTTGTACACCAGGCCCATTGCAAGATGCTGTACTCTGTCAGCTACTTTGAGCCACCCCACGCTTTCGTGGTGATGCTCGGTAAGGTGGGTCAGAGGAGGGAGACCAAGCACAACCCTAATTAGTTTGTTTTGGGCTGTTTGGAGCTTTAGCTTTAAGGCAGCTGGGGCGTCGCGATACCAGACAAGGACTCCGTAATCAATGAGGGGCCCAATAAGAGCACCTCCTAGTGTCTTTCGGGATTTAATATTGATCAGTGGGGCAACTCTTTGCAAGAAGCGAATTCGTTGATTGACTTTATTGATTACCTTGGTGGTCATTTTTTCACTGGATAGGTTAGCCTCCAGGATGCAACCCAGGTAGCAGATGTGGTTTTTTCTTTCTATCACAGTGTCACCTACTTTAATTGTGAAGTTCTCAACTAGGCTAAGTTTCTGACTAGATCCAAAGAGGATACATTCAGTTTTGCCTAGGTGAATTGAGAGTCTGTTGTCATTGAGCCAGGTGCAGATCTTGTTAAGTTCACAGTTAAGGGCCTTTTCAACCTGCAAAATGTCTCTGCCTGAGACTAGGAGAGCTGAGTCATCCGCGAACAGAAATAGATTGCAGTCACAAGCAGATGACATGTCGTTTACGTATATTAAGAACAACAGTGGTCCTAGTATACTCCCTTGAGGTACTCCACAGTTTACTGGGAGGGGGGGGGACAGGGTTCCGTTGACTTCCACCATCTGTTCCCTCCCCACCAAGTAAGAGTGCATCCATCTCACTGCTGTGCTATCAAGACCAATAGCTTTGAGTTTTTCGATCAGAATAGAATGATCGACGGTGTCAAATGCCTTCTGGAGGTCCAGCATGACCATGCCACAATATTTGCCATCGTGAATTTCACGTTTGATGTAATCATTCAAATAGATGAGGCATGTATCTGTGGAATGGGACTCTCTGAAGCCAGACTGGAACTCGTAGATCAGTTTATTCTCTTCAAGATATCTAGCCACCTGTTCATAGACAATTTTTTCCATTACCTTAGAGATGGAACTAAGGATTGAGATTGGCCTGTAGTTGCCAGGGTCAAGTTTACTGCCTTTTTTGTGCAGGGGGGTTACCTTGGCTAATTTGAAGTCCTGGGGGACATAACCCTGCTTGATAGATAGATTAATAATATGGGTAATGATTGGGGCAATGGTGGCAGCTGAGTCTATGAGAAATTTGGGGGCAATTTTATCATGGCCAGCGGCCTTGAATTGAGGTAGGGTGCGCAGTTTTTTAAACACTTCATCAGTTGACACCGTGGTAAGTTTAAAGTTGTCTTTGCATACCCCAAGGTTCCTGTAGAATTTCAAGATGTGCCTAACACCAAACAGCCCAGATGGAGCGGGCAGTTTATTGACCAGATTTTTGGCCATGGAGGTGAAGTAGATGTTGAGATTTTTGGCTACATCAAGACTATCCGTGAGGAGGGTTATGGGAGTTTGGATGGATATGTTGCTGGCTATGGATCTGATGGCCCTCTGCTGGCCACACTGAGTCCTTTTAGTAAAATAACACTAACTTATACCAGGCTCCTCAACACTTCTGCTAAACAACCAAAATATGTCTGCTGCTCTGTGTAATTAGCAACATAAGATAAAAACAAAAACATTAAGCGCTTTCTTTAAAAAAATATGAATCGTGTATGAAAAGAATGCTATGACGTGCTCATCCACATCCAAAGCAAACTGTGGCATTTGGACCTCTGTTCATCATTATATTGTTGGTTCATGATCACAACACCAGAGGCAGCTCCACTAATCATCATCAACGTAGATTTAACACTAAGCAAGGCGCTAACTCGTTCTCCTGCTATACCATCAACATGTGGAACACCCTTCCACAAGCCTTAAAGTAGAGCAAATCCCTAGCCTCCTTCAAAATTGGTATGAAAAGTCACCTTCAGACAGCTGCTACCCGTGACTTGTAAATAGACTAAGCCCCCATGCCCCCCCCCTTTCTTTTTTTTCTGCCTTTGTATTTGATGTTATGCTTTTGAAACTGATTTTATCCTAGATAAAGTACTATGTTCTATCCGTCTGTCTTTCAATGTTATATGAGATACTTAAAGTGTGGTTCCTGTAGAAATAAGCCTCGGCTTTCTAGGATCTCCTTTTAGTTGACCTTGTACCAGTGATTTGTACTGTCATGAAACTGTACTTTTTTCTATTGCAAACTTCTAATAAATTCTTCCATCAATCAATCAAGAGATGTCTTTTTTTTTTTTTTTTTTTTTACCATTTCCAGTGATGTTACTAGGTTTTCAAAGTAATGGGTCATTCGAATGGGACCCACAGGTCATTCGAATGAGTCCCCAATAAAATGTTTTCGAGCGCTATGAACCCTAACCCTAACCCGGCTATTTTCAAAATGTTTGAAATATTTATTTTACAATTTGGCTAATGTTTGAACTTAGAACTAGGATTTCTAAATACACTAGGCTACAGACACCCATTTAATTATATTTATATCACTGGGACCCCAATTTATATTATAAAATCTATGTTAAAATACTAGAGTACAAATGGAACAGGTCCATTTGGTTCTATATGTTCACTGAGTTACAGACCCATAAAGTTCTATTTGGTTCCTAACTATCATTTATCTGGGGACCCCCTGGAACTCCCTCAAGGACCCCGGACCCCACTTTGAGAACCACTAGTGAAATGTTTTTAGCTGTTCCAGTTTTAACTGATAATAAATCTTTACAGTGTTTATCTTACACAATACATTAAAAAACAAATTAAACCATCTAACTTTTATAGCAACTTGAAATGAAGTAGAGCAGCAGAAACCACACTTGTTTCAGTGCGCATGCGCCATGCAGTGTAGATGGTCACCGAATTCATCAGGGGCACCCATTCTGGTGTAGCACCCGAGACGCTGTGCCACTGCGGTCAGGGAGCGGCCCGGTGCTACGCTAGAACTTGTGCCCCTAGTGAATTCGGGCGCGCACGCACACACGCAGCAAGCACGCACACACACACGCGCGCGCGTAGTAGGCACGCCCACACACGCACGCACGCACACACGCACGCACACACACACACACACACACACACACACAGACGTCACGCAGCAGAGGCTGGACGGTGGAGCTTTAATTCATGCTGTTTAGTTTACTGTCGTCGCTAACAACAAGTTGAACAGAAACAAACACAACAATGTTTAGCAGTGTAAACTACCTTCTCTTTCTCCCAGTAAGTCCACCGTTTGAAAATGCGCTTCTACCGTGTTTTAACCATAGAGTAAATATAAAAGGTTTTACCAGTAACAGCTTGGCTTAAACCAACACAAACGCAGCTGCTTTCGCGTCGCCGCATCAAAAGGACCAATTAAGGATTTTAATGTACAGTTTGATGAGAAGACATCGCCTCCAGCCTCCAGGTAGGCCTATGAATATATCAACTATAAACTAGTTTCAGTCTGTCATGTTGTTGATCTTCTCCTCCCTGTAATGCATTGCTTCTCAAAGTGGGGTCCGGGGACCCCTAGCCCCACTCGCTCCTTCTTGTTACTTTGTATTCTGAAGAGGCGAGAGGGGCTAGGGGACCCCCAGAGGTCCTTCAGGGAGTTCCAGGGGTCCCCAGATAAAGTTAGCAACCAAATGGACCCCATATGTAACTCAGAGAGTGTGCAAATTCAACCACACTCTCTGAGTTAAATTAACATTGATTTTAGAATATAAATTGGGTTCTCAGAGATAGCAATGCCATTAAATGGGGGTCCGTAGCCTAATGCATGTCAGACAGGGGGTCCTTGACATTATAATGTTTGGGAATCACTGATAAAGCCATACAAATACCTGGGAATGATATTCTACACAACCTAACCCAGTGATTCTCTGCCATTTCCTTTTCAAGGACCCATCTACATGTCAAAAAAGATAGCAAAAAACAAACAAAAACGTTTTGATGCATTGGCTGCCTATGGGAGGTATTGCAAACCTAGATTCATCCGATTAAAAACAAGAAATATCTAGTGTTGCAATTTGTGACTACATTGGCACTTACAGTAGGCTACACAGTATGCATCTACCAACATTGGACTGTCTTTTATTCGTAATAATACCACTTCATAGCAGGGCTAACCTTCTTTAGACATGTGTCAATGTCAATATGTCAATGCATTGTTATTTTGTTGACTTATATTTAGCCCTATTGTTTGTATTGTATTTACCGTACACAACATTTTGTCAACATGGGGGAATATCAGCCTGTAGGCCTACTGTAGCCGCAAATTGCAACACTAGATTTTTTTTATAATCGGATGAATCTAGGGTTGCAATACCTCCTGTGAAAGTTTGAATGGAGACCATGTCTTCTGGATTCCAGAGTCTCGGGGACGCGCACGTCAGCAGATGTTTTCCCGGAAGGGGCGGAGACAATGACGTCTTCATGCTTCTAATATATCAATAAATACCATTACACATCATCCAATTGTTTGTGGAATCTTACTTGTATGCAACAGTCATGCACTCATAAATCACAGCATGATTAAAAATGAAAAAAACAAAATAGCAAAATATAGATATGTAGGATTCGATCAGCCGCAGTCACGAGCCAGTGTTCAGTGTACACATGGGGAACAAGTCCGCCCTCTAGTGGCGGAAAAGAATACCTCTGGGAACTCAGATTGGGAACAAGTTGCAAGTTGACATGACACATGTGAGATCGACTGCTGGAACAACTGGATGCTGTGTATATACAAAACAGCACCACCTGCTGCATGTCCTGTGCTAAACATGCAGCGCCAGTTCCAACCTTATAACTAGGGTCTCACACATTATACACACATTATATCACTTAGAATTTACTAAATAAATATCAAGCCCATTAACCTCAACTCTACACATCTCTTCGGTTGGTAATTATGGAATTTTCTGTCAGTCATGAATTGCTGACGTAAGCAAGTGATGATCAGTACTGTAAATATATAACTAAATATACTCTTTGATGCAATTAACTGGATGGAAATAGGAAATCCAAGGAGAAGAAATAGCCTTTGATAGTCAATTGTTTATTAAAAGATGTTATCCTGAAGATACCATGTCAACACTTATTATTATGGGTCATAATAATAATAAGGGTAATAATAATAGGGGTAATAATAATAATAAGGGTAATAATAATAATATAGTAAAGACCTCCTACTCATGCCAACATCTGCACTGGTGCTTAACAGCACATACAGCAGGTGGTGCTGTTGTGGAGCTGTTGTTCTATGCTCTGTAGATTTAACAATGAATGAATGAATGTGTATGTAGCCTTCATAATAAAAACATTGATAGTTATTGTGCATGTGTCAGACTTCACACAAGAGTTTGCTTTGCATGGTGTGACTATCCAATATCATAAACTTGTTTTACAGCTATTAAATGATCAATTGAACAGAGCGCTTAAAATTTCTAGAAAACCAAAGGACACCAGTTGATATAGGTCAACTTGTCTTGTTCCCCATGTCATGTTCAACCCAGAGGTATTTTCTTCCGCCACTAGAGGGCGGACTTGTTCCTCATGTGTATGAGATGAGTTAGACTATTACCATGGGCAACTCACAACGCCTCGTAGCGTGATAGGTAGGACGTTGTATCATAGATTTTCTTTGGCTCGTGACTGCGGCTGATCGAATCCTACATATCTTGTCTTTTGCTCCTTTTTTTTTTTTTTTTTTTCATTTTTAATCATGCTGTGTTTTATGACTGAGTGCATGACTGTTGCATACAAGTAAGATTCCACAAACAATTGGATGATGTGTAATGGTATTTATTGATATATTAGAAGCATGAAGACGTCATTGTCTCCGCCCCTTCCGGGAAAACATCTGCTGACGTGCGCGTCCCCGAGACTCTGGAATCCAGAAGACATGGTCTCCATTCAAACTTTCACACCTCCCATAGGGATCCAAAGCATGAAAACAGTTTTTTGCTATCTGATTGTATTAAACGACTTCAAACTCACCAATATTGTGGCTCTATGGAAAGCTTGGCATTTACTCTTGCTATCTGCAAAGTGTTTGTTTCTGAAAAATCCACCGTAGAATTGTTATGATTTCTTTTCTGTCAAGAAATCCGAGCAGACATGGTTTATTTTCTAAGTATTTAACTTCGGAAGCGCTCGGTCTTCTATTACGCAGCGTCCCGCTGCCTCCTGCATTATGTGACATTCAGAACCAGCTGGTACACAGGACTGCTGATTGACTTCCCACAAGCGCTTCCAAACTCCAGCACTTAGAAAAAATAATCACCTGAAGCCAATTTCTTGATAGAAAGTAGCTCCTAACATTTCTACGGTGGATTTTTCAGAAACAAACACTTTGCAGATAGCAAGAGTAAATTCCAAGCGTTCCATAGAGCCACAATATTGGTGAGTTTGAAGTCGTTTAATACAATCAGATAGCAAAAAACTGTTTTCATGCATTGGATCCCTATGGGAGGTATTGCAACCCTAGATTCATCCGATTATAAAAAAATCTAGTGTTGCAATTTGCGGCTAGGCCTACTGTAATACTGAATAATAATATCAGCCTGTAGGCCTACTGTAATACTGAATAATACTATCAGCCTGTAGGCCTACTGTAATACTGAATAATAATATCAGCCTGTAGACCTACTGTAATACTGAATATCAGCCTGTAGGCCTACTGTAATACTGAATAATAATATCAGTCTGTAGGCCTACTGTAATACTGAATAATCATATCAGCCTGTAGGCCTACTGTAATACTGAAGAATCATATCAGCCTGTAGGCCTACTGTAATACTGAATAATCATATCAGCCTGTAGGCCTACTGTAATACTGAATATCAGCATGTAGGCCTACTGTAATACTGAATAATGATATCAGCCTGTAGGCCTACTGTAATACTGAATAATGATATCAGCCTGTAGGCCTACTGTAATACTGAATAATAATATCAGCCTGTAAGCCTACTGTATTGTACAAGGTTTATCTTCAGTTGTCTAATAGTCAGTCTATGAAATGGTTTTCTGATGCCATCTGCTGGACTTAATGGGCAACTGCAGCCTACAGGGAGTTGTGTTATGTTTAAGCTTTTTCTCAGAGTTTCATACCTGTTAGAGTCCATTAGGTTCCATGTGTACACTCTCAGAGTTACAGAGCTGTAAGGGTCCATTAGGTTCCATGTGTACACTCTCAGAGTTACAGAGCTGTAAGGGTCCATTAGGTTCCATGTGTACACTCAGAGTTACAGAGCTGTAAGGGTCCATTAGGTTCCATGTGTACACTCTCAGAGTTACAGAGCTGTAAGGGTCCATTAGGTTCCATTTGTACACTCTCAGAGTTACAGAGCTGTAAGGGTCCATTAGGTTCCATGTGTACACTCAGAGTTACAGAGCTGTAAGGGTCCATTAGGTTCCATGTGTACACTCTCAGAGTTACAGAGCTGTAAGGGTCCATTAGGTTCCATTTGTACACTCTCAGAGTTACAGAGCTGTAAGGGTCCATTAGGTTCCATGTGTACACTCTCAGAGTTACAGAGCTGTAAGGGTCCATTTGGTTCCATGTGTACACTCTCAGAGTTACAGAGCTGTAAGGGTCCATTAGGTTCCATGTGTACACTCTCAGAGTTACAGAGCTGTAAGGGTCCATTTGGTTCCATGTGTACACTCTCAGAGTCACAGAGCTGTAAGGGTCCATTTGGTTCCATGTGTACACTCTCAGAGTTACAGAGCTGTAAGGGTCCATTAGGTTCCATTTGTACACTCTCAGAGTTACAGAGCTGTAAGGGTCCATTTGTTCCCATTTTTACACTCTCAGAGTTACAGAGCTGTAAGGGTCCATTTGGTTCCATGTGTACACTCTCAGAATTACAGAGCTGTAAGGGTCCATTTGGTTCCATGTGTACACTCTCAGAGTTACAGAGCTGTAAGGGTCCATTTGTTTCCATTTTTACACTCTCATAGTTACAGAGCTGTAAGGGTCCATTTGGTTCCATTTGTACACTCTCAGAGTTACAGAGCTGTAAGGGTCCATTTGGTTCCATTTCTACACTCTCAGAGTTACAGCAGCACCACGTAAAATCAGAAATTAGCCTACAAAAACAAATATGTTGCTACATACTGTACATGTACTGTAAGCCCCTTCCATACACTAAAATGTGTTCCCGGCCTGAATGGGTTAACATGTGTGCTGCGTTTTGGCTGACCTAGGATCAGGTCAGTTAGCAGCAAGGCAGCAACAAGAATGGTTGTGTAACTGTGAGATGATTATGCTGGTCTAGGATCAGATTAACAGTGGGGGAAAAATGAATGGTTGTGTAACTGTGAGATGATTATGCTGGTCTAGGATCAGATTAACAGTGGGGGAAAATGAATGGTTGTGTAACTGTGAGATGATTATGCTGGTCTAGGATCAGATTAACAGTGGGGGAAAAAGAGCTTTGGTGCTTAATGCATGCGTGATGCATAGCTACTCCAAGGCAAGTCTGCTGCTGCCCGGCTGATGAGAAAGCACCCGTGTACACTGACACTCATGATAAAACAAACCGAAAATGACTTACCTCTCAAGATAGAAAATAGCCTAAAAGCATTCCTTTATCCCTGGCTTTTGTTTTGGTGTTAATATTATAGATTCATTGGCAGCCTTCTTCTGCCTGTCAATCAGTTAACAGCGCACGGCTGCAGTGAGTGAGACCTCAGCACATGAAAGCCAGAGGCACGCAAGGGGCTTTAATAATCATTCAATGGTCGGGTCTCTCTGAACCTCGGAAATAAACAGATATTTGTGTACAATATTTTTACCTAACCCATCTACATACATTTCCTTTCTTTTCCGTCCTCTTTCAAAAGCTCCCAGTCTTCTTGGGGTTATTTAACAGCTCTGTGTTTACACATTGTCCTACTTCTCCAAGGCAGCGAGGAAAGGATTATTTGAATTATCATTATAATGTGAGAGGTGGAGGATGTGAGTTGAAATCCCGGTATTCATTCTGCCATATTGGTAATCGGATCGAAAGTGAAAAATCCCAGCATCTCTAGCTGAAATGGAGTCGGGGTATGTGTCCAAATGAGATCGTGGCCTGAAATCCACTTAACCTACAGTACCCCCCTGGCCCATCTCTTACTTACTGTGATACTGTGGTGGCCGACACTTTAAAACGTTGCTAACTGCTCAATTGCTGTCTTGCAGACTTGAGTCAGGGAAATAAGTAACCATATTTGTGTTGAGAATGTGATATCTAGCGGCTAAATGTTGTCTATTGCACTTATAACTGTACAAATGGGTTCCCTGGGAAATGTCCTGATGATTCCTTGATGTTCAAGCACTGTTCAATGGATGTGGCACAACTTCCATAAGTTTCCTTTGGGTTCACCTATACAGTGACCTGTGACCATTTTGTTGCAACAGGTGCGCGTGGCCTTGGCCAGGTTGGAGGAGATGCAGGACACGGTGTCCACAAAGGACTTCCCTCAAGACCTGGAAGGAGCCAGGAGAACGATAGAGGAACACGCCTCGCTGAAGAAGAAGGTCATCAAAGCCCCCATAAAGGAGCTGGACACGGAGGGACAGAGGTATGCACACACACACACACACACACACACACACACACACACACACACACACACACACACACACTGAGGAAGATTATGATGATGTTAAATCACAACACGTCCCCTTTTCTACAAGCTCATTGTCACATCTGACCGTGAAAGATTGTGGTGCATCCTGGGAATGGGCTTATTGTACTCAACCACTGAAATCAAAATCATTAAACTCGCTCTAAAACAATAGAAAGCAGTAAATGAAATTATTTTAACACCCATCTTTTCTTTTCTCTGAGTACAGTCTAAAACGAACCCTTGTAAAAAAAAACAGTGTTGTCCTTTAAGAGAATCACCTGGGGACCCCCTGGGGGTCCTGAACCACAACTTGACACTCTTCTCCCTGCTAGCTCTGAGCCTTTGTTATGACCTCTGACCTCTGAGTGTGTGTGTGTGTGTGTGTGTGTGTGTGTGTGTGTGTGTGTGTGTGCGTGTGTGCGTGTGTGCGTGCGTGCGTGCGTGCGTGCGTGCGCTACTGTAATACACCAGATGTTGTAGTTGATGAAGAGTCCAGGGAAGTGTCTGTATTAGAGATGGCAGCACCTTTGACCTCAGCCTAGAGGAAGCCTTTATGACTACGGTCATTAAATACTAGTAATTCGCCTCAGGGCGACAAGCAACCTCGCCCTAAAGGGTGAGGTCGCGCCATGTCTTGGCCATCTGGCCAGTGATGTATATCAGACCAGTTACCCATATATGGAGACCCCTGTTACCCATATATGGAGGTCCTTGTACTGCATATGGAGATATGCTGTGAGAGCCCAAACATGCTTACCAGTTATTCCTTATGTGAAAGTCCTATGACATCTGTATGACAACTGACATCATACTAATCACTTTTATGCCCATACATGGAGATCCCAGCCTGTAGAACCAGCCACACAGATATGGGCTGTCTGTCTTGGCCATATATGGATTCTGTTAGTGTGGTATGTGGCCTCCATATATGGGCATTCCCATAATAATTCCTGTTAGATATGGGCTTAATATTGATGACATCAGGGGAACTCCACATTTGGGCATAAAGGGGATTATATCTTAGTGTGGTTCCCCTGACATCACAGTGATGTCAGCTGTAGCCATGGCCTGACAGGCTGTTATTGATCCAGACCTGTAAATAGACTTTTATACTTATTATTCAATCACTCAAACCCCAACATCCTATTCTTGGGGGACATTCACCAAAAATAGCCGATCTACAAGCTCACCACAAGATGCGTGGTGAGCTTGAGGGAAACATAATATTTGAATGGTATGTAGGGAATAGAAAAGCACTGGACTGGATATAGAACACTTTTGTGTGAATGTTGGTACAGTATATATGGAATGATTGCTTATCCCATGTGGACAGGAATAATGCTGTAACTGTTGTCTTCATGTGGATTGATGGGCTATTTTTTGGTGAAGAGAGTTGTATGGGAAAATAACTCAAGCACAGTTCAACTCTTGTACTTGTAAAACAGTTTGATGCTTTGAGCTTTGTAAAACACAACAGCTCGTTGGAGGAGATTTGTGGTACAATAAGCATAGTTCCCTGGCTGATGCTATCTGTTGGAATGCGGTGCTGACTTTTTTTCAATGACGGCGGAGCCTCGGAGGCAGAGACAGGGGCTCCCCTCTTCATTAGCCTGAATGCATGTTGCATACTGGCTCTGTTGGCCCAAGTCCAACGCTGTTACTTTTCAGGAAATGGAAAAAGGAACCTGTATGTAGTTAATACATTTAATCTTTTGATACTTTTCATTTGTTAAATATTAATAAAACCCACAGACAAACTTGTGTTGCCATCCACCCATCCATCTTCAACCGCTTATCCGGAATCGGGTCATGGGGGTAACAGTTCCAACTGAGACATTCAGATTTCCTTATCCCGAGCAACTTCCTCCACTCCCTCAGGGAGTATACCGAGGCGTTCCCAAGCCAGTTTGGAGATATAGTCCTTCCATCTGGTCTTTGGTCTGCCACGGGGTCTCCTCCCAGTGGGACGTGCATCGAGGAACCCTAGGAAGGCGCTCGGGGGGCATCCATACTAAGATGCCCCAACCACCTAAGCTGACTCCTTTCCAAGTGAAGGAGCAGCGGTTCTACTCCAAGTCTCTCTCGGGTGACTGAACTTCTCACCCTATCTCTAAGGGAGATACCAGCCACCCGTCTGAGGAAACCCATTTGAGCCGCTTGCACCCGCGACCTTATACTTTGGGTCATGACCCACACTTCATGACCATAGGTGAGAGTAGGAAGGAATATTGCTCGGTAGACAGAGAGCTTTGCCTTACGGCTCAACTCTTTTTTTCCTTCACAACAGTGCGATTTAGCGACTGCAAAACTGCTCCTGCTACTCCGATTCTCCGGGTCCTCATAGTTATTACAGGGGGTCCTCCAAATCTTTGTGTGATAAAAACCCTTTTTCTCCTTTTTTATAACTAGCCCTTACCCGTTCAAAGATATGAGCTCCAAAATGATGTGCAGTGTGTGGGTTATGGGATGTGCACTGTGCATACAGTATATGAGGGATGGAAAGTAACTTTAACTGGTGCTTGCATGATAATATGTAGGAGCATCAATGTAAGAAATACCCGTTTCGATCTACAAGCTCACACGCTGTAAGGCGTTGTGTGCTTGTAGAGCGGCTATTTTCGGCAAAGAGCTTTGGTGTAGAGGGGAAAAAGAGCAGACCAAGTACAGAGCGAAAGTTCAAGTTTTTTTTTAGAATTGATTTTCTTTACTGGAGCTATATCTGCACTGACTCTGACCTCTAAGGACCTTCCATGGAGGGTGCTCTTGTGCGTCGCGTCACCCTTTCTTGTTTCTTTTTCTTTTGTTTTTATTGCTCTGACCTTTTCTGCTTGTGTTTGACATGATGTTGAGTTACTTGTTGCACTAACTAGCATTGACTGTTATGGTCACTTTGATTTGGGCACTGTATTATATTGATAGTTGTGCTTTAGGACACTTTATGTATATATATTTATATATATATTATTTGTTCCCTTTCTTGTTGTACCTTGCTCTTACTGTACTTACTGTACTCTAATAACCTTATACTGCTGTGCTGCCTCTGGGCAACTGATTTCCCCCCTTGGGATAATAAAGGAATCTATATATATTTGACGGTTCAAGCAGCAGCAGCAGCTTGAACCGTCATATCTGAAGACACAAATTGACATGAATCCAAAAACGTTGAAGACCCCTGGATTAGGCCATTATTAAGTGTGCCTGCCATGCAACGCAATGGCAAAACACTTATTGTAATCCGCCATACTTAATTAAGTGTGCCTGCCATGCAACGCAATGGCAAAACACTTATTGTAATCCGCCATACTTAATTAATTAATTAAGTCCATAGTTTCGCCACAAATTTCTGCACGTAATAACTGCCGCACAATTTACGCCACCCACGCAATATATACATCAAAACGTGCGGCTCGGCCGGGAATAGGTTGCTATTACTTTTCTTTCCGATCCGCGTTACCATTGCGACGTAATTCGCAAAAAACGACGCCCAAAAACCCCATTGACTTAGAATGGGGGAAATTTCGGCACTTAATAACTGCCGCACGATTTACGCCACCCCCGCAATATATACATCAAAATGTGC
Source organism: Nannobrachium achirus (assembly GCF_963921795.1). NCBI lineage: Eukaryota > Metazoa > Chordata > Actinopteri > Myctophiformes > Myctophidae > Nannobrachium > Nannobrachium achirus. The sequence goes on from NC_137816.1 coordinate 71,961,027, forward strand.
GGCTCGGCCGGGAATGGTGTGCTATTACTTTTCTTTCCGATCCGCTTTACGATTGCGATGTAATTCGCAAAAAACAACGCCCAAAAACTCCATTGACTTTGAATGGGGGACTCCGAAAAAAACCCAGAAACTTTGGCGCCACATAACTCTGCCATACTTTTGCCTAGCAACGTCATTTAAAATGTAAAATGCTCACACAACTTTGGTCTTTTTCCGACCAATAGGGATGAGCTGTAATTGATTAAGCCTCGCCCCCTCTTTAACAGGAAGTGCCCTTCACCAAACAAGAAGTGCCTCTATAACTCATGAACCGTTTGTCGTACAGACTTGCGGCTGGTGTCATACCTTTTCTTTTTTTCTCAAATTTTTTTTTCTCAATTTTTTTTTCTCAATTTTTTTTTTCTCAAATCTTTTTTTCTCAAATTTTTTTTTCTCAAATTTTTTTTTCTCAAAAATTTTTTTTCTCAAATTTTTTTTTCTCAAATTTTTTTTTTCTCAAATTTTTTTTCTCAAAATTTTTTTTTTCTCAAATTTTTTTTCTCAATTTTTTTTTCTCAAATTTTTTTTTTCTCAATTTTTTTCTCAAATTTTTTTTTTTCTCAAAAATTTTTTTTTCTCAATTTTTTTCTCTAATTTTTTTTTTCTCAAAACATTTTTTTCTCAATTTTTTTTTTCTCAAAAATTTTTTTTCTCAAAATTGTTTTCTCAAAATTATTTTTTTCTCAAAATTTTTTTTTCTCACATTTTTTTTTCTCAAGATTTTTTTTTCTCACAATTTTTTTTTCAAAATTTCTTTTTCTCAAAAAAGTTTTTTTCTCACATTTTTTTTCTCACAAAACAATTTTTTCTCAAAAAACTGTCGTTAAAGTGCGACCCGTGATAACGGCCAAAAATGCTCCAAAACGCCACTAATTAGTCGAAATGGCTGACTTCCTGTTTGGTTTCTGATTGGCTGCTGGCCTTGTGACGTGGGTAGAGCTGCGAGGGCCTGGTCATCGCTGCTTGCAGCTTTAATTCATTAATCGTCCATGACCTTAATTGGGGCCTATTTCGCCAAACAGGAAGTGCCCCTCACCAAACAGGAAGTGACCCTTGATCTCGTGAACCGTTTGTCATAAGACACGCGGGTTGCGTCAAATGAAATAACGCTAATGCTAACACCAACCGCTACACAAGGTTGCACAGACTTAGCGAGCTGCAGGCACACTTAAAATTTCTTAGAAATTTTCTCTTCTAGTTAATTAATTAAGTCCATAGTTTCGCCACAAATTTCTGCACGTAATAACTGCCGCACAATTTACGCCACCCACGCAATATATACATCAAAACGTGCGGCTCGGCCGGGAATAGGTTGCTATTACTTTTCTTTCCGATCCGCGTTACCATTGCGACGTAATTCGCAAAAAACGACGCCCAAAAACCCCATTGACTTAGAATGGGGGAAACTTCGGCACGTAATAACTGCCGCACGATTTACGCCACCCCCGCAATATATACATCAAAATGTGCGGCTCGGCCGGGAATGGTGTGCTATTACTTTTCTTTCCGATCCGCTTTACGATTGCGATGTAATTCGCAAAAAACAACGCCCAAAAACTCCATTGACTTTGAATGGGGGACTCCGAAAAAAACCCAGAAACTTTGGCGCCACATAACTCTGCCATATTTTTGCCTAGCAACGTCATTTAAAATGTAAAATGCTCACACAACTTTGGTCTTTTTCCGACCAATAGGGATGAGCTGGAATTGATTAAGCCTCGCCCCCTCTTTAACAGGAAGTGCCCTTCACCAAACAGGAAGTGCCTCTATAACTCATGAACCGTTTGTCGTACAGACTTGCGGCTGGTGTCATACCTTTTCTTTTTTTCCTCAATTTTTTTTTTCTCAATTTTTTTTTTCTCAAATTTTTTTTTTCTCAATTTTTTTTTTCTCAAATTTTTTTTTCTCAAAATTTTTTTTTTCTCAAAATTTTTTTTTCTCAAATTTTTTTTTCTCAAATTTTTTTTCTCAAAATTTTTTTTTCTCAAAAATTTTTTTTTCTCAATTTTTTTTTCTCAAAATTTTTTTTTTCTCAAATTTTTTTTCTAAAATTTTTTTTCTCAACATTTTTTTCTCAAAAATTTTTTTTTCTCAATTTTTTTTTCTCAAAATTTTTTTTTCTCAAAAAATTTTTTTTCTCAAATTTTTTTTCTCAACATTTTTTTCTCAAAATTTTTTTTTCTCAATTTTTTTTTCTCAAATCTTTTTTTCTCAAAAATTTTTTTTCTCAAAATTGTTTTCTCAAAATTATTTTTTTCTCAACATTTTTTTTCTCACTTTTTTTTCTCAAGATTTTTTTTTCTCACAATTTTTTTTTCAAAATGTCTTTTTCTCAAAAAAGTTTTTTTCTCAAATTTTTTTTCTCACAAAACAATTTTTTCTCAAAAAACTGTCGTTAAAGTGCGACCCGTGATAACGGCCAAAAATGCGCCAAAACGCCACTAATTAGTCGAAATGGCTGACTTCCTGTTTGGTTTCTGATTGGCTGCTGGCCTTGTGACGTGGGTAGAGCTGCGAGGGCCCGGTCATCGCTGCTTGCAGCTTTAATTCATTAATCGTCCATGACCTTAATTGGGGCCTATTTCGCCAAACAGGAAGTGCCCCTCACCAAACAGGAAGTGACCCTTGATCTCGTGAACCGTTTGTCATACAGACACGCGGGTTGCGTCAAATGACAAGATTAAGAGTCCTTAAACTTAATTGGGGCCTATTTCGCCAAACAGGAAGTGCCCCTCACCAAACAGGAAGTGACCTGTTTTCTCGTGAACCGTTTGTCGTACAGACATGTGGGTGGTGTCATATGAAGAACAATAATGTTAAAGTTTATGCAAAAAAATGCTAATGTTAATAACGCTAATGCTAACACCAACCGCTACACAAGGTTGCACAGACTTAGCGAGCTGCAGGCACACTTAAAATTTCTTAGAAATTTTCTTTTCTAGTTTAATACTTGTGACCGGCCTAGTTGAAAGCGGTGATGTGTTATGGTATTCTTATTGCAGGTGTGCCACAGGGGAGGCGTGGCAGGACATCATGCTAGCCAGTCTGCCTGGGAAGCCATGCGATCCAGAGGCCGACTCTGAACCAGGAGAGGAGTTCACCTGCAGGAGCAACTTTGCTATTGTTTATTTCATCAGTTTCTTCATGCTGTGTGCTTTCCTGGTGAGACACGCACGCACGCACGCACGCACACACGCACACACGCACACACACACACACTCGAGTATAAAATCGATAGAGCCAGTGCCATCTAATGAGACTCTACTTTATATTGTACATTGCCTTCCGTTCTGTGCCTTACGAACAAACACTATCTTATATTTCTGTTCTGAATGAACCTGAACAACACATCAGAGCTGAATAAGTGTGAATCTCTAATTGTCTCCCTGTTCGTGTCTGTCTCTATACTTGTCTGTTTTTTCAGGATCCCTGTTGGATGTCATATTCTGATCCACCATCACATCTTCACTAACCTCATCCTCGTCTTCATCATCCTCAGCAGCTGCTCATTCAACTGCTCATCAACACAGCATGTAACAAGTTAACACATTTCGATACAACATGTAACCTCTCCTTCCTAGTATCTGTTTATTGTACTGTGACTTCTAGCTGTCCTCTCTCCTACATCTGCCCCATGTTACACACACACACACACACACACACACACACACACACACACACACACACACACACACACACACTGATGAGTGGGTGGCAGCTGTCTTCATGCTAGACATGTCCCTATTTATTTACTGTATCAGCAGTCATCCTAGTGTTTGTTATATTAAGTTCTCCGATGACACGGCCATTTTGGGTCTTATAGATGATAAGACAAGCACCTCTGTGTATGAGCAGAAGGTAAGCAGTTTTGTACAGTGGTGTGAGGACCATCACCTCACTGTTAACACAAAAAAACCCTGAAGAAATGGTTTTCTATCCAGGTCATGTGGGGGACCACACTCCATTACTCATAAACAATGTCAATATTGCTCAGGTCGATTCATACAAATACGTGGGCGTGCATATTGACAGCAAGTTAGCATGGGATGTCCATGTTAATCATGTGTGTACTAAGATCCAGCGGCGACTTAACTTTCTGCGTAGGCTCAGGGTGTTTGGTGTACAGCAGAGAGTGATGCTGCTTTTCTATCATGCTGTGATCGAGAGTATTTTCCGTTATACAATTGTGTGTGGTTTGGTAATTTGACTGTGAGGTCAAAAGCACAGATTAATAGACTAGCTGGGATTGCATTGAAGGTGATGGGTGTGAAGGATCACCTCACCCTTGAGGAAAGTGTAGTTAAGAAAGCTAAGAGAATAATTGCTGACCCCTCTCATGTCCTTCATTCAGAATACAAACTGCTACCCTCTGGTAGACGTTATAGAGTCCCAGTTAAAAACAAGAAAAGACATCTGAACAGATACAAATACTCATTCATTCCCATATCCGTTACTCTGCTAAACTCAGGCCGTTAGTGGGGGTGATGTCTCTAGTGTAATGTAATGTATGCACTTGACCTGTATGTCAGCACTGTGTGTTGTGCACTATTCGTTGTAATTTACTTTCTTTCTGTCCGTCTGTCTTGTCCTGTTGTATGTTATGTAGCAGCCTGCATGTCCAAGACAAATTTCCCTCAGGACCAAATAAATTAATCTTGAATCTTGAATCTTGAATTAGCAACAGCTGACTAAGGACTTGTCTTTGAACATGCAATCACAACAAACACATGCACACACACACACACACACACACACACACACACACACACACACACACACACACACACACACACACACACACACACACACACACACACACATGCATGCTACTGCACACATTCTACTGCCAGCCTCATTTAGCTAGTGTTGACCTGTTTGCTTGAAATAAATGTATTGGACAGGCATTTCCATTCTTAGCACAAAGACTGTGCTGGTGGAAACACTGCAGCATCTTAACCGCTTAAACCCCATACTTGGTTGACCGGAGTCCCTCAAAGCTCTATACTAGTGTCTTTTCTGTTTTCACTCTACATGATCTGCAAGCTCACAATGAATGGCTTTCCCCAGAATGTGAATGCTGGTGTTTATGTGGTTAATTCAGTGTGTGATGACAGATGACACATTGCAGATGTGCATCATGTGTTACTTTCAGATGAATGTTCACTTTGGAAAGGTTTTAGGTCAGAGATGTACAGTATGTTGCATACTGTACGGATCTTGCCTCTGCTACCATAAACATGCTGCTCTCTGAACAGTTCATGTCTGAAAACCTTGTGTGTAAATTATGCTCTGGCGTGTGTGTGTGTGTGTGTGTGTGTGTGTGTGTGTGTGTGTGTGTGTGTGTGTGTGTGTGTGTGTGTGTGTGTGTGTGTGTGTGTGTGTGTGTGTGTGTGTGTGTGTGTGTGTGTGTGTGTGTGTGTGTGTGTGCTACTATAGTACAGCAACATCTAGAGGCAGCTGAGTGTCAGGACCGAACTTCTACCATTGGTTCCTATGCATGGGAACATATTTTATTTTCCTCAAAGTATCGCGATACTACTGCCTGAAGTATCGATACAGTATTGGCAAATAAACTATCGCAATGTATTGCCATATCGATTATATTGCCCACCCCTAGTGTGTGTGTGTGTGTGTGCGTGCGTGCAGTTGTCAGCATCACCCAGTAAGTGTTTCAGATACAACTGCTGCAGGTTTCTATAGTAAGTAGCTCCCTGCGATAGCAACAATCATTTCAGAAATGCAGGATCTATTTGTGTTCGTCATCATCTTGAACGTCCTCCCTGGGTTTAAATCCTTCTAGTAGACCTTGTATCTGAACTGTACTGTCCTTTTTTCATTGATTGAATAATGTATTAACAGTTTGCAAATAGTGCAGTGGTAGGATTTGACAATGATTGCTAAAAGGACACAAAAAGCCCTAGGATTTGTTTCTATTGTGGTCCTGTGGTATTACGTTGTTTTACAGTTAACCCTAACCCTAGTTTGTGAATTTCTTTTATTAATATGTAATATTTTATCTAGAGTTGTATTACCAACCATTGGCAGGCCATTCATCCAAACAGAAAAGCCCTACCTGATTGTATTAAACAATGTTAAACTCAACAATCAGAGGATAATTAAAGCTTTCTGTACAGCTGCAATGTTGGTGAGTTTAAGGTAATTTTGCGGGTGAACTACTCCTTTAATCAGACCTAGTTTTGTTATACGTATGGCTGTGTTGTGAACAGTGACCTGAATGGACATCTAGCTGTAGCTGCTTTATCTAGTGCAGTAGTTCTCATCCTTTTCAGGCTGGAACCACAAAATAATCATATTTTATCTTAGGTTTGTTTACTGTTGAGTGAGAAAACAATGTTTCACATTAAGTTAATCATCTGAGGACCCCCCAAAATAATGTGGGGACCCCCCTGGGGGTCCCAACCCACAGGTTGAGAACCACTGATCAGTCAGTCTATGAAATGGTTTTCTGATGCCATCTGGTGGACGTATTTGGCAACTGCAGCCTACAGGGAGTTGTGTTATGTGTAGGCTATTTCTCATAGTTACAGACCTGTAAGAGTCCATTTGGTTCCATTTGTACACTCTCAGAGTTACAGGGCTGTAAGGGTCCATTTTGTTACATTTGTACACTCTCAGAGTTACAGAGCTGTAAGGGTCCATTTGGTTCCATTTGTACACTCAGAGTTACAGAGCTGTAAGGGTCCATTTGGTTCCATTTGTACTCTCAGAGTTACAGCAACACCATGTAAGGGTCCATTTTGTGTCTGTCCGCCTGTGTGTGTGTGTGTGTGTGTGTGTGTGTGTGTGTGTGTGTGTGTGTGTGTGTGTGTGTGTGTGTTAGTGAATGAATGAATGAATGAATGAATGCATGTATGTTTTATTTACGTGTCTTGACAATTTCTTGTCATGAGATTATCAGACACAACAAATACATCTTTAAACCAAGACAGACATTCCAGTGCAACCTCCGCCAACAGCTAAATACATACAATACATATAGGCCTACATGTATTCATATGAGCCTGCACATAGAATATATAAGGTTAATTAAACATTTAAATTCTTCTATTTGTTAGTCACCCTTCTCCTCCTATCCCACGCTTTAAAGAGATATTTGGAAAAGGCAAATACATGATCAAAAAGAAACTCTAACCCTTTTTCTTCTGTCACACACTCACACAAACGTTTTGTGTGTCTGCGACTCTGCGTACACAGCGAGACGAGAAAAGTACAATCACCGTCATTTGTCATATAAATCGCCCTGTAATGATTTCCCAACCTCCCGTATCAGTTCATTACGGGATGCGTCTTTACTCTTTAGTAACTGGACAATACGTATTTTACGATGGTTGTAACCACGGCAAGCCGACAATAATATCAATGTCTAATTTTCTGCTGTGAGAATATACAGTAACATAACAAATGGTGGGTGGAGGAAGATTTCTTACTTGCGTTGTGATGTGTGTGTAATTACTTGCTGTACTGTTGACTTCTTTCTTTTAATCAGAGTGCAAGACAATACTCATGCTGTTATACATTGCTTTAATAAAACCAGGTGTCCGCGTACACCAAGACATTTTTTCTTCTTTTTTTACCCACGGTCACGAAATTCCTGGAAATATTTTGAAATTAGAACAATATTTTTCCAGTACTGGAAAGGTTTTGGAATTGATCAAGGGTCCTGGAAAAAATAGCTATGCAATGTCTTTGGTTATTGATTTTGTTAATACCTCTGAAATGACAAATTCATCATGGCCAAATTGTCAAATATTAGAGGCAGAAATTGTGAAAATAGCTGTGAGGCGTTGTGAGCATGTAGATCGGCTATTTTCACAATAAAACCGTGGTATACAAAATTCCTCTACTCTTAGTGGTCGTCAGGGTGCCGGGGTCCCCAGTTCAAATATGATTATTTCGGGGGTCACGGTCTGAAAAGGTTGAGAACCACTGGCATACACTACCTGTCTTTGGGCATTGCGCATAGGAGTATTATAAGCGACTCGTTATTGAGCTGAATTATTGTTATATAGTCCTGGAAATCGGGTTAAATAGTCTTGAGAAGTTTTGGAAATGAATTTGTAAAGATGTGTGGGAACCCTATAAATAACATGTTTAAACCTCTCCCCTCCTCTGCCAGGTGAGTCCATCCAGATCTTCGCCGAGGTGGAGAACTGTTCGTCGCGCGTGGTGGTGCCCAAGGCCGCCTTGTACCAGACCCAGACCTTCTTCGCCAAGGGCAAGGCCCGGCAGATCCAGCAGCTGGTGTCCAAGCTGCGCGGAGACACGCTACCTCAGGACAAGAGCCAGAGCTGGGAGGGCAAGCTGCTCAAGATCCCCCCGTGTCCCCCTCCATCCTGGACTGCCCCATCATCATCATGTTGTGTGAGAAAACAATGTTACATTAAGTTCATCATCTGGGGACCCCCCAAAATAATTTGGGGCCCCCCCTGGGGGTCCTGACCCACAGGTTGAGAGCCGTTGCTTTAGTGTGTGTGTGTGTGTGTGTGTGTGTGTGTGTGTGTGTGTGTGTGTGTGTGTGTGTGACCAGTATGTCCCCACCAGTATAACAGAATTTGAGAGTCACTAACGGCATTCATAAAAGTGACATCCTAAAATGTTGATGTGCTCACAAGCATAGCAGTAAAAACGTGGCTGCGTCTGTGAGGGAAGGGGAACATGACTCCAGACATCCACTGGGAAAGCGTTTATTGGACCCAACCTTGTTCCTCCCCATAAATAAGCAGGCGGGCCAGATCTGCCCCTTCAGTAGTCTTACACCCCTGCTTTACTTCACATCCAAACAAAACCTCCGTCCCTCTCAGGGCTTGACATTAAGGCTTGTCCCGTATAAATCGTTCCAGACAAGCTCATTAAAAATGTACTTGTTCATTGGACAAGTGGCTCTTGGTTTCACTTTTTCTGTGACACTCCTAGCAGCTTTGTGCTGTATGCAGACTATGGACTGCCCATACTATGGGGTGGAGGGAGCAAGGGGGGTCGTTACGGCCCTTTTGTTATTTACTCTATTTCAATGTCTGACTCCTATGTATGCATTTAAGAAAGATTTTACCGTTAAATGTTTTATCCGGACAAGTGACTTTTGTGCCCGGACAAGTGAATGGGAAATGTACTTGTCGTGCCTCAAAATGTTAATGTCAAGCCTTGCTTCTCATCGGTCTGTTGTTCTGTTAACAGGTGTATGTGGACGTCCCTGGGGGTTTGAACCTGTGTGTGTCCCACTGCACAGCTGCTCCACGCAAACCTCCAGCATCAGCAGCCTCTGCAGCAACATCAGCTGGCTGGACGAGTCCGACAGACCCGAGGGTACGTTCACACACACACACACACACACACACACACACACACACACACACACACACACACACACACACACACACACACATGAATGCAGTTTTTACTATGGTGAAAGAAATGCAAACGCCCTCTTTCCATGCCATACCTGAAGGCAGCATTCAAGAGAATTGCCATGTCCAAAGTCTCCTGAACTTGAATGCAGCATCTTATGTTAAAAGAATTGCCCTCTCTGTGTAGAAACCCTTACCATACGCCACATCTCCAGTATTGACTTGATTATGATTAGTTCTGTGTGATACCGCGCACCGAAAATAGCCGACCCCCAAGCTCACAACGCGTTGCAGCGCGACGCGTTGTGAGCTTTGGGTTCTGCTATTTTTGATATTTCCACCAAAAGGCCCTTTTAGAAATGTCAGCCCCTCCGTCCGTAACATTCTCTGCACGTCCCTGTACCCCAAAACACTCTCCAAACGGCCTATCATGACCTTTTGGGACAAATGTGACCAAACGTTTGGCTGGAAGGTGGTTCCCTTCCGGTCATGCCCTTCCTCTCAAACCCAAGGCGTAAAGCAGTGGTTCTCAGCCAGTGGTCCGGGGACCACCAGCTGGTCCCTGAGGGGGTTTCAGGTGGTCCCCAGCTAAATGATGGAGGTCCATTTGGTTTCATTTTATGCTCCATTTGGTTACCAACAGCTGCCTGTGGTCCTATGGTACCACATCAATACAGCATGGAAGTGTGGACAAAATCCTATCCAACGATAACAAGATATTTTAATTTTGGGGTCCGATAGGCTAAATAGTAAATATCTTCGATAGGGACAGAATCGTTACTCAATCGTTGCACATTTGGCACCCCCCCACCCTGCACAAGCACTTGTAAGTGTAGGAGTTGGTATTACATTTAGTTTGACTCGATCTATTCTATTGTGAAAATAGCCGATCTACATGCTCACAATGCCTCGCATAGCGAGGAGTTGTGAGCATGTAGATCTGCCATTTTCACAATTTCTGCCTCTAATATTTGACAATTTTACCAATGTTTGACCAGAGGTACTAAAAAGGTCTTTGAAGTCCATAAATTGTCACTTTAGAAATGTGCAGATACCCTGTATACACTTATACTGTAGTATGTTGGTCTGTTTACTGTTGAGTGAGAAAAGGACGTTAACATTTAGCTAACCCACAGGTTGAGAACCACTGTTCTAACGTAGGTTCTCCTCTATGTCGTCACAGCTCCTCCCAGCTACAGCGAGCTGGCCGTGTCGGAGGAGCACAGACAGGACTGCCTGCTGGGATGCGACACAGACGCAGACGCCGAGGCCGACCACCAGGGGTCACTGATGCTGGCACCCAGTTCACATATCTGCTGCCGCCACTTTACTCCGAGGTAGAGACCATGTGCATTGCATGTGTTTCCTGCCAGTTTCAGAAGACTAAGACTTATGACTAAGACTATTATTTGAAACACTGGTATGTAACTGAAATGCAATTAAAGCCAAATACAACTTTTATGTATGGTTTATTTTGACCAAGTAACAGGCAGTAGAAGACAATGACTTGTTCAGAGTTATGTGGTTATATTTAGCCTAAAAAATGTTTCCTAAAAGACGAAGACTAAAAGTCTAAAACTAGTCCCAAAAGACTAAGACTAAATTGTTTTGATATTTAGTCGACTTAGACCAGACTAGACTAAAACAAGGGCCAACGACTAAGACGGGACTAAGACTAAATGGTGCGTTATTCAAAATTTGCTGAAAAAAAAAAAAAGTTTCAAGCTCGCCGTGGCCACGATCACAGTGGTTTGTGGTGTCGTGCGTGGCATCATCTGTAATGTTTCTTCTCCTAATGAAGAAACTCTGGTTCTTCAGGACTGGTGGCAGTGGTAGAGTAGCAGCATTAGTACATACATTGATGTGGAAATGTTTGGGGTGGGGTTCCATATATAGGTGTTGGTAGATGAGTCAGAGAAATGAACATTGCCATCTTGTGGTCAATATAAACAACTACATCAATACGTTATCACATATCACTACACCCATTGTAAGGATTCAGTGTTTGGAACTATTTTGTACGGTAGTGATCGGGACTAGTAATGGTTGCCCCGTGGCAAGTGTTGTTTTTTTTTCAGCTGTCTTCTTGTCCTTGTTATCTCTGAGCGCATTTGGATTATTGAATATTATATGAAAATTCTTACATCAAGACAAATATTTCTATACTCGCTGAAAACATCCTGGCATCCTTGAGTTCTGAAATCACTTGGTTTGATAATCATATGCATCAGCCATAGTTGTTGATAAGATGTGGTCCAAACCAGTGGTTCCCAAACTTTTCAGGTCCAGACCCAAAAGAGAGATTAGATTGTCATGTGAAAGTGAAAATAGCAGATATACAAGCGTACAGCACCTCGTTTGCACCGCATTGCGGGCTTGTAGATACAGCTTTAGAAAGAATGTGAGCACAACTCAAAAACATTAATCTGTTCTATCTAGTGTACATGGTGCACAGCTCAAAAGAGTTAAACAAGCTTGTGTGCCAACCTAGCGGTATAAAACCCAGGCTTTATCAAGGTCCTTGGTCGTGGAATGATTTACTGGCAAAACTTAAAATAGAACATCTAATCTCTTCACCAGATTCTAAAAGACATCCATGTTCTGCATGTGTTTTAAAACGCTTAGTATTAATAATGAACCCATTGTATTTGATCTTCTTATTATAGCCTATGTATCTGTTGCACATTTATGTTGTCGTTAAAAGTACAGTACAATAAAAGAAACGATAACTATTGGCTGAAAAGGTACAGGCTGAGGCCAAAGCTTATTTTATTTATCATTACTATTTAGATTCATTATCGCAACAGCATAAAGTGTATGGATGGAGGCAGTTGAATGGCATTTAACCCGTCCAGAGATAAAACTGACGAAAACCAAATAAAAACTATGGTATGATGATCGTCAACAAATAAAAATGAGACTAAAATGTTAGGGAGGGACTTTTAGAGTCGAGTCATTGCGATTGTTTTTAATATATTCTCTATTCCTGATTTCTGACTGTTATATGATGGTTTTTTATGCATAGTACTGTGAGTTGACTGTCATTTTATGTCTCTATGAAATGAGTACAAAAAGACCCCAATATAAACAAGCAATTGTGCTTTCTTGGGTTTAAATCATATCGGTAGACCTTGTATCTGTACTGTACTGTCCTGTTCTTATGAACATTTCATGTCACGATTATTGCGACCAAAGCAATTGTTATTTACGATATTATCGTGATAATCAAAATATCCCCATCCATCCATCCATCCATCTTCAACCGCTAATCCGGAATCGGGTCGCGGGGGTAACAGTTACAACTGAGACCTCCAGATTTCCTTATCCCGAGCAACTTCCTCCACTCCCTCAGGGAGTATACCGAGGCATTCCCAAGCCAGTTTGGAGATATAATCCCTCCATTAGTCAGGGAAAATTAGCAGAATAACTGTCAAATCTGTGAATAAATTCCTTACCTTCCTTCCATATCTAACAAAGATTGAAATTCAACATCCCTAGCAAAATGTTTGACAGCTAGGGTAATTCTGGGTCTCATTCACTTACTATACACTTTACAATAAGGGAAAAAAATCACTCTCAAACATATGCTTTAAGTGGGGTGTGAGGGGTCTAACTAGGTGTTTTTAATTATTCTGAATCCATTGCAAGCATTTTTCTTTTGCACGAAAAACATTATTTGGGCTAAATCAGACCCAAAAGAACTATGGTTTAGTGATGAGTCATCACTTTTCACAAGGTGTATGGGGTCCAATTTTGGCCCAAAGAATGTTTTTCATGCAAAACAAATGCTTGCAATGGATTCAGAATAACTAAAAACACCTAGTTAGACCCTTCACACCCCACTTAAAGCAGATTTTTGGGAGTCATTTTTTCCCTTATAGTACAGAGTATAGTAAGTGAATGAGACCCAGAATTACCCTAGCTGTCAAACATTTTGCTAGGGATGTTGAATTTCAATCTTTGTTAGATATGTTACTAGACACTTTTACCAACACATTGGTGAAGAAATTGTTTGGTAAGGAATTTATTCACAGGGTTTTATTAATATTCCCTGACTACATCCCCAACATCCATTATCCTGGTGGTGGAACAATTGCCAAAAAACAACAGATATTTTTGCGACATGTTGTGAGCTTGTAGATCGTCAGTTCTTTGGCAGAGATGAGTGAAAAAAAGACTGTATCAAGCACATTATTTACAGGTCCCTTTTAAAGGTGAATTGATCCCAGTGCATTATCGTCCCACCCTACTGCTAAAGTATTTCAATCAATTGATGGATGTGTGTCTCCCTTTAGGTTGACCCTTACCCCGACGACGACAGCTGTGGAAGGCCCTACCTGTGTCCGTCGCACTGAATGAAGAAGAGCACAGAGCTGCTCAGAAGAAGCACACTGCAGCTGCAGCCAGCAGCACGCCTCTCAGGTCAGCACTCTCACTGTCGTCACCCAGTGGAGGGCTACACCGTCACCATGGGTGGAGGCAAGGAGGAGGAAGAAGATTGATTCTGACCTTTTGTTTTGTTGGGGAATGTGGGTTATTCTGAATGCCAGGGTTCCCACGGTCATGAAATTCCTGGAAATATTTTTAAATATAGAAAAATATTGTTCCAGTTCTGGAAAGGTTTTGGAATTTATCAAGGGTCCTGGAAGGTCCTGGGAAAAATAGCTATGCATTGTCTTTGGTTATTGATTTTGTTAATACCTCTAAAATGAAAAATTAAACATGGGCCAAATTGTCAAATATAGTATAGAGGTAGAAATTGTGAAAATAGCCAATTTACATGCTCACAATGCCTCGCAACGTGAGGCATTGTGAGCATGTAGATCTGCTATTTTCACAATAGAACCGTGTTATACAAAATTCCTCAACTCTTAGTGCTCCTCAGGGTGCCGGGTCCCCAGTTAAAACATGATTATTTCGGGGGTCATGGCCTGAAAAGGTTGAGAACCACTGGCATACACTACCTGTCTTTGGGCATTGCGCATAGGAGTAAGCAACCTGTTATTGAGCTGAATTATTGTTATATAGTCCTGGAAATTGGGTTAAATATTCTGGAAAGGTTTTGGAAATTAATTGGTAAAAATGTGTGGGAACCCTGCAGCTAAGAACACAAGCATGTGCCTTAAAAAGCTTCCAAACGCCCACGTTGAAAATATTTCAATTCTCCGCAACTTCACACGTGAAAGAGTAGACGCTCAGTGCCTCATCACGCTGCCATTGTAAACTATTAAAAACATAAGCTGTGCTCAGGGAGAGAAAAACCTGGTGGACACAGCCTCTACTGTAAGTGTACGTAGGATCACATCTCACCAAGATGGGAAAAGTTTCATTTTTTTAATGCAAGTGACTGCATCTCCACGTGCTCGAGAATGGCTGTCTGCACGGAAATAAGAAGCCAACAGCGAAGTGCAAACAAAAATAAGTGTTAGAAAGTGTTTGGCTTAAAACTGTGGTTCTCAACCTGTGAGACGGGACCCCCAGGGGGCTCCCCAAATTATTTTGGGGGGTCATCAGATATTTAGCTTAATGTGCAAGTGCAACATTGTTTTCTTTCTCAACAGTAAACAAACTAACATAACGTTTAAGTGTATAGAGGTTATCTGCACATTTCTAAAGTGACAATTTAAGGACTTACCTCTAAAATTGGTCAAATTGCCAAATATTAGAAGAAATTGTGAAAATAGCAGAACTACATTCTCACAGTTTGATCCAGTAGTTCTGCTATTTACACTTAAACCTTATGTTTGTTTGTTTACTGTTGAGTGAGAAAACAATTTTGCACATTAACACATCGGCTGCCCAGGATTAATCAAGATTTAATCGGCAGGTGCAATGGAAACCTGCCATTTTAGCGGTTTTGGTAGCTCTGTGCCCGGGTAGCTCAGTCGGTAGAGCTCTCGCCTTTGGACCACAAGGTCATGGGTTCGATTCCGGGCACCGCCAACTCAGCGTATGAGTAGCACGGCTTAGCAAGCTGTGCGGCAAGTACTGGGAGCTGATGGTAGGTGTGGCGCTCCACCTCAGCAGTCCATCTCCCAGGGGTCTAGCGCATTGTAACGGGGACAGACTCCCGCGTGTTACCGGCTGATACCGACAATAAGCCACTCCCGACCTACTTGTTGGTAGCTCAATGGAAAAAGTATTCTGAGTAAATGTAATCCGAGTATGTCCTGTTTATTTTCACAATAGAACTGTGTTATACAAAATGTAATGCTCAACTCTTAGTGATCGTATTGTGGGGGTTCCCCACTTAAAATATGATTATTTTGGGGGTCGCAGCCTGAAAAGGTTGAGAACCACTGGCTTAAAACAGCCCCACACAGTGGAAAGAGTAACGAATCACAAATGATTCAAAGTTGGTGATACAAGTAGAAAATGTAAATGATCAAAATAACGTTGGGCATTCGTTTGTGTCCTGTGAGTTCCGTCTACGGTCAGCCACCCAGCATATCCAATTCAGCAAACACAGAGCATTAACTTCCTGTTTTTAAAATCTGGGATAACCTCTGAATGGGGCTGTGTGAGCCACTTATTTTAAAAGTAGAATATTTAGTAACAGAAAGTTTTGTTGTTGTTGTATCGGTAGGGCGATGCGGTGGAGAAGGAGCCCTGGCCAGATGACCACAGTAGTTCAAGGTAACACCACTACTGCTGCAGTAACACAACCTTAACACACACACACACACACACACACACACACACACACACACACACACACACACACACACACACACACACACACACACACACTTTAGACCTAAATGCAAATCTGTGTTACTTTAGATCTGAACCACTTTAACCATTATTTTATGCTTTAACTATTAAAAAATAGCAGATATACAAGCTCGCAGCGCTGCGAGCTTGTATATCTGCTATTTGACAGAACAGGTTTCCACTGGTCACTGAAGAAGTTGAACAAGGTTTAATTATGTTGAGGTCAATATTCAAGAACGTTCAAGAACACTTAGGTCCTCACTAATGCTCATTATAGGACGGTACCACTGTCTACTCGCTCTGTGTCTCAGAGGTAGGCTGCGGGGCAGTATAGAAACCTGCCTACCAATGACATCATCAGTAGGCAGGTTAGGCCATTTCCTTACAAGATGGCTTCTATTTCACCATGCTAACTTCACTTTCCAGGAAGTTTGGAATATCATAATCGCCACAGTCCCCTCTGAGACACCCGTACGAGTAGACAGAAATGATGGCATCTCATAATGAGCATAACTCAAATTATAAAATAGGTGAAGTCTTCCTTTAAAGGTCTATGAAACTCCCCGAAAATGTAGGCTATCGAACAAAAGAAAAGATTTCTCTGATGATTTTGTTGTCACACACACACACACACACACACACACACACACACACACACACACACACACACACACACACACACACACACACTCTTTATGGCTTTCACAACTAGTGATATTTAGTGATTGACAAATTGTACCCACTGGTAGTCCATTACCTATTACTAGTCCTGTGTACAGGGGTGTGCACAGTATCTGAGGGATTGAATCTAGGAGTCTCAGAAGTAATGTTGGAGTGTCCGTTGGTCAGATCTTTATGCCCATACATGGTGTTCCGTGTCCTGTGATGTCAGTACTATGACGTTAGTTAGTTAGTTAGTTTCATTTATTTGTCCACAATGTGGAGATTTGTCTTTTGTCTCATATCTCATATACATTTACAACATTAAAACAGATAACAGCAACAAACAATTACACACAATGACACAAAGCATCTTTAAGGCAACCAGGAAGGACAACAATGGTATATGTTGGAAAAGAAAACAGGCAGATCAGCGAGACATGACTTCATTCATTGCCTTAATGGCATTAGGAATGAATGAATTTTTAAAAATATTACGGCTACGGTGTGCCCAAGCTGTTCTATAGCGTCTACCAGAGGGAAGTAAATCGAACTCCCTATGGAGTGGGTGAGAGGGATCATTTATTATCTTGACAGCTTTTTTACTAACCACTTCATTGTAGATACAACTTAATAGTTTTTGTTTTTTCCCTATGATTTTTGATGCCAGATTTACTATTCTCTGCAGCTTGCCTCTACCTTGTATGTTAAGATTACCGTACCACATTGCCAAGTTAAAGGTTAAGATTCCCTCTATGAGGTTCTTATAAACCGTTTCCATAATGTGCTTGCTCACCCTGAAAGAGTTGAGCTTGCGTAAAAGGTGGAGACGTTGGTTACAGGATTTAAAAATATAGTCAGTGTTGTCCTTGAAGTTAAGGTTGCTGTCAATTATAGTGCCTAGATATTTAAAGTTGTTTACTATCTCTACATTATGTCCCTTAATTATAAGGGGTTGCACAGGGTTCTTTTCATAAATGACCAGTTCCTTTGTTTTTGATATATTCATCTCTAAGAAGCTTACATCACACCAGTTATGGAGAGAAGATACTTGTTTTCTGTATGCTTCTTCTCCAGCTGTATCCTCCTCCTTTAGTAAGGCAACCAAGGCCATATCATCAGCATACTTAAAGAGACTAAACTTCTCCAGATCTAATTGGAATTCGTTAGTATACAAGGAGAAAAGTAAGGGTGATAAAATTGTCCCCTGAGGAGCACCCGTGTTAAGCACAGTGATGTCGGACCGAGTGTCGTTGACACGGACTTGTTGAGGGCGGTTAGAGAGAAAATCTCTGACCAAATGTATAATACCCCCATTTACCCCCAGATCAATGAGTCTCTGCAGGAGAGTGTGTATCTGCATGCTGTTAAAGGCCGAAGTGAAATCAATAAAGAGGACCCTGGCAAAGCAAGTGGGGACCTGGATATGCTTAGTCAAGGTGTTAACCAGGCTGACAGTTGCATCATCAGTTCCCCTCTGACTTTTATATGCAAATTGGAGATGATCTAAGCGGTTAGAAACAGATGCTGTAATTTGTCTACTTATAACTCTCTCAAAACATTTTCCCAAGATGGAGGTAAGGGCAATGGGCCTGAAGTCTTTTAATTCAGTGGCTCCAGGTTTTTTGGGAAGAGGTACAATGCAAGACATTTTCCATCCATTAGGCATAGTTAAAGAATCAAGCAGGTACTGAAAAAGCTCCAAGAGAATACCTTTAAGTTCATAAATATTTTCTTTCAAAACTCTACCTCTCAGGCCATCTGGCCCAGGGGCAGAGTTAGGCTTAATACAAGACAAGCTGGCTACGATTTCATGTTCATTGAGTGTAATAGGAACATACTCTGGAATGGACCTACACACACTATCACGCTCAGCACTGAAGTCATTCTTATCGAAACGACTAAAAAAGATGTTTAACTCATTTGCAAAAGATGGAGAGGGGTGTGACAGGGGGGTACGCTTTTGCTTAGTTTCCCTACCCATCATCACATTTAGACCTTCCCATGCCTTCTTGGCATTTCCTGAAAAATAGTGGTGCTCCACTTTGTTCTTGTATTCTATTTTTGCTTTTGTTAGTTTAGATCTTAGTTCACATCTCTTTTCTCTAACTAACTCAACATTACCATTTTTAAAAGCACGTTTTTGCTCACGAATGCATCCCTTCAGATCACTAGACATCCATAAGTTGTTATTAGGGAATATTTTAACAGTTTTAGTTTGCATGATTTTACTTTCATTAAACAACACATAGGATGTAAAGGTGTCAATTCGTTCATGAGGGGTGTCACATGAGTTCAGAAATAGCCAGTCAGTAGTTTCCAACTCACATCTCATTTCCTCCCTACAGTCATCTGTCCAGGTCACAATGTCCTTGGTCACTGTCTTTTCCCGTCTCAGCCTAGCCCTATAATGTGGAAGAAGATGTATGACCTTATGGTCGGACTTCCCCAAGGCAGGCCTGCTGATGGCTTTATAGGCATCTGGTATGTTGCCATAGCACTTATCCAAAGTGCGTTCCAGGCGGGTCGGACAGTCCACGTACTGATGTAAGTTGGGCAGGTGATCGGACAGGTCACAAGAGTTGAAATCCCCGAGCAACAGGACGGGTTGGTTAGGTGCACGGGACAGAGCGGTGTTATAGCTCTCGGCTATCCTAGCTGCAGCTCCCACCCAGTCCGGACCGGGTACATAGACCAGTATGATTGTAATCTGGCCGAACTCTCTTGGTAGGTAGAAAGGGCGAAAGGAGACCACCAGGATTTCATAGTCATGTGTGCATTCGCGTTCCCGGACGGTGTACTGAGTAGCCCAGCGTTCATCCACATAGACACACATGCCACCGCCAGTAGATTTCCGCGACACGTTTAAGTCTCGGTCAGCCCTTATCGTTGTATATCCAGGCAGCTTCGGGTCTGGCGAATCTTCTTTCAACCAGGTTTCTGTGAAACAGATGAGATTGCTCAGTCTAAACTTGCTGTCATATCGGACTTTAGCAAGTAGTTCATTCATCTTGTTGGTCAATGTGTTAACATTAGACAAAGTTATTACCGGCAAGGGGTGTCTGCTGTCGCGTCTCCACAGCCGTTGTCTCACTCCACCTCTCGAGCCTCTTTTCTTTATTTTAGTCCCTTTTCGCGTTCCGGTATTTTTGAGTTCTGGATACTTTATATCCAGCGAGTCAAAATCATAGTCTGCCGCTCTGACTGGGTGCCTGAGCAACAACAGCTGGTCCCGAGTGTAGATGAGGACGCCGACTTTTCCATTCAAGCTCCATACCTCAGCGATTAAACAACCGAGGAGGCACATAACCAGCCAAAGTATCATACCGACGTTGAACTTCATTTTGCCAAAAAGAGAATGCGGGCTCGATCACTTAAAACAACATAAAACAACAAAACACAAAACGAGACAGAGAGATGAGACACGGGTCAGCAGCAGCGCTGTGCCCCTAGCGTCTTCGATAGCGTCTTCATTACTCAGAGTAGCATGCAGACAGACGGTTACCATGGGGGCGAAACTGTCAGTTTCGTCCCAGTTTCGATGTCATTATGCAGATGGTCAGACAGGCATTCGCTAAATTAATAGTTAGATGTTATAATAAAGACCCTCTGGGGCGTGGCATTTCGTAGCAGCATGACAACGGATATACAGTACACAACTAACCCTAACCCTAACCCTTTTTTAATAAATGTATCTCTGGAACGTGTAAGTGGCAGTGTGCGGGTGTGTTTCACACACACACACACACACACTGTAGCGGATTGCCCTTTAAGTTTTCAGTTTTTGGGGTGCCAGCCGGCTTCTCATCCGACAATTTTTAAATAGTAGTGTACACTTAAAGTTTGCAGAAACCCACCACATGGATTACATGAAATTAGTACCATGAACCCATAAATCGTATTTCTTACAAAATACCACACACCAAAATGTACCAATGACCTTGTATGCACAACAATAATGACAACATAGACCCAACACAATGATAATAAAGCAGTTCAAAGGACAACACTCAGAGTCTTTGTTTCAACAAGAAAAAACACCTTTCGCAGGATTTATTAAACAAAAAATAGTTCAGTTCAGTTTGCTTTCACGCAGTTCAGTTTTGTTTCATTCAACTCAGTTTGTTTCCAAAATAAAGAATTCCCCAAAGGACCAACAAAGAAAATAAAGAAATGGGACGCTCAACCAATCTCCCCACTCAGCTGTTTGCGCTCCTTTAGCTCACGCGTCCTCTTCAAAAGACTGTCGCTCACTGCAGTGTTAAACCTTACAGTACCTCGGTGCCATGGCGAAGTGTATGGCGAATCCACCTGGATTAATGGCCGGGTGCTGTATTTCACCGTCTTCCCCCGACGTCCTCGTACTGCGGGTAGCCTCCGCTCCAAACGCTCCAAACGATCCTGATGATGATGACGCTCCGCTAACCACCTCGCCGACGCGGACTTTACTCGCGGTCAACTAAGGCACGGACGTACTTTTTATCTCCCCGTAGTGAGGAAGGATCGACCTGTAGAGTGTAGGCTGTATAACAAACAGACGGACACCGCCGCTTCTGTTGTTTGCAAGACACAGAGCACCAGAGCGGTGAGTGATTTCCTCATTTCAACATGACGCGCGTTGCAGTGCTGCGGAGATGAAAGGGAGGCGATTGGCTGACTGGAGTTGTGAATGGGAGTAACGTTTTGTGAATGAAGTGACGGGAGAATTGCGTTGCGTTAGGGGCGGACCGTCACACTCCCCCCCCCTTAGAAAAACTGCACGTATGCAGGAAAACGTCTCTGTTTTATTTCTTCTTCTTAACCACTCTCAGACAAGGGGCTGGAGAATCCCAGGAACTCTTCCTCGTCACTCTCTTCATTGAAGATATCCAACACACGTTGGCGTTCAAGCTTTTCCAACTCCTGTGCTGAGGGGTAACAAGGCTTAAGCCTGGAGACATGGACTACTTTCCGATCCTCACCCGTGTCCTCCAAGACGACGTCAACGTTAACTGGCCCCACCTGAGAGATCACTCTATAAGGTCCCAGCCATTTGGGTGCCAACTTTGCAGTGAATGACTTCTCTGCCTTAGAGTACGGATGAGATCTTAGCCATATTCGGTCGTTGTCTTTCACCATCAGGTCTCGTCGTTTTTTGTCGTAGTTTCGTTTCTGACGAATGCGTCCTTTCTGTACATTTTCCTGTACAAAGACCTGGAGCTCCTTCAGTTCGGACACATTCCTGTAGGCCGGGCACTCTGGAGAAGGACTCCAGGGTTGCAGCATCACATCCAGAGGACCTTTGAGGGTCCTGCCCAGATTCAATTCAGCCGGAGTGACACCGGTGGTTTCGTGAACGGACGAATTCAGGGCAAAACGGAAATTAGGAAGGTGCTTGTCCCACTGTTTATGGTTGTTATCAACGTAGGATGCAATCATGGGTTTAAGGTTCCTGTTAACCCTTTCCGTGAGATTGGTTTGGGGATGATATGCTGTTGTCATCTTCTGTCGCAGGTTCCATTTGGCACAGGTTTCCTTGAAAACTGCAGAGACGAACTGCGATCCCTGGTCAGAAATGATATAACGAGGGACTCCCCACCTTGTGAGGATTTCTTCAGTGAGAACTTTAGACACCGTTTCCGCTGTGGCTTTTCTCAGTGGGTATAGCTCCACCCAGCGAGTGAAATAGTCCACGAAGACTACAAGGTACACGTTGCCTTTAGAACTCCGCGGAAACGGGCCCATGAAATCCACTCCAATCATCTCCCATGGACTCTCAACCACAGTCTGCTGTAGCTTCCCTGCTACCTTGCGACTCTCTGGTTTGAACTTTTGACAGGTCTCACAGTTCTGCACATAGGTTTTTACCTCCAAACTCAATCCCGGCCAGTACACCAATGTGTGCATCCTCTTGTAAGTCTTGTACCTTCCCAAATGACCTGAGATGGTATCATCATGGGACATCTGAAGGAGAGGCTTCCGGAGACAGACAGGTATGTAGACCTGATAGAGGGTTTTATGGGGAAGCTGCACAACACGGTAGACTTTATCCTCCAGGATGGTGAACTTGATGGATTCATTCACAGTGAGCTCCCCCTCCCCCATGATTGACTCGTAGATCTTCTGTATCTCCGGGTCCTCTTGTTGAGCTTTCCAAATCTCCTCATCAGATATGGGAAGTTCCTTGATAGGTTCTCCCTTCACAGACATCATGGTGGCAAATGCGGTGGGCTCATCACCAGAGGTGTCACTGGGTGCTCTGGACAGAGCATCGGGAACGGTGTTATACTTTCCCTTACGATACTCAACGTTAAAGGTGAATTCCTGAAGACGAAGGACCCATCGAGTGAGGCGTGTACTGGGCTTCTGTGCTTTAAACATCCAGACCAAGGAGGAATGATCGGTCACTACAGTGAAGGCTCGACATTCCAGATAGTACCGCCATTTCTCCAATGCCCATACAACAGCCAGACACTCTTTTTCGGTGGCAGAGTAGTTCCTTTCAGCCTTATTCAGGCTTCTGCTTCCATAAGCCAGCACCTCTTCAGAGCCTAAGCCAGTTTGTTGGACCAGCACGGCCCCGAGACCGACATCACTGGCATCCGTATACACCACAAAGGGCAGGTTGAAGTTAGGATGTCCCAGGATGGGTGGAGAAACCAGGTGTTTCTTCAGGGTTTCAAAGGAACGTTGGCATTCCGGGGTCCACCTGAATTTGACTCCTTTCCGTTTAAGGTTGTTCAATGGGTCTGCAACCTCAGAGAAGTTCGGTACAAAACGGTGGTACCACCCAGACATCCCTAGAAATCGTTGTACGGCTTTCAGGTTTGTCGGCACTGGGAAGTCCTCCACAGCCTTCACCTTCTCAGAGTCCACTTGAATTCCAGCTGCTGAGACCATGTGGCCTAAGAACCGCAGCGATGTCTGGAAGAACTTGCTCTTCTTCATGTTCACTGTGAGGTTGGCAGATCTTAGTGTATCCAGAACAGCCTGGATATCCAAGTAATGCTGTTCACAGGAAGCAGAGTAAATGATGATGTCGTCTAAATAGACGAAACAGATGCTTCCCCGGAGCTCTCCCAAAGTCATCTCCATTAGCCGTTGGAATGTCGCTGGAGCATTCTTGAGTCCAAACGGCATGACTTTGAACTGGAAGAGTCCAAGGGGAGAAGCAAAAGCAGTCTTGTCAATACTGTCCTGGTCCATCCTGCATTGCCAGTAGCCATTATTCAAGTCAATACTTGAGAAGATCACTGAGCCAGCTAGGGAGTCCAGGATCTCTTGAATTGTGGGTAACGGATAAGCGTCAGTGTAGGTTACGGCATTGAGTTTGATGTAGTTCACACAGAACCTTGGTTTTCTGTCCTTCCTAGGGATGAGGACTACTGGGGAAGACCATGCTGAGGATGATGGCTCAATGATATCCATCTCCAACATCTCCTCAATAAGCTCCTTCACCACCTGAAGTTTAGCTGGGGACAGTCGATAAGGTCTCTGCTTTATTGGCACACCTTGTGTGACAAGGATTTTGTGTGTGAGAACACCAGTAGAGCCCAAGCGAGAAGTACACACATCAGCATTCTCCTGTAGCTGATCAAATAGACAGCTCTTTCCTGCTGCCTCTAGTTGGGCTCCTTCCATTACCTTCCGTAAGAGCTCTGCATCCAGGATAGCCTCAGGAGAGGTAACTGAAGCTCTAGGGTTGGTGGCAGAGAAGAAGCAGAGTTGTCCCTTCCAACTCCATCCATCAGGATTGCCTATGTCTCTCTCAAAGGAGTACTTACTGTCGTTGTTGGAATTGAACCAGTACAGATTTTGTCCCATGTCCATCTGCAAGCCCATGATGCACATGAAGTCCAAACCCAAGACAACAGGGCAAGCTAAGGCTTCTGAGGATAACACCACCACAGGTAAGGTGCAAGTTTGACCCTGTAAGGTGATTGCCAACTCCTGCCATCCTAGTGGCCATCTCCCTCCGCCATCTGCCAAGTAGAGGGGATTTCCTGACCACGGAATCAGAGTCGCATCTTGAGGCTTGACAGCACGCCACATTTCTTCATTCAGAAGGGTGTAAGACGACCCTGTGTCCATCATAGCTTTCCTTTTTTCCAGACCGATGGTCAACGTCACAAACAACTGTTGTGGATAAGGCCTGGCAAACGAGAAAGGAGAAGTTGATAATCCTGGCTGCAGGTGAGACATAGCACTCAAAGTAGGAGTGTTCTCTGTAGATCTTGGCTGCTGTTGTTGCTGGTTGTAATTAGCAGATTTATTGTCCTTAGGTTTGTATTGAGGACAGGAGTAGGGTGGATGGGTGCCCTTACACCGCCAACAGAATGGTGCCTTCGGTGCTGCTTGCTGATTGGATTTTGCTGCTGCTGGTTGGGAAGATAGTTGCTGAGACCCCTGACGAGGCTGGCTAACCGTCTGGGCTGTATTTGGGGTGGCAGTGTACCTCTGCTGCTGTTGTTGTTTTCCCCAATCCTTTTCCAGCTGCTGTCCCAGCCTAACCAGCTCATCAACCGTGGACACCCTGCTGCTCCTCAGCTGACCAGCCAACTGAGGGTGTATGTTCTTCAGGAGGAGTTGTATTATCTTCGCTTCGGTGATGTCTGATTTCCAGCGGTGACAGAGTGATCGATATCGATAAGCAAAATCTCTTATGCTTTCCTCCTCTCCTTGTACCTGAGTCTTTATCCTTTCCTCCAGCTCATCCATGTAGTCTTCCGACAGGAAGGCGAAAAGGAACTTGGTCTCAAATTCTTTCCACGTTTGTGTTTCTAGTCTCATGACGTCCCACCAGTCCCTTGCCGTTCCATGTAGGACACTCCTCATAGCAGCTAGAATCTCCTCCTCTGACAATGGGTTCAGACAGAGGTAGTCCTGGCATCGTTCCAGATATAATAGAGGATCATTGCCATCCTCCATCCTCCCAAAGCATGGGAACTGCAACTTTATGGGACTTTTCCCCATGAACCGTCCCCTTACTTCCGAGGAATCCACTGGTGAGGATATTTGATCCGGCAAACCACCAATGATCATGGTGGATTGTAGTTGAGGGCGTGTCTGTCCCATATGTGGTAGCATGGGGGACTGGTCCATCTGGACAGTCTGTACTGCAGTAGTTGAAAGGGTTGGGCTTAGGGGGAGGGTATTTTGTTTTACCAACGTCAACTCTTCCACCACACACTTTAACTCCTGGCTGCATGCCATTGTCTCATCCTGCAACTGAGTCATTGTCACAGCCATGGGGGTCATAACCTCCTGTAGGTCCTTCAGGACATCAATATGTAGCTTATTCATTCTCCATTTTAAGTTGTCCTTTATCTGAACCCTGAGGTACTCAATGTTTTTGTCCAACAAGTCCTTCATGACTTGACCACCACACTCTGGCTTATTTTCAATGGCCTGTTTGATGCCCCTCAGTGTTTGAGCCTGAGTCAAACCTGTCCTTTTATTAAATTGCTGTTCAGAATGCAACTCCCTCATTTTCAAGGTCACGTTAACCATTGAGCGTTCCAGAGTTTGCACGCTATGCATTATTTGCATCAGTAGATTGTGGTCCGGTGAGCCTGTCTCATCCAGTGTCTCTGTGTTCTCCCAGAGATCCATGTCATCCATGTTTGTTTGCATTGAATAACCCAGACCTCTCCTGTAACTCTGATCCTCCATAGGGGGCTCTGTATGGCCAGAGGCTGATGCATCAGCCAGTATGTCCTCCTGACTGCCTGCAGGGGGCGCTGGTTGCACAATAGGAAGTGATTCCACCTGTACAACAGGGGGCACCAGTGATGCAGAAGGAGGTGGTTCAATGTGTACCACAGGGGACACCACTGGTACAGCAGAAGGTGGTTCAATTTGTACCACACTTTGGTCACCAACAGAGGGCGCCGGTGATGCCGGTGGAGATGAACCACCCTGTATGACTCCCTGCCTGTCAACAGGGGGCGATGGTGGTGGTGTCGAGGGAGCTGAAACGCTCTGTACAACCCCCTGACCGTCAACAGGAAGCGGCTGTTGTGTGGGGTTTGACAAATTCTCTTGAACAACTACTTGCCTGCCTGCAGGCACCTGTAGTACAGTGTCTGTAACAGACGTCCTCAAACGCCGCAAGCGTCCAATGAAATCCGCCATTTTGTTTGATATAAATGACTGAAATGAGGGTAAAGAGGTTTTTTTTTATTGTTTGTTGGTTTGTTGGTTGTTTTTGCGAGGGAAAGAAAATAAATTTGTTTTGCGTCCAGTTGTCCTTTAATGTGTCTTATTTCCACTTTCAGTTGTCCTTTAATGCGTTTTTTTTTTCACTTTCAGTTGTCCTTTAATGCGTTTTTTTCCCACTTTGTTGTCCTTTAATGCGTTTTTTGTGGTCCTTGTTGTGTGATTTTGACGTTTTCCAGGGTTGTGATGTCCGTTTATTTTATATCTCCACAATAGAGACTGGTGTGCTTTAAATTCCTTTTAAATCTGGGGTGCCATTTTTCTGTAGCGGATTGCCCTTTAAGTTTTCAGTTTTTGGGGTGCCAGCCGGCTTCTCATCCGACAATTTTTAAATAGTAGTGTACACTTAAAGTTTGCAGAAACCCACCACATGGATTACATGAAATTAGTACCATGAACCCATAAATCGTATTTCTTACAAAATACCACACACCAAAATGTACCAATGACCTTGTATGCACAACAATAATGACAACATAGACCCAACACAATGATAATAAAGCAGTTCAAAGGACAACACTCAGAGTCTTTGTTTCAACAAGAAAAAACACCTTTCGCAGGATTTATTAAACAAAAAATAGTTCAGTTCAGTTTGCTTTCACGCAGTTCAGTTTTGTTTCATTCAACTCAGTTTGTTTCCAAAATAAAGAATTCCCCAAAGGACCAACAAAGAAAATAAAGAAATGGGACGCTCAACCAATCTCCCCACTCAGCTGTTTGCGCTCCTTTAGCTCACGCGTCCTCTTCAAAAGACTGTCGCTCACTGCAGTGTTAAACCTTACAGTACCTCGGTGCCATGGCGAAGTGTATGGCGAATCCACCTGGATTAATGGCCGGGTGCTGTATTTCACCGTCTTCCCCCGACGTCCTCGTACTGCGGGTAGCCTCCGCTCCAAACGCTCCAAACGATCCTGATGATGATGACGCTCCGCTAACCACCTCGCCGACGCGGACTTTACTCGCGGTCAACTAAGGCACGGACGTACTTTTTATCTCCCCGTAGTGAGGAAGGATCGACCTGTAGAGTGTAGGCTGTATAACAAACAGACGGACACCGCCGCTTCTGTTGTTTGCAAGACACAGAGCACCAGAGCGGTGAGTGATTTCCTCATTTCAACATGACGCGCGTTGCAGTGCTGCGGAGATGAAAGGGAGGCGATTGGCTGACTGGAGTTGTGAATGGGAGTAACGTTTTGTGAATGAAGTGACGGGAGAATTGCGTTGCGTTAGGGGCGGACCGTCACAACACACACACACACACACACACACACACACACACACCCTAACCCAATATACACACATTCCACTCATCTTTACGCTTTTATTTTCCCCTCTGTAAATACCCCCTCCTCTCTTTCTTTCTCTGACTGCAGCATCGTTCCCAGATGAGTTGGGTCTGAGTGTTCCGTTGACAGAAGAGGAGCAGAGGGAGTTGCTCTACGTCCCCATGGAAGGAGAGTGGGGTTCCTGCTCGAGCTCTGAAGAGTGCGAACGCATCATCAAAGCCATCGACCAGCTCTGCACGCTCGGTATGGTGTCTTCGGCCCTTAACTAAAACGTTCCCTGGCTGCATTCATTCATTCCGTAACTCATAAACCTATCCACGAGTTTCCAACGCCCCATAGTGCATTGCGCAGACGCTGTACCGAGCTTCCGTCGCTGCAGCCGAGTGTGATTTACAAGCTCACAACAGGCTGCATCTGCGACGCGACGTGAGCTTGTATGTCTGCTGTTAAGCCGGAAGTGTGGTGCAAACAGGTCCAAATAATCTCCAGTAAACTCCCGCGGAAACAGGTGGATAAGCAGAACTTTCACTGTTTATGTTATGTGACCAAACTTAACCCCAGAGAACGGAGGCGCGATGTCCTCATTTTACACAAAGTAATGACTTGTTGAGGACTATTTTTGGTCCTGGAAGCTGGATAGTGCATGCTCTCACACTCATACACATGCATGCACTCG
Organism: Nannobrachium achirus; assembly: GCF_963921795.1. Taxonomy (NCBI): domain Eukaryota; kingdom Metazoa; phylum Chordata; class Actinopteri; order Myctophiformes; family Myctophidae; genus Nannobrachium; species Nannobrachium achirus. The sequence continues at coordinate 71,989,964 of NC_137816.1, forward strand.
AGCACACGCACGCACGCACGCACGCACGCACGCACGCACACACACACACACAAACACACAAACACACACACACACACACATTATGAGATCATCAGCCTTTGCCACGTCATCTAAGCTAGGATGGAAACAGCCTGTGAAGACAAAACCCCTGGCAGTAAAAGTGTAACGGGGCAGGGATATCCAATCACAACCTGTGGGCCAGACCAAATCTGCAGAGTTTCAGGATGGGCGTTCACAGCGAAATACATTTTAATGTGGGGGTCCTCCTTGACAATGTTTGACAACCAGTGACCTAAAGGTCATAGGTCATTGCCTTTGTCCCTGTCATACAGTCTCATGTCTTGTCCGGCTTCTTCAAAGCTGTTCCTATACATGAATGTTGTCTTATACTACTGTTTTCACTTTAAAACTTTCATCAATTACAGCCTCTGTATTTATGCCTAAATTGAACCCTGTCTCACCCGCTTAGTTGTCCCATTTACTAACCTTTCCTTTTCTGTTCTATGCCCAATCCCCACCCTCCCGCCACCCTCTCCTCAGATGTGGCGGCTCCATTTGCCTTCCCAGTTGACCTACAAGCCTACCTCACCTACTGCACTGTAGTGGCCTACGTCACTGACCTCAGCACCATACGCCAGAGAAGTGATTCTACACCTACTGCACTGTAGTGGCCTACGTCACTGACCTCAGCACCATACGCCAGAGGCTAGAGAAGTGATTCTACACCTACTGCATCGTAGTGGCCTACGTCACTGACCTCAGCACCATATGCCAAAGGCTAGAGAAGTGATTCTTCAGGTACGCTATGCCTGCAAGCCTGTCTGTGAGCTCAAAACCCCTGTTCCAGCTTGTGGATCTGCTACGTTTGATGCTTTTGTGTGACGCCAGGGCACACGAGTGGAGTGGAGCGGTGACAGAATCCGCTCCGCGCTCCAGAGGGCTCTTGTCCAACTCGCTCGTCACTCTGGTCGGCCAACGCGCCGCTCCACTCCCCGCCACTCCGTCGCTCACATTCATTTTCGTATCACTCGCTCCACGCTCCGCTCAAGGTCGTCAATCAGAGTCAGCAGCCCAAATAAAAAAAGTAGTTTGCTACCATACCATGTCCGAAACACTTTCTCCTTTACCAGTGTGTTCCCAACACAAATGCCTGCGGTAACGTGAGCCTCGGCTTTGATGGAGAGCTGTCCAGCCTTCAATGTTACAAAAGACGCCAGGCATTTGTAACAGGCATTGTATGTTTTGATATGATGGGCAATATTAAATCCAGTTGGTTATTGATTAATCACTACAACGGAGAGAGGGAGGCGACTGTGGCGTGTGTTTTTCATTCAGTCAAATCAGTCTCACTTGCATTTCAAATCATATCCCTTGACTGGCTGGTGGTGCCTATAACTTAACTGACACTAGGTAGGCTATGTATTATAAACATAGCCTACTTGTGTGGATGATATAGATACGTTTGACATTCTCTGTCTCCCCCCCTCTCCGCGGTGCCGACATGAATGCACTGCCACGGACTGCACTCTGCACTGTTTTGTTGGAAACATGCGGCGCGCGGCCCAAACAGGACGGCTCGGAGCGGAGGCAGGTCGGCGCTCAGACCCATTTCAAAAGTTGCGCGCTCACACTCAACTAAAAAACGGCTCGCTCCGCTGCCCGCGACGCTCGCACTCCACTCTGCTCGTATGCCCTGTGTGACACTGTACTTTGTACAAGTATAAGATAATAAAAATACGGAGATAAAAGATTTCTGCCTGACTACAGGCAAATCTTTCGGCTTGAAACCTTGTATTTGCAAATGTCCTACTTCATTGTACAAGTTTGTCACGCAAAAGTAGCGAAAATAGACAATCTACAAGCTCGCAACCGCAAGCTCATGATGCATTGTGTGCTTGAAAATCTTTTTTGAATAAATGTTGAAAGTGAAAGTGGTTAATTCTGTCTGTGGTTTAAATAAATAACTATGCTAAAGTTCTCAGAATATGGACGGTAGTGTTCAAGTGGTTATTATAAAAAAAGTTTGTATCACTCAAAGATTTGGTGGACCCCCTGTAGTATCTCTGATGACCCCCTAGGGGTCCCGGACCCCCTATTGAAGACCCATGACTTAAACTTACATTTTTATTTGAATTAAATACAATCACTGAATATACCTTTAATGTAAAGTCCCTTCTCTCTAGCGATTTCTTTGGTCACCTTAACAATAAAACAGGTGCGTTGTTTGGAGGAGTCATGTGACCCCTCCGAAGGACTGACAAAACAGTATGTGTTCAAAGCCTTGTGAGTTTGTCCAACATACTGTAGCCTGGAACTAAAACATAACACCCTCTGTCTCTTCCAGGCTCCTCCCTCAACAAGTCTTCATCATTCAATCGTTCCAGTACCAAACTTAAGAAAGGCGCGTCCTTCCATGCTGCCGGGTAGGTCACATGACCAGAAACGGCTTTTACACATTTTCTCGGTGAACAGGATGCACACTGATACACAGAAGAAATCATAATTTGATACAGTAGTGCTAACAAATGTCCAACTTTAGCACAAGTAAGCCAGCTAGAAATGTTGAAACATGTTATTCTCTTTGCCCTCCAGTGCTCAGACCCCTCCCCTTGGGCGGTTCCTCAGTCATCCAGGTTGAAGTTCAGACAACTCTTCAACTCCCATGACAAGATGATGAGTGGACATCTCACTGGTACACATGAACACACTCCCAGACGTACACAACTTACTGTAGTGTTTCCCATACAGAGACTTAGCTATGGTGGTACACCACAGCTTACGTTTGCACCGCCACAACAAAAGATTATGAGCTTAACAATGTGTCCTCCCTATGCTATTGCTCTTGAAAGCGCTTAAAACCATAGCAAATTAAAAGCAGATGCTCTTTCTGTCTCGTCCCTCCCTTCTGGGCCTTGCCGTAGCATGCATAATTGTACTTTCCCCCTTATAGTATTGCTTCCAAGATCATCGGACTTCCACACCCACACTTGTTGATATGAACAATAAGGCCATTACACGCTTAGCATTCTCAATAACAAGTGCATCACCACTTAGACCTAATGCCATCAGGGCGAAGATACAGAACCTTGGCGTGGCACAAAGTTGGGTTTAGCAGGAGTTTTGTCCCCTCAGCCATTGCTGCACTTAACAATCTGCTAAACAATCGCCCCCGTCGCTAAGAGGGTTCTTCTGTGTATAGTGGGGTACTGATGATCTGTCTATGTAATATGTTTGTGTTGTTATATGGTTAGGTGTTGTTTCTTGTTTGAACAGACTGTGAAGACACATTTCCTTTCGGGGACAAAACAGATTATTATTATCATTGTCAACATAGCTTATGAAAATCCCAAGACCAGAAAATGCATTTGACCTAGTAAGTATGGTCAGTCTTGCCAGACACATGTAGCTCATATCCCGGGCCGGAAGTTATAGATCCATTGTTGTTCAAATCCTATAGCTGTAATGTAATTATATCCACCAGGCTTGTGTTTTTGAAGTGATTTAGCTTAAGATTTTGACTCACTGAAAAAGTATATTAAAGTATAGTGTAGCTAGTGTATCAATATGACAGAGATGCCACTTTAAAAGGCCAAATTAAACTCATGGGACACTTTATTAGAACAAAAGAAATAACAAAAAAAATAAGAAAACACTAAGGCCTTGGTAGTCAACCACTGAAATTATGTTATTTCACGATGCCTCTCATTGGGATTGCATTGGCAGCTGCAGTACACCGTTTATCACAATAGGGGGGCGTGCATTTGTAGGAGCCTGTGTGTCTATAGGCTACATGTACACTGGCCCTTTAAGAGGGGAGTGCACATTTAAGGGGGCAGGTTCATGGCCTTCGGTTTGATAGAAGCCTAGCCAGAGTGTTTGGTGAGGAGCAGGTGGGCACTTGCAGAGCAGAGCAGCTTAGCTTTTGGTAAGGCTTTAAGTTAATATTGAGGCTCTGATAATTCATTACATGGGGATAGAGTTTAATTAGTTATACTTTATATCCCATTTACAGAGTTGACTGTTTGCTGGTTGAAAGGGGGAGCTGAACATTGCCTGAGCCAACAAAGGGTAAGGAAGGGAATGGTTTTAAGAGGGTTTTTTATATGGGAAAAATGTTGGTCAACTATGGCCTAATTATTCTCTGTACTCCACAGAACCTCCAGGTCCTGGTTTAACTGTGGTTGTGTTTATCCAGCGAGAGCTGTACATATATTGACAGACTGTTTTGTAATTTGTATTTTATATAATGTATTGTAATGAATGTCTCTATTGAGGGTTAACCAGATGTATATATTATCTATCGTAGCAGAACACCAACCATTCACTGTGTTCCCCTTTGCCATATACATATACAGCATTGTTAGTTGTGACTGGGTTTTATAATGAGTTTTATAATAACTGTGTGCCATATAGTAGAGTAGAGGACAAGTGCACCCATTCCTCTTGGGCTTAGTCCAATTTTTTAAGGTATCAGGAAATAACCCCTATTCCTTTCTGTATTTTAACATAGCTAGTTGGCAGGCTGCAGTGAACTACTGAACATGCATTAGTTTGTGTGCTCAGCTGTTTCCAGACCCCCATGGGATTAACACACAAACATAAACAGCACATGGATGGCAGCCATTCTTCAAAATGGCTGCCATTTCTTCAAAATGGCTGCCATCCATGTGCTGTTTATGTTTGTGTGTTAATCTTCAAATGGGGTTGATTGTGTTTTTCAGCCAAAGGCAAGGGTAGCATGAGACATCCTCCAAGTCCTTTTTAATAGATTTTTTAGCTTTCAGAAAAAAGGTAATTTAATCAATTTAAGAAAATATTTAAGACATTTTAAGTGTGCCTGCAGCTCGCTAAGTGTGTGCAACCTTTTGTAGTGGTTGGTGTTAGCATTAGCATTAGAATTTTTAACCCTAACATTTTTAGCATTAGCTTTAACATTAGCATTTTAGAATTGGCTTTAGCGCTTTTTAACATTATCATTATTTGTTTTGCATTAGCATTTTTAGAATTAGCTAGCATTAGCATTTCTAACATAGGCATTTTTAACATTAGCTTTTTTAGCATTAACTGTTTAGCATTAGTATTACCATGTGTTTTAATTAGCATTGATTAACATTAGCATTTGTTAGCATCCAGCCAAAGCTTATTAGCAAATAAACTCATAAAACATAATTTTGAAAACAGACAAGATGATTTATTACAGGATTATAGAATCATTTCAGCCTAAATTGTAAATGAGGATACAGATATGGAAAAGTTTGAGATCCCATGAAATTAATTTAGGAACATTTTGGGGGAGGGTAAAATAATGGATGTGTGGAGTGCTGTGCAACCTTAAACAACGTTAAAGGAGTATTTCACCCCCACAATGAAGCAATAGGAACAAATGTATTTAGCTTAACACAATGCTCTCTCTCCCTCTCTCTCCCTCTCTCTCCCTCTCCCTCTCTCTCTCTCTCTCTCGCTCTCTCTCTCTCTCTCTCTCGCTCTCTCTCTCTCTCTCTCTCGTCCTCAGATGAGCCCTCCATCGTCGCTTCCAGTCATCCCGGTTCTCCATACTCGTTGAACTCAAGCCTTGAAGGGGTGAGTAATGGATAGGAAAACGTAATGTTGGGTGTTAATTGAGGTTATGTTAGTATTGTATCATAGTTGTTCTGAAAGAATGAGGTTATGTTAGTATTGTATCATAGTCGTTCTGAAAGAATGAGCTGGTTAGCTGTGTGTTGCAAATTGCTATATTACTATGGGATCTTGAAGTTTGAAGATTTCACAGCAGCAGATTAATTGTTTCCCTTAGGCTACACCAGAGGTCCCCAAACTTTTTAGCTGTGACCCAAAAGAGAAATGAGACATTCGACCCAAACTAGTTTAAATATCAGATCTACAAGCTCATATGGCGTTGCTTCAAGCTGTGTTGTGAGCTTATAGATCTAGTAATTCATAAAATGTCAATCATGAAAACGTAGGAAACTAATTAAGAACCCATAAAAAATAATTTGGTGTCCACAAATGGGTCCCGACCCTGTTTGGGAACCAGTGTTTAAGACCATGTATGCCTCAAATACATAGTCTTACTTATTGCATGCTATGCCATAGATATCTTACTGGTGTATGGTTGAAGCATAGGGGTTTGGGGATTGGTAGTGGCGGTATAGACATATGCTTTTAAACATTATCTGTTTATGGAATCATTGGGTGGTTAATTATGGGTGTGGGAATTCCCGTAGACCTTTTTCATATGGCGTCATAAGAACTGTGTTCCAATTATAAACAAAAATTATCTCAGCGGTTTGACTCATATGGATATGAAGAATCAACTGATGGCGTTAAAACGCTAATGTTACAGTCGCCAAATTACATAATGACTTTGCTGTTCTATAGTGGGTACTAACCAAGTACTGTAGAACATAGGGGTGTTTGTCCTAGGGTTAGGGTTAAAGGAGTCATCCAGACCAAAACACATATAGGGTTAAATCTGCCTTTTATCATACCCCTTCATACCTGCTCTAGTCGATTTTTTTCATAGCTGCCCCTGTTGCTAGATTTCGGCTGCCCCTGTTGCTAGATTTCGGCTGCCCCTGTTGCTAGATTTCGCAGGTTCTCTCATAACTAACACAGTGGATTGTCCTTAGGCTAGTGCGGTCATTTCTTTAGCTTCAAAGTTAGTATTTTTTTTATTGGATTGTGTTTACACAACGTCCTGAGATCAACCAAACCGCTGTTTTGACCTCACAGGCACCCTTACTTGTCAAACGGCTTCTGCTCTGCACCAGAGCAGGGAGAGGAGAGCCTAGAAAGGGAGGGAGGGAGGGGTCTGTGCTGTTTATGTTTGTGTGTTAATCTTACAAGTTGTCATTACAAACACATTCATGTCATTGTTGTCCCACACAAGCCATCACACTCTGCTAAACAGTTGTTAGGCTTTTGTTTGCCAAGTCCCAGAAAAGATGCCCTGTGATTGGCCAGTACAGTTACTTTGATTGGCACTTGCTCACCTCAACATTATTTATGAGATTGTAATGGCTTGTGTTGGATAACCAAGGCACGGATGCTGCTGGGGAAACTGGACAACAGGGGCAGTTCTACCTACCTAATAGACCCCATGGTCTTTTGGGGTCAATATAATTAAGAAAATGAGCCTAGACATGATTTATGGGGGAGTTTGTGAGCTTGTAGATCTACTATTTTCAAATTATATTTAAACATTTGAATACATGAAGTGGGACAATCTCTTTTTTTTGTACTTTTAATCAAGTACATTTTGAATTCCAGACTTTTACTTGTAACAGATTATTTCTATATTGCAGTATTGATACTTTTACTTAAGTAACATGTTTGCGTACTTTTTTCCACCACTGGCAATACAGTACCTCCCATAGGCAGCCTATGCATCTAAACAGTATTTTTGCTATCTGATTGTATTAAACAACGTCAAATTCACCAATATTGTGGCTGTATGGAAAGCTTGAATTATGCTCTTTTTATCTGCAAAGTGTTTGTTGTTATGAGTTACTTTCAGTCAGGAAACTCTGTCTAGGCGATTATTGTTTCTAAGGGTTGGGGTTTGGAAGCGCTTGTTGTAAATCACTCTGCGGTCCTGTGTACCACCTGTATGAATGTCACATAATGCAGCTGGACGCTGTGTTATTGAAGACGAGCACTTCCAAAGTCCAACACTTAGGAAAAATAATCACCTGCACGGAACAAACAAGACAGAAAGTAGCTCATATGTCTACAGTGGATTTGGAACATACACTTTGCAATAACATATCTTACATAAAAAACGATGGCAAATTTACACATTTCTTCTAAATGTAGTAATTCTACAATATAAAAAAATGTGAATCACTGGAGTGAAAGATGAATCTAATGTTGGTGTTATGTGTGTCTCTGTTGCAGGTGACCTGCAGAGTGGACTGGACTTCAGGGAGGAGTCATCAGAAGATAGCTGGTAATAGAGTGTCTGTGACTCAGGAAGGGGAAAACCAAGAACCTTCCCTGAGAGCTGAAACGCATAACGGTGCCAACGCACGCTCTCACCCTGAGTAACGAGGCGTATGGTGCCAGGGACGTATAGGGGGCCCTACAACCTACGTGGCCCTACTTACCAGCTATCTTCAACCGAGAGGCGCAAGGCTCGGAAAGGTACGTACCTGGATTACACGCGGCGACTAATACTGTAAACTATATTTTGTATATCTTTTTTTTTTATGTTTAGTCTAGCAACACCAACCATTGACCGTTTAGTCTGGTTGGAAGGTATGAATTTTTCTAACCTACCTTTTTAGAATCCTTAAGGTGTCAAGTTAATGAATTTTGATGTTCCCAGATTATTATTGTCCCATGTGTTTTTTATAACCATATGTTGTGTCCGTCTTGGATTTTCGGCTGTGAAAACTAAAAACTTTAAATCAACATAGCTCCTGATCTATACATCCGACAGAAACCATTCACCCCATTTTATGTACGTCTTTGCAAGAATGATTGATATGAAGATTTGCCATGTTTAGTGCATTAAAACCCAAATAAACACAAAAAGTTAAAATTTACCTAAACTGGATCACAACTCCTCCCCCATGCACCCTATTGATAAACTTTTTCTAACATTTGCATTTTTACAATCTTTAAGATGTGTAGTAAACAAATGTTGATGTTTCCCACTTGAAATATTGACACATGTATGTTTATTCTGGCATAGTGTTTGCTATAGTGAATTTTTGCAAATGCAAAAAAACAGTAAAATCTACATAAGGTCTTAACTATACATTATTCTGAGACAAATGTCCAATTTGTCTGTTTCATGCAAAAATGCAGACAATTCAATAGGCAGAATTGGGCCAGGGGACATTTACCAATACAAATGGAGTTTATTTCATTTAATTGTTTTGTTAATATGGCCTCCCCTGTACAGACATACCACATTTAGGACAATCTCATGCAATGTTGGGTAAGAACCATGTTGTTTTTTGTATCCAGTACAAATATGTAAAAATGTTACATACATTAACTACCTTTCTGTCTGTATAGGGCTGAATGGGTAGGGAAGCCTGCCTGGGGAACCAGAGCCCCTGGTTGTCCCAGGTTTGATTCCAGGCAAGGGTAGCAATGCTGATGTGTGTGGAGGAAAATAGGTATCTATCTATATAGACCACTACACTCTCTCAACTCGACACCATTAAAAGCACATTTCTAAAGCACATTTAACATCACCAGTTCACCCATGTGCTGTACAGTAAAAAAAAAAAAGAAAAATATAAATAAAACATAACAATGCAATATAAATGGCATAGAATATCAACATAAGCAAAACATTAGCATCAGTAAAGGAAGATCATGGACTGCCAGGCTCAGCTAAAGACCAGGCAGGTCTTTAATAAAGACTGAAAATGAAATATCAGTCGACTGGGCAGCTCTGATGTGTAGGGGCAAGCTGTTGCAGTGCCCCAAGCTGTCCTGCATAGACCACATTAGTGCATCTTTTGAGCCTGGGGCTCCCCAGGCTCTAACGGCATCAGAGCTGCCCAGTCGACTGACATTTCATTTTCAGTCTTTATTAAAGACCTGCCTGGTCTTTAGCTGAGACTGGCAGTCCATGATCTTCCTTTACTGATGCTAATGTTTAGCTTTTGTTTATTTTGGTATATTATACATTTGGTATTTTATGCTAATGTCTATTTATATTGCATTGTTATATTGTTTTTAACTGTACAGCACATGGGTGACCTGGTCATGTTAAATGTGCTTTAGAATGTGCTTTTAATTGTGTTGATTTGAGATGCAGTGCAGTGGTCTATATAGATGGATAGATATCTATTTTCCTCCACACACATCAGCATTGCTACCCTTTCCTGGAATCAAACCTGGGACAACCAGGGGCTCTGGTTCCCCAGGTGGGCTTCCCTACCCATTCAGCCCTATACAGACAGAAAGGTAGTTGATGTACGTAACATTTGTACATATTTGTACTGGATACAAGAAAAGACATGGTTCTTACCCAACACTGCATGAGATTGTCCTAAATTTGGCATGTCTGTACAGGGGAGGCTTTCACACATTTCCATTCACATAAATCGAGGTGAAAGCTCAATGGTCCATTTGGAAATTGGTGATGGCCTTTTATCCCTTGCCAAAATGTTATCTATCTTTGAATCATTAGGCATTTACCCCCCCCCCCCCCCCCCTGCCAGACAAGGTAGCATGACGAGGTTGGTTCCATTGGAAACCTGAGTTTGTCTAGAATCAAATCTTGGCATGAAATGGTATTTTGGCATGACATGTCAAAATAAAACAAGATAGGGTAATTTTTCTATGCATATCATTTAATGAAGATGTCACGTATATTTGATATTGTTTGCAGATATCCAAGACTGTATCCACCTCTTTCCGCGGGAGTTTACTGGAGATTATTTGGGCCACACTTCTGGTTTAACAGCAGACATACAAGCTCACGTCGCGTCGCAGATGCAACCCGTTGTGAGCTTGTAAATCACACTCGGCTGCGGCGCCGGAAGCTCGGTACAACGTCTGCGCAATGCACTATGGGGCGTTGGAAAGCAGTGGATAGTTCAGGAGCTATGCTGATTTAAAGTTTTTAGTTTTCACAGCCGAAAATCCAGGATGGACACAACATATGGTTAAAAAAAACATATGGGACAATATTTGGATCTGGGAACATCAAAATTCATTAACTAGACACTCTAAGGATTCTAAAAATGTAGGTTAGAAAAATATATCTTTTGGGTGCATGGGAGACATACCTTCCTACCAGACTAATTGCCCATACATTGATTGACTGATTGAATACTTTACTAGAAGTTTGCATAGAAAAGGTAGTTTACAGTTCGCTGGTACAAGGTCAACTAAAAGGAGATCCTAGGAAAGCACTTGGTTTATTTACACTGGAAACCATTGAAGTATCTCATTTAACATTGAATGACAGATGGATAGAACACAGTACTATGCAGTACATATATTTATATATTCGATTTGTTCGCAAACGTCACATCTCTACCTGTCAGTAATGATTGTTTTATTTGTGTCTTCACAGAACAACTACACTACGTGGATTGGTCTGCAAGCATCATGGCCCGGGGCTTTGGTGGTCTCCGCCTAGAGTAGTTTTCTGTTTTCAGGTTGGATTGTCGACCAAGTTGGTAGTGTAGTAGTGTTAGTTTCTGTTTTCAGGTTTATATAGGACCAAGTCGGTAGTGTAGTTTCTGTTTTCAGGTGGACTCTACGACTGTTGGCAGTGTAGTCTTTTATTTTCAGTAGGGATGTCCGATATTGACTTTTTTACCGATAACGATAATATCCAACTCTTAATTCTGAAATTAACCGATACCGATATATGCTAATATAATATCTAGCAGTGATTCTCAACCATTTGAGTTTCAAGGACTCCCAGTTTGAAATGTATTGGGCTACTGACCCACATTTATATATTGCTGGGACCCCAATTTATATTATAAAATCATATTAAGATTGTACAAATGGAATGGGTCCATTTGGTTCCATTTGTACACTAAAAGTTACAGACCCCTAAGGGTCCATTTGGTTGCTAACTAACATTAGCTGGGGACCCCCTGAGAGTCCCCAAACCCCACTTTAGGGTTTTGTCACACCCCTACCATACAGTAAGAACTCCTGTAAAAAAAAAAAAAAAAACTAACCGATATTTTCAGATTAATTTTTATGCTAATATCTGCCGATAATATCGGCCCACCGAAAATATCGGACATCCCTAATTTTCAGGTTTATCTAGGCCTAGGACTATGTTGGTAGTGTAGTAGCGTTGTCTTCCGTTTTCGGGTTTATCTAGGGCTTAGTAGTGTAGTAGCGTCGTCTTTTGTTTTCAGGTTGACTACGACAGTTGGCAGTGCAGTTTTTGTTTTCAGGTGGACTCTACGACTGTTGGCAGTGTAGTTTTGGTTTTAAGGTTGAATCTAGGACTAAGTTGGTAGTTTAGCAGCGCAGTCTTCTGTTTTCAGGTGAACTCTATGACTAGTTGCTAGTGTAGTGCTGGTAGTCTCTCCACCGGCGGTCTGCCAAAGTCCTCGGGCCCAACTGGGAGTTTCTGGCAAGGTAAAAAGGGAGGTAGGGAAATCATGTGACAACAGGGGATGCGCCATGTCCAGCCATGGACTCACCATGGGTGCCAGTATCGCGAGACTATCCGTTTCCTGTCTGGGAACCAAATATCGCGATACTTTGGAGACAAACTATTATTATTTAGTTATTATTATTATTTCATTATGCACTGTGCACATCAAAATGCAAGTGATTGTAAAAATACTTTTTATATATTTTCTATATTCCTGAACAGATTATATGACAAAGATCTCAGTCGTTCATAAATAGTGTTTCTTCCACGTTTGTTCATGAGCTGATCTAGCCGGCTCCATCATTCTGGCACCCATGGGAGCGTCATGGCAGCTCCCGGCTGTCACGTGGTTTCCATTCCTTATGTTTTAACTTCCTTGGTTTCTGTTAGGAAACAGCCTTTAGAGCTGTCACAATCACCATGTTCAACTTGAAGATTAATTGTCGCTCAGATAATTTGATTGCGTCATACTAACAGTGCTTGGGATGCTGACTGCAGGGCGTGATTGGCTAACCTTAACCCTAACCCTAACCATGTGTGTGTGGTAGAGAGAATGTGCATCCACCAGTGTAGGGCCTGTGTAGTTCCGAAAATGTCCAGGTCCATAAGACCTGGACATTTTTGGTACCTACCAAAAGGTGACATTTTGGTTATTTAGCTGTGCAGCGTAAGATGGTGTGCAGGTCATATGTACACTGCATGTTTTTAAAGATGTACAGTAGATATGAATATGATTCAATTTGTCTGCTGTGTTTACTCTAATTATCTTATTTACTTAAGTACTTTCTATGTTTTTTGGCATATTTATAGGATTTGATTTGACTTATTCGTTTGCTGTGTCTATTTAGTTTGGAGGCCATAGAAGGCCCTTAAAGGACCAGTTCACCTCTGGGACAACCAGATCTTATTTTATTGTGATGCATTTTGCATCACACATCACTGATGCAAAATGCATCACTAGTACATGCTGAAATACTAAAATATCTCCAAACACAAAAAATAACTCTGGATTGTTTTGGTTGTGTCCCAAACAACAATAAAATGAGATCTGGTTGTCCCAGAGGTGAACTGGGCCTTTAAGCCTCACCCCACAAGGGTTAATATTTGCCTAGAACCTGTGGTACATGTACTTGAGCCCCATCTGGTGGTTGGATTGATTGATTGATGAATTTAATATAGGTTTGCATAGGAAAAGGTACAGTTTGTTGGTACAAGGTCAAGGGAATCACTGCACTAGACAGTTTTGGAAGTGCCCATTTTGTTTTATTCCTTCACTTGTTCAACAACTTGGTATTAAAGAGCATAAAATATTGTGTATATGTCTTCCTTATTAGGAGTATAAGGATTTGTTGAGTGTCAAATTACATGACAACGCATTTCAGGTGTGTTTAGGGAGTAAAGCAAAAGTAATGTGACTAGTAGTGTAACTAGTTTCTTTCTACAGGGAGTAATTAAGTAATCTAAGGAATTATTTATTTTTCAAAAGTAACGTGTGTTGTGTAGTGTATTTTTTTTTTAGTAACTTACCCCAACTCTGATAACTACTGTTGGGATATGCATTTAGGAAGGCCCGTTTTGAAGACGAGAGGCTTTGCAGCACGGTAGTTCTGTGTTCCCATGATTTAATTGGTTCAGTGCATGTCAGGGACTGGTGCTTTTAATTTTCCTGGTTTTGGTCGGCTCTCTGTGGTCAGTCGTTTGTACTTCCTGTCGACATGGTTCATTGTGCAGAGAAGAACATGTGTTCTTTGTCCAGAAATGTTTAGCCTCATTAAGCTTTCTGTGCAAAATGTGAATGTGCTTCCATTGCTTCTCCCTTGTGGCTCTTCACCTGAACTGGCACGGTGGAAAAGAGGAGGTTTTACCACCTGCCTCAATATGACCACAAGTATGTGGTGAGATGACTGCATTGTTTCCAAGTGATTTCTGTTGTCTGTTCTGTTTGTTGAATATTGGAGTTACCGGGATGATTCTGTTTGCATACATCACATGTTCAATGTATTTTGCAGTCTAAGCTTAAGTGCAGAACCCCCTTTCCTTTAAAGAGGTGGTGCCATAGTTTTGTAATTGTTCTGGTTTATGTGTCTAGTAGGTTGACAGTATTTCATTAGACACCCTGGTGTGGTTGTTATGAGCAATTATGTATTCTCTTGCATTTTGGATTTCTTTCTTGAGGCTGCCACCTTGTGGGTCATAAGTCCAGGTCCATAAAACCTGGACATTTGATAGGTGACATTTTTGGTACCTACCAAAAGGTGACATTTTGGTTATTTAGCTGTGCAGCGTAAGATGGTGTGCAGGTCATATGTACACTGCATGTTTTTAAAGATGTAAAGTAGATATGAATATGATTTAGGATGATTATCTTATTTTCTTAAAGGGGGCGTGACACCGGCCGAAATTTAACATTATGATACAGTAAGTCACGTGGTGTTTCTTCAAACGGTCTGAAAAGGAGGCGGGGCCGTATCAGTTGGTAGTGAATGTATACTTTGTCCGTCGTGCGGTGCCGCGCAATGTATACTCCGTCCGTTGTGCGGTGCCTCGCAATGTATACTTCGTCCGTCCTGCCGTGCCGCGCACAACGTGATGTTGTTGTTAGCGTGTAGCAGCGCCGCACCGCAAGGCTATTTTGGAGAGCTATTGTGTGTATGTGTACACACACAGGCTACACACACAGAGTGTATGAGCCACGGACCTCAGTCCTCCGAGACAGCAGGACATATGTCTGCTAAAAGGGCTCAAAGCTGCCGAGGAGAAGGAGATCGCTGGACGCTCGTTCTAAGCTGTCCCGGCCAGGTCCTCCAGTCAGGTTTAGCGGAAGACACAGCAGGGTATGGCCGACAAAACCGGCCCTTAGACGGGGAGAACTGAGAAGCGTGTTGACCCTCGTAACGAATCTCTGACACCTTTTTTGAAGAAGACATGTACTTTTTTACCATTCTATAGCGAATGGTGTGTAATTTTTACCCCTAGAACTGATAGTTTTAAAGTTGGTTTAGAAAGTCGGAAACATGCCTCGGACAGCTTTTTTTGGGGCAGTTTCAAAAGATAATGATATGGATACTCGACTCCGCGAGTCTCCGCCCCTCCCCCCATATTGGCCCAATCAAATTAATGTATTGCCGTTACTGTACAGAAAGTACTACTTTCAGTACAGTAACTACAATAAATTAATTTGATTGGGTAATTTAACATGGGGGTACATGACATCATTAAAAAAATTGGCTAATTTGATAGCCATAATTAGCTGTTTTGGCCATGTCATGCCCACTTTAAGTACTTTCTATGTTTTTTGGTCTTGCATATTTATAGGATTTGATTTGACTTATTCGTTTGTTGTGTCTATTTAGTTTGGAGGCCCTAGTAGGCCCTTAAAGGACCAGTTCACCTCTGGGACAACCAGATGTTATTTTATTGTCTCAAAACAAAGATTGAACACAAAAGAATAACTTAGGATTGTGTTGATTGTGTCCCAAACAACAATAACATAACATCTGGTTGTCCCAGAGGTGAACTGGGCCTTTAAGTTTCACCCATAAGCGTTAATATTTGCCTTGCCCCACAAGCTTTAATATTTGCCTAGAACCTTTGGTACATGTACTTGAGCCCCATCTGGTGGTTGGATTGATTGATGAATTTAATAGAAGTTTGCATAGGAAAAGGTACAGTTTCATGACAGTACAGTTTGTTGGTACAAGGTCAAGGGAATCACTGCACTAGAAAGATTTGGAAGGGCCAATTTTGTTGTGCATCCACCAGTTTGTAGGGCCTGTGTAGTTCCGAAAATGTCCAGGTCCATAAGACCTAGACGTTTGAAAGGTGACATTTTTGGTACCTACCAAAAGGTGACATTTTGGTTATTTAGCTGTGCAGCGTAAGATGGTGTGCAGGTCATATGTACACTGCATGTTTTTAAAGATGTACAGTAGATATGAATATGATTTAATTTGTTTGCTGTGTTTACTCTAATTATCTTATTTACTTAAGTCATTTCTGTTTTTTGGTCTTGCATATTTATAGGATTTGATTTGACTTATTCGTTTGCTGTGTCTAATTAGTTTGGAGGCCCTTAAAGGACCAGTTCACCTCTGGGACAACCAGATCTTATTTTATTATTGTTTGGGACATGGTCAACACAACCCTGAGTTATTTTTTGTGTTCAATCTTTGTTTTGACTTATTTTAGTATTTCAGCATGTACTAGTGATGCATTTTGCATCATATGATGCAAAACACATCACTGATGATGCTAAATGCATCACTAGGTACATGCTGAAATACTAAAATATCTCCAAACACAGATTAACCACCAAAAATAACCCAGTATTGTGTTGATTGTGTCCCAAACAACAATAAAATAAAATCTGATTGTCCCAGAGGTGAACTGGGCCTTTAAGCCTCACCCCACAAGGGGTAATATTTGCCTAGAACCTGTGGTACATGTACTTGAGCCCCATGTGGTGGTTGGATTGATGAATTTAATAGAAGTTTGCATAGGAAAAGGTATTTTAGGGAGTAACACAAAAGTAATGTGACTAGTCGTGTAACTGGTTTCTTTCTACAGGGAGTAATCATGTAATCTAAGGCATTATTTATTTTTCAAAAGTAATTTGTATTTGTTGTGTAGTGTTACTTATTTTTTTAGTAACTTACCCCAACTCTCATAACCACTGTTGGGATATGCATGTAGTAAGGTCAGTTTTGAAGTCGAGAGGCATTGCAGTACGGTAGTTCTGTGTTCCCATGATGTAAGTGGTTCAGTGCATGTCAGGGACTGGTGCTTTTAAAAGGATCCCTGGCTAATACGACAAATATGCCTTAATACATTATAATTGTCATCTATAACGACAATGTGAAAAATTAAAAACACCTTAAATATTCTAATTATCTTAGAAATAGCTAATCTTTCATTCAATAGGGGAAATACCTGTCGCAAGTTGTGATCTATCCCTATGGAATGTATGGCATGCATGTGCAAAAAACATATTTGAAATATTGATTTGATGCTCATATTAACCATAGGAAGTATTATGTTTGTTTTTTTATTTGCACATGCATGCCATAAATTCCATGGGGATAGATCACACATGACATTTATGACATCATCAACTTGCGACGGGCATTTCCCCTGTTGAGTGAAAGATTAGCTATTTCTAGCAGAAATAACATATTTAAGGTGTTTTTAATTTTACATTGTAGTTATAGAGGACAATTATAATGTATTAAGGCGTATGTGTCGTATTAGCCAGGGATCCCTTTAAGTTTCCTGGTTTTGGTCGGCTCTCTGTGTTCAGTCGTTTGTACTTCCTTTCGACATGGTTCATTGTGCGGAGAAGAACATGTGTTCTTTGTCCAGAAATGTTTAGCCTCATTAAGCTTTCTGTGCAAAATGTGAATGTGCTTCCATTGCTTCTCCCTTGTGGCTCTTCACCTGATCTGGCATGGTGGAAAAGAGGAGGTTTTATCACCTGCCTCAATATGACCACAAGTATGTGGTGAGATGACAGCATTGTTTCCAAGTGATTTCTGTTGTCTGTTCTGTTTGTTCAATATTGGAGTATACCGGGATGATTCTGTTTGCATACATCACATGTTAAATGTATTTTGCAGTCTAAGCTTAAGTGCAGACCCCCCTTTCCTTTAAAGAGGTGGTGCCATAGTTTTGTAATCTTTCTGGTTTTCATGTGTCTAGTAGGTTGACAGTATTTCATTAGACACCCTGGTGTGGTTGTTATGAACAATTATGTATTCTCTTGCATTTTGGATTTCTTTCTTGAGGCTGCCACCTTGTGGGTCATAAGTCCAGGTCCATAAGACATGGACATTTGAAAGGTGACATTTTTGGTACCTACCAAAAGGTGACATTGTGGTTATTTAGCTGTGCAGCGTAAGATGGTGTGCAGGTCATATGAACACTGCATGTTTTTAAAGATGTACAGTAGATATGAATATGATTTAATTTGTTTGCTGTGTTTACTCTAATTATCTTATTTACTTAAGTACTTTCTATGTTTTTTGGTCTTGCATATTTATAGGATTTGACTTATTCGTTTGCTGTGTGTATTTAGTTTGGAGGCCCCAGTAGGCCCTTAAAGGACCAGTTCACCTCTGGGACAACCAGATCTTATTTTATTGTTTGGGACACAGATCAACACAATCCTAAGTTATTTTTTGTGTTCAATCTGTGTTTGGAGATATGTTAGTATTTCAACATGTACTAGTGATGCATTTTGCATGCAAAATGCATCACTAGTACATGCTGAAATACTAAAATATCGCCAAACAGAGATTGAACACAAAAAATAACTCGGGATTGTGTTGATCATGTCCCAAACAACAATAAAATAACATCTGGTTGTCCCAGAAGTGAACTGGGCCTTTAAGCCTCACCCCACAAGGGTTAATATTTGCCTAGAACCTGTGGTACATGTACTTGAGCCCCATCTGGTGGTTGGATTGATTGATTGATGAATTTAATATAGGTTTGCATAGGAAAAGGTACAGTTTGTTGGTACAAGGTCAAGGGAATCACTGCACTAGACAGTTTTGGAAGTGCCCATTTTGTTTTATTCCTTCACTTGTTCAACAACTTGGTATTAAAGAGCATAAAATATTGTGTATATGTCTTCCTTATTAGGATTATAAGGATTTGTTGAGTGTCAAATTACATGACAACGCATTTCAGGTGTTTTTAGGGAGTAAAGCAAAAGTAATGTGACTAGTAGAGTAACTAGTTTCTTTCTACAGGGAGTAATTAAGTAATCTAAGGAATTTATTTTTCAAAAGAAACGTGTGTTGTGTAGTGTATTCCTTTTTTTTATTGAGTAACTTACCCCAACTCTGATAACCACTGTTGGGATATGCATTTAGGAAGGCCCGTTTTGAAGACGAGAGGCATTGCAGCACTGTAGTTCTGTGTTCCCATGATTTAAGTGGTTCAGTGCATGTCAGGGACTGGTGCTTTTAAGTTTCCTGGTTTTGGTCGGCTCTCTGTGGTCAGTCGTTTGTACTTCCTGTCGACATGGTTCATTGTGCGGAGAAGAACATGTGTTCTTTGTCCAGAAATGTTTAGCCTCATTAAGCTTTCTGTGCAAAATGTGAATGTGCTTCCATTGCTTCTCCCTTGTGGCTCTTCACCTGATCTGGCACGGTGGAAAAGAGGAGGTTTTATCACCTGCCTCAATATGACCACAAGTATGTGTTGAGATGACTGCATTGTTTCCAAGTGATTTCTGTTGTCTGTTCCGTTTGTTGAATATTGGAGTTACCGGGATGATTCTGTTTGCATACATCACATGTTCAATGTAGTTTGCAGTCTAAGCTTAAGTGCATAACCCCCTTTCCTTTAAAGAGGTGGTGCCATAGTTTTGTAATTTTTCTGTTTTTCATGTGTCTAGTAGGTTGACAGTATTTCATTAGACACCCTGGTGTGGTTGTTATGAGCAATTATGTATTCCCTTGCATTTTGGATTGCATAGGAAAAGGTACAGTTTCATGACAGTACAGTTTGTTGGTACAAGGTCAAGGGAATCACTGCACTAGACAGATTTGGAAGGGCCCATTTTGTTGTGCATCCACCAGTTTGTAGGGCCTGTGTAGTTCTGAAAATGTCCTGGTCCATAAGACATGGCCATTTGAAAGGTGACATTTTTGGTACCTACCAAAAGGTGACATTTTGGTTATTTAGCTGTGCAGCGTAAGATGGTGTGCAGGTCTTATGTACACTGCATGTTTTTAAAGATGTACAGTAGATATGAATATGATTTAATTTGTTTGCCGTGTTTACTCTAATTATCTTATTTACTTAAGTATTTAGTTTTTTGGTCTTGCATATTTATAGGATTTGATTTGACTCATTCGTTTGCTGTGTCTATTTAGTTTGGAGGCCCTTAAAGGACCAGTTCACCTCTGGGACAACCGGATCTTATTTTATTATTGTTTGGGACACGATCAACACAATCCTGAGTACTTTTTTTGTGTTCAATCTTTGTTTTGACTTATTTTAGTATTTCAGCATGTACTAGTGATGCATTTTGCATCATATGATGCAAAACACAACACTGATGATGCAAAATGCATCACTAGTACATGCTGAAAAACTTAAATATCTCCAAACACAAATTGAACACAAAAAATAACTCGGGATTGTGTTGATCGTGTCCCAAACAATAAAATAAGATCTGGTTGTCCCAGAGGTGAACTGGGCCTTTAAGCCTCACCCCACAAGGGTTAATATTTGCCTAGAACCTGTGGTACATTTACTTGATCCCCATCTGGTGGTTGGATTGCTTGATTGATAAATTTAATAGAAGTTTGCATATGAAAAGGTATTTTAGGGAGTAACGCAAAAGTAATGTGACTAGTAGTGTAACTAGTTTCTTTCTACAGGGAGTAATCAAGTAATCCAAGGCATTATTTATTTTTCAAAAGTAATGTGTGTTGTGTAGTGTATTACTTTTTTTGAGTAACTTAACCCAACTCTGATAACCACTGTTGGGATATGCATGTAGGAAGGCCAGTTTTGAAGTCAAGAGGCATTGCAGTACGGTAGTTCTGTGTTCCCATGATTTAAGTGGTTCAGTGCATGTCAGGGACTGGTGCTTTTCTAAGCATCCCTGGCTAATACGACAAATATGCCTTAATACATTATAATTGTCATCTATAACTACAATGTGAAAAATTAAAAACACCTTAAATATTGTATTTATCCTAGAAATAGCTAATCTTTCACTCAATAGGAGAAATACCTGTCGCAAGTTGATGTCATGTGTGATCTATCCCTATGGAATGTATGGCATGCATGTACAAAAAACATATTTGAAATATTGATTTGATGCTCATATTAACCATAGGAAGTATTATGTTTTTTTATTTGCACATGCATGCCATACATTCCATAGGGATAGATCACACATGACATTTATGACATCATCAACTTGCGACGGGCATTTCCCCTGAGTGAAAGATTAGCTATTTCTAGCAGAAATAACATATTTAAGGTGTTTTTAATTTTACATTGTAGTTATAGAGGACAATTCTAATGTATTAAGGCGTATGTGTCGTATTAGCCAATGATCCCTTTAAGTTTCCTGGTTTTGGTCGGCTCTATGTGTTCAGTCGTTTGTACTTCCTTTCGACATGGTTCATTGTGCGGAGAAGAACATGTGTTCTTTGTCCAGAAATGTTTAGCCTCATTAAGCTTTCTGTGCAAAATGTGAACGTGCTTCCATTGCTTCTCCCTTGTGGCTCTTCACCTGAACTGGCACGGTGGAAAAGAGGAGGTTTTATCACCTGCCTCAATATGACCACAAGTATGTGGTGAGATGACAGCATTGTTTCCAAGTGATTTCTGTTGTCTGTTCTGTTTGTTCAATATTGGAGTATACCGGGATGATTCTGTTTGCATACATCACATGTTAAATGTATTTTGCAGTCTAAGCTTAAGTGCAGACCCCCCTTTCCTTTAAAGAGGTGGTGCCATAGTTTTGTAATCTTTCTGGTTTCCATGTGTCTAGTAGGTTGACAGTATTTCATTTGACACCCTGGTGTGGTTGTTATGAGCAATTATGTATTCCCTTGCATTTTGGATTGCATAGGAAAAGGTACAGTTTCATGACAGTACAGTTTGTTGGTACAAGGTCAAGGGAATCACTGCACTAGACAGATTTGGAAGGGCCCATTTTGTTGTGCATCCACCAGTTTGTAGGGCCTGTGTAGTTCCGAAAATGTCCTGGTCCATAAGACATGGACATTTGAAAGGTGACATTTTTGGTACCTACCAAAAGGTGACATTTTGGTTATTTAGCTGTGCAGCGTAAGATGGTGTGCAGGTCTTATGTACACTGCATGTTTTTAAAGATGTACAGTAGATATGAATATGATTTAATTTGTTTGCCGTGTTTACTCTAATTATCTTATTTACTTAAGTACTTAGTTTTTTGGTCTTGCATATTTATAGGATTTGATTTGACTCATTCGTTTGCTGTGTCTATTTAGTTTGGAGGCCCTTAAAGGACCAGTTCACCTCTGGGACAACCGGATCTTATTTTATTATTGTTTGGGACACGATCAACACAATCCTGAGTACTTTTTTTGTGTTCAATCTTTGTTTTGACTTATTTTAGTATTTCAGCATGTACTAGTGATGCATTTTGCATCATATGATGCAAAACACAACACTGATAATGCAAAATGCATCACTAGTACATGCTGAAAAACTTAAATATCTCCAAACACAAATTGAACACAAAAAATAACTCGGGATTGTGTTGATCGTGTCCCAAACAATAAAATAAGATCTGGTTGTCCCAGAGGTGAACTGGGCCTTTAAGCCTCACCCCACAAGGGTTAATATTTGCCTAGAACTTGTGGTACATTTACTTGATCCCCATCTGGTGGTTGGATTGCTTGATTGATAAATTTAATAGAAGTTTGCATATGAAAAGGTATTTTAGGGAGTAACGCAAAAGTAATGTGACTAGTAGTGTAACTAGTTTCTTTCTACAGGGAGTAATCAAGTAATCCAAGGCATTATTTATTTTTCAAAAGTAATGTGTGTTGTGTAGTGTATTACTTTTTTTGAGTAACTTAACCCAACTCTGATAACCACTGTTGGGATATGCATGTAGGAAGGCCAGTTTTGAAGTCAAGAGGCATTGCAGTACGGTAGTTCTGTGTTCCCATGATTTAAGTGGTTCAGTGCATGTCAGGGACTGGTGCTTTTCTAAGCATCCCTGGCTAATACGACAAATATGCCTTAATACATTATAATTGTCATCTATAACTACAATGTGAAAAATTAAAAACACCTTAAATATTGTATTTATCCTAGAAATAGCTAATCTTTCACTCAATAGGAGAAATACCTGTCGCAAGTTGATGTCATGTGTGATCTATCCCTATGGAATGTATGGCATGCATGTACAAAAAAACATATTTGAAATATTGATTTGATGCTCATATTAACCATAGGAAGTATTATGTTTGTTTTTATTTGCACATGCATGCCATACATTCCATAGGGATAGATCACACATGACATTTATGACATCATCAACTTGCGACGGGCATTTCCCCTGAGTGAAAGATTAGCTATTTCTAGCAGAAATAACATATTTAAGGTGTTTTTAATTTTACATTGTAGTTATAGAGGACAATTATAATGTATTAAGGCGTATGTGTCGTATTAGCCAGGGATCCCTTTAAGTTTCCTGGTTTTGGTCGGCTCTCTGTGTTCAGTCGTTTGTACTTCCTTTCGACATGGTTCATTGTGCGGAGAAGAACATGTGTTCTTTGTCCAGAAATGTTTAGCCTCATTAAGCTTTCTGTGCAAAATGTGAATGTGCTTCCATTGCTTCTCCCTTGTGGCTTTTCACCTGAACTGGCACGGTGGAAAAGAGGAGGTTTTATCACCTGCCTCAATATGACCACAAGTATGTGGTGAGATGACAGCATTGTTTCCAAGTGATTTCTGTTGTCTGTTCTGTTTGTTCAATATTGGAGTATACCGGGATGATTCTGTTTGCATACATCACATGTTAAATGTATTTTGCAGTCTAAGCTTAAGTGCAGACCCCCCTTTCCTTTAAAGAGGTGGTGCCATAGTTTTGTAATCTTTCTGGTTTCCATGTGTCTAGTAGGTTGACAGTATTTCATTAGACACCCTGGTGTGGTTGTTATGAACAATTATGTATTCTTTTGCATTTTGGATTTCTTTCTTGAGGCTGCCACCTTGTGGGTCATAAGTCCAGGTCCATAGGACCTGGACATTTGATAGGTGACATTTTTGGTACCTACCAAAAGGTGACATTTTGGTTATTTAGCTGTGCAGCGTAAGATGGTGTGCAGGTCATGTACACTGCATGTTTTTAAAGATGTAAAGTAGATATGAATATGTTTTATGATGATTATCTTATTTTCTTAAGTACTTTCTATGTTTTTTGGTCTTGCATATTTATAGGATTTGATTTGACTTATTCGTTTGTTGTGTCTATTTAGTTTGGAGGCCCTAGTAGGCCCTTAAAGGACCAGTTCACCTCTGGGACAACCAGATGTTATTTTATTGTTTGGGACACGATCAACACAATCCTGAGTTATTTTTTTGTGTTCAATCTGTGTTTTGAGATATTTTAGTATTTCAGCATATATTAGTGATGCATTTTGAATCATATGATGCAAAACACATTTAAAATGCATCACTAGTACATGCTGAAATACTAAAATATCTCAAAACAAAGATTGAACACAAAAAAATTACTTAGGATTGTGTTGATTGTGTCCCAAACAACAATAACATAACATCTGGTTGTCCCAGAGGTGAACTGGGCCTTTAAGTTTCACCCATAAGCGTTAATATATGTCTTGCCCCACAAGCTTTAATATTTGCCTAGAATCTGTGGTACATGTACTTGAGCCCCATCTGGTGGTTGGATGGATTGATTGATTGATTGATGAATTTAATAGAAGTTTGCATAGGAAAAGGTACAGTTTCATGACAGTACAGTTTGTTGGTACAAGGTCAAGGGAATCACTGCACTAGACAGATTTGGAAGGGCCCATTTTGTTGTGCATCCACCAGTTTGTAGGGCCTGTGTAGTTCCGAAAATGTCCAGGTCCATAAGACCTGGACGTTTGAAAGGTGACATTTTTGGTACCTACCAAAAGGTGACATTTTGGTTATTTAGCTGTGCAGCGTAAGATGGTGTGCAGGTCATATGTACACTGCATGTTTTTAAAGATGTACAGTAGATATGAATATGATTTAATTTGTTTGCTGTGTTTACTCTAATTATCTTATTTACTTAAGTAATTTCTATGTTTTTTTGGTCTTGCATATTTATAGGATTTGATTTGACTTATTCGTTTGCTGTGTCTATTTAGTTTGGAGGCCCTAGTAGGCCCTTAAAGGACCAGTTCACCTCTGTGACAACCAGATCTTATTTTATTGTTTTGGACATGATCATCACAATCCTGAGTTATTTTTTGTGTTCAATCTGTGTTTGGAGATATTTTAGTATTTCAGCATGTACTAGTGATGCATTTTGCATCATAAGCATATGATGAAAAATGCATCACTAGTACATGCTGAAATACAAAAATATCTCCAAACAGAGATTGAACACAAAAAATAACTCAGGATTGTGTTGATCGTGTCCCAAACAACAATAAAATAACATCTGGTTGTCCCAGAAGTGAACTGGGCCTTTAAGCCTCACCCCACAAGGGTTAATATTTGCCTAGAACCTGTGGTACATGTACTTGAGCCCCATCTGGTGGTTGGATTGATTGATTGATTGTTGAATTCAATAGAAGTTTGCATAGGAAAAGGTACAGTTTCATGACAGTACAGTTTGTAGGTACAAGGTCAAGGGAATCACTGCACTAGACAGATTTGGAAGGGCCCATTTTGTTGTGCATCCACCAGTTTGTAGGGCCTGTGTAGTTCCGAAAATGTCCAGGTCCATAAGACATGGACATTTGAAAGGTGACATTTTGGTACCTACCAAAAGATGACATTTTGGTTATTTAGCTGTGCAGCGTAAGATGGTGTGCAGTTCATATGTACACTGCATGTTTTTAAAGGTGTACAGTAGATATGAATATGATTTAATTTGTTTGCTGTGTTTACTCTAATTATCTTATTTACTTAAGTACTTTCTATGTTTTTTGGTCTTGCATATTTATAGGATTTGACTCATTTGTTTAACTGTGTCTATTTAGTTTGGAGGCCCTAGTAGGCCCTTAAAGGACCAGTTCATCTCTGGGACAACCAGATGTTATTTTATTGTTGTTTGGGAAACTATTAACACAATCCTGATTTATTTTTTGTGTTCAATCTGTGTTTTGACTTATTTTAGTATTTCAGCATGTACTAATGATGCATTTTGCATTATATGATGCAAAAAAAACATCACTGTTCACTAGTACATGCTCAAATAGTAAATGTTCACTAGTACATGCTGAAATACTAAAATATCTCCAAACACAGATTAAACACAAAAATAACTCAGGATTGTGTTGATCGTGTCCCAAACAACAATAAAATAACATCTAGTTGTCCCAGAGAAGAACCAGGCCTTTAAGCCTCACCCCACAAGGGTTAATATTTGCCTAGAACCTGTGGTACATTTACTTGAGCCCCATCTGGTGGTTGGATTGCTTGATTGATTGATACATTTAATAGAAGTTTGCATATGAAAAGGTATTTTAGGGAGTAACGCAAAAGTAATGTGACTAGTAGTGTAACCAGTTTCTTTCTACAGGGAGTAATCAAGTAATCCAAGGCATTATTTATTTTTCAAAAGTAATGTGTGTTGTGTAGTTTATTACTTTTTTTGAGTAACTTAACCCAACTCTGATAACCACTGTTGGGATATGCATGTAGGAAGGCCAGTTCTGAAGTCAAGAGGCATTGCAGTACGGTAGTTCTGTGTTCCCATGATTTAAGTGGTTCAGTGCATGTCAGGGACTGGTGCTTTTCTAAGCATCCCTGGCTAATACGACAAATATGCCTTAATACATTATAATTGTCATCTATAACTACAATGTGAAAAATTTAAAACATCTTAAATATTTTATTTATCCTAGAAATAGCTAATCTTTCACTCAATAGGAGAAATACCTGTCGCAAGTTGATGTCATGTGTGATCTATCCCTATGGAATGTATGGCATGGGCATGTGCAAAAAACATATTTGAAATATTGATTTGATGCTCATATTAACCATAGGAAGTATTATGTTTGTTTTTATTTGCACATGCATGCCATAAATTCCATAGGGATAGATCACACATGACATTTATGACATCATGAACTTGCGACGGGCATTTCCCCTGTTGAGTGAAAGATTAGCTATTTCTAGCAGAAATAACATATTTAAGGTGTTTTTAATTTTACATTGTAGTTATAGAGGACAATTATAATGTATTAAGGCGTATGTGTCGTATTAGCCAGGGATCCCTTTAAGTTTCCTGGTTTTGGTCGGCTCTCTGTGTTCAGTCGTTTGTACTTCCTTTCGACATGGTTCATTGTGCGGAGAAGAACATGTGTTCTTTGTCCAGAAATGTTTAGCCTCATTAAGCTTTCTGTGCAAAATGTGAATGTGCTTCCATTGCTTCTCCCTTGTGGCTCTTCACCTGAACTGGCACGGTGGAAAAGAGGAGGTTTTATCACCTGCCTCAATATGACCACAAGTATGTGGTGAGATGACAGCATTGTTTCCAAGTGATTTCTGTTGTCTGTTCTGTTTGTTCAATATTGGAGTATACCGGGATGATTCTGTTTGCATACATCACATGTTAAATGTATTTTGCAGTCTAAGCTTAAGTGCAGACCCCCCTTTCCTTTAAAGAGGTGGTGCCATAGTTTTGTAATCTTTCTGGTTTTCATGTGTCTAGTAGGTTGACAGTATTTCATTAGACACCCTGGTGTGGTTGTTATGAACAATTATGTATTCTCTTGCATTTTTGATTTCTTTCTTGAGGCTGCCACCTTGTGGGTCATAAGTCCATGTCCATAAGACCTGGACATTTGATAGGTGACATTTTTGGTACCTACCAAAAGGTGACATTTTGGTTATTTAGCTGTGCAGCGTAAGATGGTGTGCAGGTCATATGAACACTGCATGTTTTTAAAGATGTACAGTAGATATGAATATGATTTAATTTGTTTGCTGTGTTTACTCTAATTATCTTATTTACATAAGTACTTTCTATGTTTTTTGGTCTTGCATATTTATAGGATTTGACTTATTCGTTTGCTGTGTGTATTTAGTTTGGAGGCCCCAGTAGGCCCTTAAAGGACCAGTTCACCTCTGGGACAACCAGATCTTATTTTATTGTTTGGGACACAGATCAACACAATCCTGAGTTATTTTTTGTGTTCAATCTGTGTTTGGAGATATTTTAGTATTTCAACATGTACTAGTGATGCATTTTGCATCAGATGCATATGATGCAAAATGCATCACTAGTACATGCTGAAATACTAAAATATCTCCAAACAGAGATTGAACACAAAAAATAACTCAGGATTGTGTTGATCGTGTCCCAAACAACAATAAAATAACATCTGGTTGTCCCAGAAGTGAACTGGGCCTTTAAGCCTCACCCCACAAGGGTTAATATTTGCCTAGAACCTGTGGTACATGTACTTGAGCCCCATCTGGTGGTTGGATTGATTGATTGATTGATTGTTGAATTTAATAGAAGTTTGCATAGGAAAAGATACATTTTCATGACAGTACAGTTTGTAGGTACAAGGTCAAGGGAATCACTGCACTAGACAGATTTGGAAGGGCCCATTTTGTTGTGCATCCTCCAGTTCGTAGCGCCTGTGAAGTTCCGAAAATGTCCAGGTCCATAAGACATGGACATTTGAAAGGTGACATTTTTGGTACCTACCAAAAGGTGACATTTTGGTTATTTAGCTGTGCAGCGTAAGATGGTGTGCAGTTCATATGTACACTGCATGTTTTTAAAGATGTACAGTAGATATGAATATGATTTAATTTATTTGCTGTTTACTCTAATTATCTTATTTACTTAAGTACTTTCTATGTTTTTTGGTCTTGCATATTTATAGGATTTGATTTGACTCATTTGTTTAAATGTGTCTATTTAGTTTGGAGGCCCTAGTAGGCCCTTAAAGGACCAGTTCACCTCTGGGACAACCAGATGTTATTTTATTGTTGTTTGGGAAACTATTAACACAATCCTGAGTTATTTTTTGTGTTCAATCTGTGTTTTGACTTATTTTAGTATTTCAGCATGTACTAATGATGCATTTTGCATTATATGATGCAAAAAAAAAACATCACTGATGTTCACTAGTACATGCTGAAATACTA
Organism: Nannobrachium achirus; assembly: GCF_963921795.1. Taxonomy (NCBI): domain Eukaryota; kingdom Metazoa; phylum Chordata; class Actinopteri; order Myctophiformes; family Myctophidae; genus Nannobrachium; species Nannobrachium achirus. The sequence goes on from NC_137816.1 coordinate 72,018,909, forward strand.
AATGTTCACTAGTACATGCTGAAATACTAAAATATCTCCAAACACAGATTAAACACAAAAATAACTCAGGATTGTGTTGATCATGTCCCAAACAACAATAAAAAAACATCTAGTTGTCCCAGAGAAGAACCGGGCCTTTAAGCCTCACCCCACAAGGGTTAATATTTGCCTAGAACCTGTGGTACATTTACTTGAGCCCCATCTGGTGGTTGGATTGCTTGATTGATTGATACATTTAATAGAAGTTTGCATATGAAAAGGTATTTTAGGGAGTAACGCAAAAGTAATGTGACTAGTAGTGTAACCAGTTTCTTTCTACAGGGAGTAATCAAGTAATCCAAGGCATTATTTATTTTTCAAAAGTAATGTGTGTTGTGTAGTTTATTACTTTTTTTGAGTAACTTAACCCAACTCTGATAACCACTGTTGGGATATGCATGTAGGAAGGCCAGTTCTGAAGTCAAGAGGCATTGCAGTACGGTAGTTCTGTGTTCCCATGATTTAAGTGGTTCAGTGCATGTCAGGGACTGGTGCTTTTCTAAGCATCCCTGGCTAATACGACAAATATGCCTTAATACATTATAATTGTCATCTATAACTACAATGTGAAAAATTTAAAACATCTTAAATATTTTATTTATCCTAGAAATAGCTAATCTTTCACTCAATAGGAGAAATACCTGTCGCAAGTTGATGTCATGTGTGATCTATCCCTATGGAATGTATGGCATGGGCATGTGCAAAAAACATATTTGAAATATTGATTTGATGCTCATATTAACCATAGGAAGTATTATGTTTGTTTTTATTTGCACATGCATGCCATAAATTCCATAGGGATAGATCACACATGACATTTATGACATCATGAACTTGCGACGGGCATTTCCCCTGTTGAGTGAAAGATTAGCTATTTCTAGCAGAAATAACATATTTAAGGTGTTTTTAATTTTACATTGTAGTTATAGAGGACAATTATAATGTATTAAGGCGTATGTGTCGTATTAGCCAGGGATCCCTTTAAGTTTCCTGGTTTTGGTCGGCTCTCTGTGTTCAGTCGTTTGTACTTCCTTTCGACATGGTTCATTGTGCGGAGAAGAACATGTGTTCTTTGTCCAGAAATGTTTAGCCTCATTAAGCTTTCTGTGCAAAATGTGAATGTGCTTCCATTGCTTCTCCCTTGTGGCTCTTCACCTGAACTGGCACGGTGGAAAAGAGGAGGTTTTATCACCTGCCTCAATATGACCACAAGTATGTGGTGAGATGACAGCATTGTTTCCAAGTGATTTCTGTTGTCTGTTCTGTTTGTTCAATATTGGAGTATACCGGGATGATTCTGTTTGCATACATCACATGTTAAATGTATTTTGCAGTCTAAGCTTAAGTGCAGACCCCCCTTTCCTTTAAAGAGGTGGTGCCATAGTTTTGTAATCTTTCTGGTTTTCATGTGTCTAGTAGGTTGACAGTATTTCATTAGACACCCTGGTGTGGTTGTTATGAACAATTATGTATTCTCTTGCATTTTTGATTTCTTTCTTGAGGCTGCCACCTTGTGGGTCATAAGTCCATGTCCATAAGACCTGGACATTTGATAGGTGACATTTTTGGTACCTACCAAAAGGTGACATTTTGGTTATTTAGCTGTGCAGCGTAAGATGGTGTGCAGGTCATATGAACACTGCATGTTTTTAAAGATGTACAGTAGATATGAATATGATTTAATTTGTTTGCTGTGTTTACTCTAATTATCTTATTTACATAAGTACTTTCTATGTTTTTTGGTCTTGCATATTTATAGGATTTGACTTATTCGTTTGCTGTGTGTATTTAGTTTGGAGGCCCCAGTAGGCCCTTAAAGGACCAGTTCACCTCTGGGACAACCAGATCTTATTTTATTGTTTGGGACACAGATCAACACAATCCTGAGTTATTTTTTGTGTTCAATCTGTGTTTGGAGATATTTTAGTATTTCAACATGTACTAGTGATGCATTTTGCATCAGATGCATATGATGCAAAATGCATCACTAGTACATGCTGAAATACTAAAATATCTCCAAACAGAGATTGAACACAAAAAATAACTCAGGATTGTGTTGATCGTGTCCCAAACAACAATAAAATAACATCTGGTTGTCCCAGAAGTGAACTGGGCCTTTAAGCCTCACCCCACAAGGGTTAATATTTGCCTAGAACCTGTGGTACATGTACTTGAGCCCCATCTGGTGGTTGGATTGATTGATTGATTGATTGTTGAATTTAATAGAAGTTTGCATAGGAAAAGATACATTTTCATGACAGTACAGTTTGTAGGTACAAGGTCAAGGGAATCACTGCACTAGACAGATTTGGAAGGGCCCATTTTGTTGTGCATCCTCCAGTTCGTAGCGCCTGTGTAGTTCCGAAAATGTCCAGGTCCATAAGACATGGACATTTGAAAGGTGACATTTTTGGTACCTACCAAAAGGTGACATTTTGGTTATTTAGCTGTGCAGCGTAAGATGGTGTGCAGTTCATATGTACACTGCATGTTTTTAAAGATGTACAGTAGATATGAATATGATTTAATTTATTTGCTGTTTACTCTAATTATCTTATTTACTTAAGTACTTTCTATGTTTTTTGGTCTTGCATATTTATAGGATTTGATTTGACTCATTTGTTTAAATGTGTCTATTTAGTTTGGAGGCCCTAGTAGGCCCTTAAAGGACCAGTTCACCTCTGGGACAACCAGATGTTATTTTATTGTTGTTTGGGAAACTATTAACACAATCCTGAGTTATTTTTTGTGTTCAATCTGTGTTTTGACTTATTTTAGTATTTCAGCATGTACTAATGATGCATTTTGCATTATATGATGCAAAAAAAAAACATCACTGATGTTCACTAGTACATGCTGAAATACTAAATGTTCACTAGTACATGCTGAAATACTAAAATATCTCCAAACACAGATTAAACACAAAAATAACTCAGGATTGTGTTGATCATGTCCCAAACAACAATAAAAAAACATCTAGTTGTCCCAGAGAAGAACCGGGCCTTTAAGCCTCACCCCACAAGGGTTAATATTTGCCTAGAACCTGTGGTACATTTACTTGAGCCCCATCTGGTGGTTGGATTGCTTGATTGATTGATACATTTAATAGAAGTTTGCATATGAAAAGGTATTTTAGGGAGTAACGCAAAAGTAATGTGACTAGTAGTGTAACTAGTTTCTTTCTACAGGGAGTAATCAAGTAATCCAAGGCATTATTTATTTTTCAAAAGTAATGTGTGTTGTGTAGTTTATTACTTTTTTTGAGTATCTTAACCCAACTCTGATAACCACTGTTGGGATATGCATGTAGGAAGGCCAGTTTTGAAGTCAAGAGGCATTACAGTACGGTAGTTCTGTGTTCCCATGATTTAAGTGGTTCAGTGCATGTCAGGGACTGGTGCTTTTCTAAGCATCCCTGGCTAATACGACAAATATGCCTTAATACATTATAATTGTCATCTATAACTACAATGTGAAAAATTAAAAACATCTTAAATATTTTATTTATCCTAGAAATAGCTAATCTTTCACTCAATAGGTGAAATACCTGTCGCAAGTTGATGTCATGTGTGATCTATCCCTATGGAATGTATGGCATGCATGTGCAAAAAACATATTTGAAATATTGATTTGATGCTCATATTAACCATAGGAAGTATTATGTTTGTTTTTATTTGCACATGCATGCCATAAATTCCATAGGGATAGATCACACATGACATTTATGACATCATCAACTTGCGACGGGCATTTCCCCTGTTGAGTGAAAGATTAGCTATTTCTAGCAGCAATAACATATTTAAGGTGTTTTTAATTTTACATTGTAGTTATAGAGGACAATTATAATGTATTAAGGCGTATGTGTCGTATTAGCCAGGGATCCCTTTAAGTTTCCTGGTTTTGGTCGGCTCTGTGTTCAGTCGTTTGTACTTCCTTTCGACATGGTTCATTGTGCGGAGAAGAACATGTGTTCTTTGTCCAGAAATGTTTAGCCTCATTAAGCTTTCTGTGCAAAATGTGAATGTGCTTCCATTGCTTCTACCTTGTGGCTCTTCACCTGAACTGGCACGGTGGAAAAGAGGAGGTTTTATCACCTGCCTCAATATGACCACAAGTATGTGGTGAGATGACAGCATTGTTTCCAAGTGATTTCTGTTGTCTGTTCTGTTTGTTCAATATTGGAGTTTACCGGGATGATTCTGTTTGCATACATCACATGTTAAATGTATTTTGCAGTCTAAGCTTAAGTGCAGACCCCCCTTTCCTTTAAAGAGGTGGTGCCATAGTTTTGTAATCTTTCTGGTTTTCATGTGTCTAGTAGGTTGACAGTATTTCATTAGACACCCTGGTGTGGTTGTTATGAACAATTATGTATTCTCTTGCATTTTGGATTTCTTTCTTGAGGCTGCCACCTTGTGGGTCATAAGTCCAGGTCCATAAGACCTGGACATTTGATAGGTGACATTTTTGGTACCTACCAAAAGGTGACATTTTGGTTATTTAGCTGTGCAGCGTAAGATGGTGTGCAGGTCATATGAACACTGCATGTTTTTAAAGATGTACAGTAGATATGAATATGATTTAATTTGTTTGCTGTGTTTACTCTAATTATCTTATTTACTTAAGTACTTTCTATGTTTTTTGGTCTTGCATATTTATAGGATTTGACTTATTCGTTTGCTGTGTGTATTTAGTTTGGAGGCCCCAGTAGGCCCTTAAAGGACCAGTTCACCTCTGGGACAACCAGATCTTATTTTATTGTTGTTTGGGACACAGATCAACACAATCCTGAGTTATTTTTTGTGTTCAATCTGTGTTTGGAGATATTTTAGTATTTCAACATGTACTAGTGATGCATTTTGCATCAGATGCATATGACGCAAAATGCATCACTAGTACATGCTGAAATACTAAAATATCTCCAAACAGAGATTGAACACAAAAAATAACACAGGATTGTGTTGATCGTGTCCCAAACAACAATAAAATAACATCTGGTTGTCCCAGAAGTGAACTGGGCCTTTAAGCCTCACCCCACAAGGGTTAATATTTGCCTAGAACCTGTGGTACATGTACTTGAGCCCCATCTGGTGGTTGGATTGATTGATTGATTGATTGTTGAATTTAATAGAAGTTTGCATAGGAAAAGATACATTTTCATGACAGTACAGTTTGTAGGTACAAGGTCAAGGGAATCACTGCACTAGACAGATTTGGAAGGGCCCATTTTGTTGTGCATCCTCCAGTTCGTAGCGCCTGTGTAGTTCCGAAAATGTCCAGGTCCATAAGACATGGACATTTGAAAGGTGACATTTTTGGTACCTACCAAAAGGTGACATTTTGGTTATTTAGCTGTGCAGCGTAAGATGGTGTGCAGTTCATATGTACACTGCATGTTTTTAAAGATGTACAGTAGATATGAATATGATTTAATTTATTTGCTGTTTACTCTAATTATCTTATTTACTTAAGTACTTTCTATGTTTTTTGGTCTTGCATATTTATAGGATTTGATTTGACTCATTTGTTTAAATGTGTCTATTTAGTTTGGAGGCCCTAGTAGGCCCTTAAAGGACCAGTTCACCTCTGGGACAACCAGATGTTATTTTATTGTTGTTTGGGAAACTATTAACACAATCCTGAGTTATTTTTTGTGTTCAATCTGTGTTTTGACTTATTTTAGTATTTCAGCATGTACTAATGATGCATTTTGCATTATATGATGCAAAAAAAAACATCACTGATGTTCACTAGTACATGCTGAAATACTAAATGTTCACTAGTACATGCTGAAATACTAAAATATCTCCAAACACAGATTAAACACAAAAATAACTCAGGATTGTGTTGATCATGTCCCAAACAACAATAAAAAAAACATCTAGTTGTCCCAGAGAAGAACCGGGCCTTTAAGCCTCACCCCACAAGGGTTAATATTTGCCTAGAACCTGTGGTACATTTACTTGAGCCCCATCTGGTGGTTGGATTGCTTGATTGATTGATACATTTAATAGAAGTTTGCATATGAAAAGGTATTTTAGGGAGTAACGCAAAAGTAATGTGACTAGTAGTGTAACTAGTTTCTTTCTACAGGGAGTAATCAAGTAATCCAAGGCATTATTTATTTTTCAAAAGTAATGTGTGTTGTGTAGTTTATTACTTTTTTTGAGTATCTTAACCCAACTCTGATAACCACTGTTGGGATATGCATGTAGGAAGGCCAGTTTTGAAGTCAAGAGGCATTACAGTACGGTAGTTCTGTGTTCCCATGATTTAAGTGGTTCAGTGCATGTCAGGGACTGGTGCTTTTCTAAGCATCCCTGGCTAATACGACAAATATGCCTTAATACATTATAATTGTCATCTATAACTACAATGTGAAAAATTAAAAACATCTTAAATATTTTATTTATCCTAGAAATAGCTAATCTTTCACTCAATAGGTGAAATACCTGTCGCAAGTTGATGTCATGTGTGATCTATCCCTATGGAATGTATGGCATGCATGTGCAAAAAACATATTTGAAATATTGATTTGATGCTCATATTAACCATAGGAAGTATTATGTTTGTTTTTATTTGCACATGCATGCCATAAATTCCATAGGGATAGATCACACATGACATTTATGACATCATCAACTTGCGACGGGCATTTCCCCTGTTGAGTGAAAGATTAGCTATTTCTAGCAGCAATAACATATTTAAGGTGTTTTTAATTTTACATTGTAGTTATAGAGGACAATTATAATGTATTAAGGCGTATGTGTCGTATTAGCCAGGGATCCCTTTAAGTTTCCTGGTTTTGGTCGGCTCTGTGTTCAGTCGTTTGTACTTCCTTTCGACATGGTTCATTGTGCGGAGAAGAACATGTGTTCTTTGTCCAGAAATGTTTAGCCTCATTAAGCTTTCTGTGCAAAATGTGAATGTGCTTCCATTGCTTCTCCCTTGTGGCTCTTCACCTGAACTGGCACGGTGGAAAAGAGGAGGTTTTATCACCTGCCTCAATATGACCACAAGTATGTGGTGAGATGACAGCATTGTTTCCAAGTGATTTCTGTTGTCTGTTCTGTTTGTTCAATATTGGAGTTTACCGGGATGATTCTGTTTGCATACATCACATGTTAAATGTATTTTGCAGTCTAAGCTTAAGTGCAGACCCCCCTTTCCTTTAAAGAGGTGGTGCCATAGTTTTGTAATCTTTCTGGTTTTCATGTGTCTAGTAGGTTGACAGTATTTCATTAGACACCCTGGTGTGGTTGTTATGAACAATTATGTATTCTCTTGCATTTTGGATTTCTTTCTTGAGGCTGCCACCTTGTGGGTCATAAGTCCAGGTCCATAAGACCTGGACATTTGATAGGTGACATTTTTGGTACCTACCAAAAGGTGACATTTTGGTTATTTAGCTGTGCAGCGTAAGATGGTGTGCAGGTCATATGAACACTGCATGTTTTTAAAGATGTACAGTAGATATGAATATGATTTAATTTGTTTGCTGTGTTTACTCTAATTATCTTATTTACTTAAGTACTTTCTATGTTTTTTGGTCTTGCATATTTATAGGATTTGACTTATTCGTTTGCTGTGTGTATTTAGTTTGGAGGCCCCAGTAGGCCCTTAAAGGACCAGTTCACCTCTGGGACAACCAGATCTTATTTTATTGTTGTTTGGGACACAGATCAACACAATCCTGAGTAATTTTTTGTGTTCAATCTGTGTTTGGAGATATTTTAGTATTTCAACATGTACTAGTGATGCATTTTGCATCAGATGCATATGACGCAAAATGCATCACTAGTACATGCTGAAATACTAAAATATCTCCAAACAGAGATTGAACACAAAAAATAACACAGGATTGTGTTGATCGTGTCCCAAACAACAATAAAATAACATCTGGTTGTCCCAGAAGTGAACTGGGCCTTTAAGCCTCACCCCACAAGGGTTAATATTTGCCTAGAACCTGTGGTACATGTACTTGAGCCCCATCTGTTGGTTGGATTGATTGATTGATTGTTGAATTTAATAGTAGTTTTCATAGGAAAAGGTACAGTTTCATGACAGTACAGTTTGTAGGTACAAGGTCAAGGGAATCACTGCACTAGACAGATTTGGAAGGGCCCATTTTGTTGTGCATCCACCAGTTTGTAGGGCCTGTGTAGTTCCGAAAATGTCCAGGTCCATAAGACATGGACATTTGAAAGGTGACATTTGTGGTACCTACCAAAAGGTGACATTTTGGTTATTTAGCTGTGCAGCGTAAGATGGTGTGCAGTTCAATATGTACACTGCATGTTTTTAAAGATGTACAGTAGATATGAATATGATTTAATTTATTTGCTGTGTTTACTCTAATTATCTTATTTACTTAAGTACTTTCTATGTTTTTTGGTCTTGCATATTTATAGGATTTGATTTGACTCATTTGTTTAACTGTATTTAGTTTGGAGGCCCTAGTCGGCCCTTAAAGGACCAGTTCGCCTCTGGGACAACCAGATGTTATTTTATTGTTTGGGAAACTATTAACACAATCCTGAGTTATTTTTTGTGTTCAATCTGTGTTTTGACTTATTTTAGTATTTCAGCATGTACTAATGATGCATTTTGCATTATATGATGCAAAAAAAAAACATCACTGATGTTCACTAGTACATGCTGAAATACTAAATGTTCACTAGTACATGCTGAAATACTAAAATATCTCCAAACACAGATTAAACACAAAAATAACTCAGGATTGTGTTGATCGTGTCCCAAACAACAATAAAATAACATCTAGTTGTCCCAGAGAAGAACCGGGCCTTTAAGCCTCACCCCACAAGGGTTAATATTTGCCTAGAACCTGTGGTACATTTACTTGAGCCCCATCTGGTGGTTGGATTGCTTGATTGATTGATACATTTAATAGAAGTTTGCATATGAAAAGGTATTTTAGGGAGTAACGCAAAAGTAATGTGACTAGTAGTGTAACTAGTTTCTTTCTACAGGGAGTAATCAAGTAATCCAAGGCATTATTTATTTTTCAAAAGTAATGTGTGTTGTGTAGTTTATTACTTTTTTTTGAGTAACTTAACCCAACTCTGATAACCACTCTTGGGATATGCATGTAGGAAGGCCAGTTTTGAAGTCAAGAGGCATTACAGTACGGTAGTTCTGTGTTCCCATGATTTAAGTGGTTCAGTGCATGTCAGGGACTGATGCTTTTCTAAGCATCCCTGGCTAATACGACAAATATGCCTTAATACATTATAATTGTCATGTATAACTACAATGTGAAAAATTTAAAACATCTTAAATATTTTATTTATCCTAGAAATAGCTAATCTTTCACTCAATAGGAGAAATACCTGTCGCAAGTTGATGTCATGTGTGATCTATCCCTATGGAATGTATGGCATGCATGTGCAAAAAACATATTTGAAATATTGATTTGATGCTCATATTAACCATAGGAAGTATTATGTTTGTTTTTATTTGCACATGCATGCCATAAATTCCATAGGGATAGGATCACACATGACATTTATGACATCATCAACTTGCGACGGGCATTTCCCCTGTTGAGTGAAAGATTAGCTATGTCTAGCAGAAATAACATATTTAAGGTGTTTTTAATTTTACATTGTAGTTATAGAGGACAATTATAATGTATTAAGGCGTATGTGTCGTATAAGCCAGGGATCCCTTTAAGTTTCCTGGTTTTGGTCGGCTCTCTGTGTTCAGTCGTTTGTACTTCCTTTCGACATGGTTCATTGTGCGGAGAAGAACAAGTGTTCTTTGTCCAGAAATGTTTAGCCTCATTAAGCTTTCTGTGCAAAATGTGAACGTGCTTCCATTGCTTCTCCCTTGTGGCTCTTCACCTGAACTGGCACGGTGGAAAAGAGGAGGTTTTATCACCTGCCTCAATATGACCACAAGTATGTGGTGAGATGACAGCATTGTTTCCAAGTGATTTCTGTTGTCTGTTCTGTTTGTTCAATATTGGAGTATACCGGGATGATTCTGCTTGCATACATCACATGTTAAATGTATTTTGCAGTCTAAGCTTAAGTGCAGACCCCCCTTTCCTTTAAAGAGGTGGTGCCATAGTTTTGTAATCTTTCTGGTTTTCATGTGTCTAGTAGGTTGACAGTATTTCATTAGACACCCTGGTGTGGTTGTTATGAACAATTATGTATTCTCTTGCATTTTGGATTTCTTTCTTGAGGCTGCCACCTTGTGGGTCATAAGTCCAGGTCCATAAGACCTGGACATTTGATAGGTGACATTTTGGTTCCTACCAAAACGTGACATTTTGGTTATTTAGCTGTGCAGCGTAAGATGGTGTGCAGGTCATATGAACACTGCATGTTTTTAAAAATGTACAGTAGATATGAATATGATTTAAATTGTTTGCTGTGTTTACTTTAATTATCTTATTTACTTAAGTACTTTCTATGTTTTTTGGTCTTGCATATTTATAGGATTTGACTTATTCGTTTGCTGTGTGTATTTAGTTTGGAGGCCCCAGTAGGCCCTTAAAGGACCAGTTCACCTCTGGGACAACCAGATCTTATTTTATTGTTGTTTGGGACACAGATCAACACAATCCTGAGTTATTTATTGTGTTCAATCTGTGTTTGGAGATATTTTAGTATTTCAACATGTACTAGTGATGCATTTTACATCAGATGCATATGATGCAAAATGCATCACTAGTACATGCTGAAATACTAAAATATCTCCAAACAGAGATTGAACACAAAAAATAACTCAGGATTGTGTTGATCGTGTCCCAAACAACAATAAAATAACATCTGGTTGTCCCAGAAGTGAACTGGGCCTTTAAGCCTCACCCCACAAGGGTTAATATTTGCCTAGAACCTGTGGTACATGTACTTGAGCCCCATCTGGTGGTTGGATTGATTGATTGATTGTTGAATTTAATAGAAGTTTGCATAGGAAAAGGTACAGTTTCATGACAGTACAGTTTGTAGGTACAAGGTCAAGGGAATCACTGCACTAGACAGATTTGGAAGGGCCCATTTTGTTTTGCATCCACCAGTTTGTAGGGCCTGTGTAGTTCCGAAAATGTCCAGGTCCATAAGACATGGACATTTGAAAGGTGACATTTTTGGTACCTACCAAAAGGTGACATTTTGGTTATTTAGCTGTTCAGCGTAAGATGGTGTGCAGGTCATATGAACACTGCATGTTTTTAAAGATGTACAGTAGATATGAATATGATTTAATTTGTTTGCTCTGTTTACTCTTATTATCTTATTTACTTAAGTACTTTCTATGTTTTTTGGTCTTGCATATTTATAGGATTTGATTTGACTCATTTGTTTAACTGTCTATTTAGTTTGGAGGCCCTAGTAGGCCCTTAAAGGACCAGTTCACCTCTGGGACAACCAGATCTTATTTTATTGTTGTTTGGGACACAGATCAACACAATCCTGAGTTATTTTTTGTGTTCAATCTGTGTTTGGAGATATTTTAGTATTTCAACATGTACTAGTGATGCATTTTGCATCAGATGCATATGACGCAAAATGCATCACTAGTACATGCTGAAATACTAAAATATCTCCAAACAGAGATTGAACACAAAAAATAACACAGGATTGTGTTGATCGTGTCCCAAACAACAATAAAATAACATCTGGTTGTCCCAGAAGTGAACTGGGCCTTTAAGCCTCACCCCACAAGGGTTAATATTTGCCTAGAACCTGTGGTACATGTACTTGAGCCCCATCTGGTGGTTGGATTGATTGATTGATTGTTGAATTTAATAGAAGTTTGCATAGGAAAAGGTACAGTTTCATGACAGTACAGTTTGTAGGTACAAGGTCAAGGGAATCACTGCACTAGACAGATTTGGAAGGGCCCATTTTGTTGTGCATCCACCAGTTTGTAGGGCCTGTGTAGTTCTGAAAATGTCCATGTCCATAAGACAGGGACATTTGAAAGGTGACATTTTTGGTACCTACCAAAAGGTGACATTTTGGTTATTTAGCTGTGCAGCGTAAGATGGTGTGCAGGTCATATGAACACTGCATGTTTTTAAAGATGTACAGTAGATATGAATATGATTTAATTTGTTTGCTGTGTTTACTCTAATTATCTTATTTACTTAAGTACTTTCTATGTTTTTTGGTCTTGCATATTTATAGGATTTGACTTATTCGTTTGCTGTGTGTATTTAGTTTGGAGGCCCCAGTAGGCCCTTAAAGGACCAGTTCACCTCTGGGACAACCAGATCTTATTTTATTGTTTGGGACACAGATCAACACAATCCTGAGTTATTTTTTGTGTTCAATCTGTGTTTGGAGATATTTTAGTATTTCAACATGTACTAGTGATGCATTTTGCATCAGATGCATATGACGCAAAATGCATCACTAGTACATGCTGAAATACTAAAATATCTCCAAACAGAGATTGAACACAAAAAATAACTCAGGATTGTGTTGATCGTGTCCCAAACAACAATAAAATAACATCTGGTTGTCCCAGAAGTGAACTGGGCCTTTAAGCCTCACCCCACAAGGGTTAATATTTGCCTAGAACCTGTGGTACATGTACTTGAGCCCCATCTGGTGGTTGGATTGATTGATTGTTGAATTTAATAGTAGTTTTCATAGGAAAAGGTACAGTTTCATGACGGTACAGTTTGTAGGTACAAGGTCAAGGGAATCACTGCACTAGACAGATTTGGAAGGGCCCATTTTGTTGTGCATCCACCAGTTTGTAGGGCCTGTGTAGTTCCGAAAATGTCCAGGTCCATAAGACATGGACATTTGAAAGGTGACATTTGTGGTACCTACCAAAAGGTGACATTTTGGTTATTTAGCTGTGCAGCGTAAGATGGTGTGCAGTTCATATGTACACTGCATGTTTTTAAAGATGTACAGTAGATATGAATATGATTTACTTTATTTGCTGTGTTTACTCTAATTATCTTATTTACTTAAGTACTTTCTATGTTTTTTGGTCTTGCATATTTATAGGATTTGATTTGACTCATTTGTTTAACTGTCTATTTAGTTTGGAGGCCCTAGTAGGCCCTTAAAGGACCAGTTCACCTCTGGGACAACCAGATGTTATTTTATTGTTTGGGAAACTATTAACACAATCCTGAGTTATTTTTTTGTGTTCAATCTGTGTTTTGATTTATTTTAGTATTTCAGCATGTACTAATGATGCATTTTGCATTATATGATGCAAAAAAAAACATCACTGATGTTCACTAGTACATGCTGAAATACTAAATGTTCACTAGTACATGCTGAAATACTAAAATATCTCCAAACACAGATTAAACACAAAAATAACTCAGGATTGTGTTGATCGTGTCCCAAACAACAATAAAATAACATCTAGTTGTCCCAGAGAAGAACCGGGCCTTTAAGCCTCACCCCACAAGGGTTAATATTTGCCTAGAACCTGTGGTACATTTACTTGAGCCCCATCTGGTGGTTGGATTGCTTGATTGATTGATACATTTAATAGAAGCTTGCATATGAAAAGGTATTTTAGGGAGTAACGCAAAAGTAATGTGACTAGTAGTGTAACTAGTTTCTTTCTACAGGGAGTAATCAAGTAATCCAAGGCATTATTTATTTTTCAAAAGTAATGTGTGTTGTGTAGTTTATTACTTTTTTTGAGTAACTTAACCCAACTCTGATAACCACTGTTGGGATATGCATGTAGGAAGGCCAGTTTTGAAGTCAAGAGGCATTACAGTACGGTAGTTCTGTTCCCATGATTTAAGTCGTTCAGTGCATGTCAGGGACTGGTGCTTTTCTAAGCATCCCTGGCTAATACGACAAATATGCCTTAATACATGATAATTGTCATGTATAACTACAATGTGAAAAATTTTAAACATCTTAAATATTTTATTTATCCTAGAAATAGCTAATCTTTCACTCAATAGGAGAAATACCTGTCGCAAGTTGATGTCATGTGTGATCTATCCCTATGGAATGTATGGCATGCATGTGCAAAAAACATATTTGAAATATTGATTTGATGCTCATATTAACCATAGGAAGTATTATGTTTGTTTTTATTTGCACATGCATGCCATAAATTCCATAGGGATAGATCACACATGACATTTATGACATCATCAACTTGCGACGGGCATTTCCCCTGTTGAGTGAAAGATTAGCTATTTCTAGCAGAAATAACATATTTAATGTGTTTTTAATTTTACATTGTAGTTATAGAGGACAATTATAATGTATTAAGGCGTATGTGTCGTATTAGCCAGGGATCCCTTTAAGTTTCCTGGTTTTGGTCGGCTCTCTGTGTTCAGTCGTTTGTACTTCCTTTCGACATGGTTCATTGTGCGGAGAAGAACATGTGTTCTTTGTCCAGAAATGTTTAGCCTCATTAAGCTTTCTGTGCAAAATGTGAACGTGCTTCCATTGCTTCTCCCTTGTGGCTCTTCACCTGAACTGGCACGGTGGAAAAGAGGAGGTTTTATCACCTGCCTCAATATGACCACAAGTATGTGGTGAGATGACAGCATTGTTTCCAAGTGATTTCTGTTGTCTGTTCTGTTTGTTCAATATTGGAGTATACCGGGATGATTCTGCTTGCATACATCACATGTTAAATGTATTTTGCAGTCTAAGCTTAAGTGCAGACCCCCCTTTCCTTTAAAGAGGTGGTGCCATAGTTTTGTAATCTTTCTGGTTTTCATGTGTCTAGTAGGTTGACAGTATTTCATTAGACACCCTGGTGTGGTTGTTATGAACAATTATGTATTCTCTTGCATTTTGGATTTCTTTCTTGAGGCTGCCACCTTGTGGGTCATAAGTCCAGGTCCATAGGACCTGGACATTTGATAGGTGACATTTTTGGTTCCTACCAAAAGGTGACATTTTGGTTATTTAGCTGTGCAGCGTAAGATGGTGTGCAGGTCATATGAACACTGCATGTTTTTAAAGATGTACAGTAGATATGAATATGATTTAATTTGTTTGCTGTGTTTACTCTAATTATCTTATTTACTTAAGTACTTTCTATGTTTTTTGGTCTTGCATATTTATAGGATTTGACTTATTCGTTTGCTGTGTGTATTTAGTTTGGAGGCCCCAGTAGGCCCTTAAAGGACCAGTTCACCTCTGGGACAACCAGATCTTATTTTATTGTTGTTTGGGACACAGATCAACACAATCCTGAGTTATTTTTTGTGTTCAATCTGTGTTTGGAGATATTTTAGTATTTCAACATGTACTAGTGATGCATTTTACATCAGATGCATATGATGCAAAATGCATCACTAGTACATGCTGAAATACTAAAATATCTCCAAACAGAGATTGAACACAAAAAATAACTCAGGATTGTGTTGATCGTGTCCCAAACAACAATAAAATAACATCTGGTTGTCCCAGAAGTGAACTGGGCCTTTAAGCCTCACCCCACAAGGGTTAATATTTGCCTAGAACCTGTGGTACATGTACTTGAGCCCCATCTGGTGGTTGGATTGATTGATTGATTGTTGAATTTAATAGAAGTTTGCATAGGAAAAGGTACAGTTTCATGACAGTACAGTTTGTAGGTACAAGGTCAAGGGAATCACTGCACTAGACAGGTTTGGAAGGGCCCATTTTGTTGTGCATCCACCAGTTTGTAGGGCCTGTGTAGTTCCGAAAATGTCCAGGTCCATAAGACATGGACATTTGAAAGGTGACATTTTTGGTACCTACCAAAAGGTGACATTTTGGTTATTTAGCTGTGCAGCGTAAGATGGTGTGCAGGTCATATGAACACTGCATGTTTTTAAAGATGTACAGTAGATATGAATATGATTTAATTTGTTTGCTGTGTTTACTCTAATTATCTTATTTACTTAAGTACTTTCTATGTTTTTTGGTCTTGCATATTTATAGGATTTTACTTATTCGTTTGCTGTGTGTATTTAGTTTGGAGGCCCCAGTAGGCCCTTAAAGGACCAGTTCACCTCTGGGACAACCAGATCTTATTTTATTGTTGTTTGGGACACAGATCAACACAATCCTGAGTTATTTTTTGTGTTCAATCTGTGTTTGGAGATATTTTAGTATTTCAACATGTACTAGTGATGCATTTTACATCAGATGCATATGATGCAAAATGCATCACTAGTACATGCTGAAATACTAAAATATCTCCAAACAGAGATTGAACACAAAAAATAACTCAGGATTGTGTTGATCGTGTCCCAAACAACAATAAAATAACATCTGGTTGTCCCAGAAGTGAACTGGGCCTTTAAGCCTCACCCCACAAGGGTTAATATTTGCCTAGAACCTGTGGTACATGTACTTGAGCCCCATCTGGTGGTTGGATTGATTGATTGATTGTTGAATTTAATAGAAGTTTGCATAGGAAAAGGTACAGTTTCATGACAGTACAGTTTGTAGGTACAAGGTCAAGGGAATCACTGCACTAGACAGGTTTGGAAGGGCCCATTTTGTTGTGCATCCACCAGTTTGTAGGGCCTGTGTAGTTCCGAAAATGTCCAGGTCCATAAGACATGGACATTTGAAAGGTGACATTTTTGGTACCTACCAAAAGGTGACATTTTGGTTATTTAGCTGTGCAGCGTAAGATGGTGTGCAGGTCATATGAACACTGCATGTTTTTAAAGATGTACAGTAGATATGAATATGATTTAATTTGTTTGCTGTGTTTACTCTAATTATCTTATTTACTTAAGTACTTTCTATGTTTTTTGGTCTTGCATATTTATAGGATTTGACTTATTCGTTTGCTGTGTGTATTTAGTTTGGAGGCCCCAGTAGGCCCTTAAAGGACCAGTTCACCTCTGGGACAACCAGATCTTATTTTATTGTTGTTTGGGACACAGATCAACACAATCCTGAGTTATTTTTTGTGTTCAATCTGTGTTTGGAGATATTTTAGTATTTCAACATGTACTAGTGATGCATTTTACATCAGATGCATATGATGCAAAATGCATCACTAGTACATGCTGAAATACTAAAATATCTCCAAACAGAGATTGAACACAAAAAATAACTCAGGATTGTGTTGATCGTGTCCCAAACAACAATAAAATAACATCTGGTTGTCCCAGAAGTGAACTGGGCCTTTAAGCCTCACCCCACAAGGGTTAATATTTGCCTAGAACCTGTGGTACATGTACTTGAGCCCCATCTGGTGGTTGGATTGATTGATTGATTGTTGAATTTAATAGAAGTTTGCATAGGAAAAGGTACAGTTTCATGACAGTACAGTTTGTAGGTACAAGGTCAAGGGAATCACTGCACTAGACAGGTTTGGAAGGGCCCATTTTGTTGTGCATCCACCAGTTTGTAGGGCCTGTGTAGTTCCGAAAATGTCCAGGTCCATAAGACATGGACATTTGAAAGGTGACATTTTTGGTACCTACCAAAAGGTGACATTTTGGTTATTTAGCTGTGCAGCGTAAGATGGTGTGCAGGTCATATGAACACTGCATGTTTTTAAAGATGTACAGTAGATATGAATATGATTTAATTTGTTTGCTGTGTTTACTCTAATTATCTTATTTACTTAAGTACTTTCTATGTTTTTTGGTCTTGCATATTTATAGGATTTGACTTATTCGTTTGCTGTGTGTATTTAGTTTGGAGGCCCCAGTAGGCCCTTAAAGGACCAGTTCACCTCTGGGACAACCAGATCTTATTTTATTGTTGTTTGGGACACAGATCAACACAATCCTGAGTTATTTTTTGTGTTCAATCTGTGTTTGGAGATATTTTAGTATTTCAACATGTAATAGTGATGCATTTTGCATCAGATGCATATGACGCAAAATAGGGTTAGGGTTAGGGTTAACCCTTTAACTTAATTTAATTGACTCTAAAATACAAACCTCTCACACTGGTGCCACCATCTGGCCGATTTTTTAAAAACACATTTTTGGACACTGCTCTATAACCCTAAAATCACGCCAAGCAGTACACCGTATCTTTACAGTCATTTCATCATCATGGATCTTTCCCATTTCCTATATTACCTCCTGATTGCCTACTTTTGCCTTCCAAAGTTTGCGTATGGTCGCTTATCCTCCGATTCAGGGAGTCTTACTTGTTCTATAGTTTACTGAGACGCTACGCTGTCTATGCATTCTATAGTCCTATAATTTACTGAGGCGCTACACTGTTTCTCTGCATTTTATGATACTATTTTATACTGAGACGCTATGCTGTCTATCTGCGTTCTATGATCCTATAGTTTACTGAGACACTATGCTAACATAGGGTTAGGGTAACTAACACTAAACCCTGAGACACTAACTAACTAACACTAACCCTAACCCCAAACCCCCCCCTACCAGCCACAACCCCACCTGCAGGAGGTCTACCATAACCCCAGCCCTAAACCTAACCCTAGCCCCTAGCCCTAAACCTTAAGCCCATAGAACTAACCCCAACCCTAAACCTTAGGCCCATGGAACTGTGCCCAACCCCAACCCTAAACCTTAGGCCCATGGAACCATGCCTAATCTTAACCCTAAACCCTAGGGAAATGGAGTTACACCGTGGTATCGTATATGCAAGTATATTTTCGAGATACTGACTTGTGGTTGCATTATGTATACAAAGTGTTCTCTCATTCCCTATCTCTCCCCAAACAAAGATGGACAAACCCAGCCTCTTAGGAAAATGGAGTTGCACCATGGTATCGTATATGCAAGTGCATCTTCGAGGTGCTGATTTGTACTTGCATTATGTATACAAAGTCTTCTCTGGCTCCCTTTCTCCCCCCAGGCAACATTCACCTCACCATTCCTCCCATCAGGAACCTAGCCACAACTCCAAACCTAACCCCAGCCCCTAGCCCTAAACCTTAAGCCCATAGAACTATACCCAACCCTAACCCCAACCCTAAACCTTAGGCCCATGGAACTGTGCCCAACCCCAGCCCTAACCCTAAACCTTAGGCCCATGGAACCATGCCTAATCTTAACCCTAAACCCTAGGGAAATGGAGTTACACGGTGGTATCGTATATGCAAGTATATTTTCGAGATACTGACTTGTGGTTGCATTATGTATACAAAGTGTTCTCTCATTCCCTATCTCTCCCCAAACAAAGATGGACAAACCCAGCCCCTTAGGAAAATGGAGTTGCACCATGGTATCGTATATGCAAGTGCATCTTCGAGGTGCTGATTTGTACTTGCATTATGTATACAAAGTCTTCTCTGGCTCCCTTTCTCCCCCCAGGCAACATTCACCTCACCATTCCTCCCATCAGGAACCTAGCCACAACTCCAAACCTAACCCCAGCCCCTGACCCTAGAACACCATTTAGTTGCACGAAAACCACTTCTGGAAGAAAGAAAATGCAGCCCCAGTGGTGAAGGAAGTGCAAATGGGAGTGCTATTACATCCTCCATCCTAGGGCCTGGCCAGACTTATAATGAGATCTGAGCCTATTCCGTTCGATATGGAAAAACTGGGGGATATACTTAACTTTAACCTAACCCTAACCCTGAGACACTAATTGTCTCTGCATTCTATGATCCTTTGTCATCAGACATGTCAGACTGTCTCTCTCACAAAATATTCATAGGTTTTCACTTAGGAACGTGTGTGACCCCAAAGAATCTAAAACGGAAAGCAGATGGTGGTATTAACTACAGGGTTTATTACAAACTTGTGGGTGGTGTTATTTGACTTGTTTCAGAGTTCTTCACCTTAATTGGTTTACCTTAGCCCCACACCCTCTTCTGATTGGCCGAAACTTTATTTGGCTATAACTCGCCAATCGTTTGTTGTACAAACTTGTGGGTGGTGTCATTTGAGTTTTTTCAGAGTCGTTCAGCTTAATTGGTTTACCTTAGCCCCGTCCCCTCTTATGATTTCCCGTAACCCTTTTTGGCTATAAGACTTCAACAGGTGGTGTCATTTGCCTTGTTTCGGAGTCCTTCAGCTTAATTGGTTTAACTTAGCACTGTCCCCTCTTCTGATTAGCCGAAGCTTTACTTGACTATCGTCAATTGTTTGTCGTACAAACTTGTGGGTGGCGTCATTCGTGTTGTTTCAGAGTTCTTCACCTTAATTGGTTTACCTTAGCCCTGCCCCCTCTTATGATTTGCCGTAACCCTATTGGCAATAATTTTTCAACTTTTTGTCGTACAGAGTGTGGGTGGTGTCATTTGACTTGTTTGAGTCGTTCAGCTTAACTCATTTCCTGCCATTTTGAATGTGTCGTCTTTGGGATTTCCCTAGCAAATTCTCCATAGATTTTAAAGTAAATTATAGTGCACGGATCATGCATGCCCATGCGCAAATCATGCACCATGTGTGTAAATGTTTTTCAGCTTTCAAACTAAAAAATCTGATTGGAAATCCGTTCAGGCATTCATGAGATAGCAGCCATTATGTTTTACATGTTATGTAACCAAAGAGGGCTGCCATGATTGGAAGATGGAGTTGTATGGGGGTGAAACAAGCAAAATCGCGATTGCAATCATGTTTACTAGATGGGGTCAAAAATGCTTTTGGGTGGTGTCATTTGACTTGTTTCAGAGTCCTTCACTTTAATTGGTTTACCTTTGATCGCCCCCTCTTCAAATTGGGCGAATTGTTTTTGGCTATAACTCATCAACTGTTTGTCGTACAGACTTGGTGGTGGTGTCATTTGACTTGTTTCAGAGTCCTTCAGCTTAATTGGTTTAACTTAGTCCCGACCCCTCTTCTGATTGGCCGAAACTTTTTTTGGCCTTATCTCGTCAGTTTGTCGTACAGACTTGTGGGTGGTGTCATTTGACTTGTTTCAGAGTTCTTCAGCTCAATTGGTTTAACTAACCCCGCCCCCTCTTCTGATTGTCCGAAACTTTATTTGGCCTTCTCGTCAGTTTGTCGTTCATACTTTTGGGTGGTGTCATTTGATTTGTTTCAGAGTCCTTCAGCCTAATTGGTTTACCTTAGCCCTGCCCCCTCTTCTGATTGGGTTAGGGTTAGGGTTAGGGTAACCCTAACCCCAATTGTCTGAAACTATATTTGGCTATAACTCATCTTTTGTCGTACAAACTTGTGGGTGGTGTCATTTGACTTGTTTCAGAGTTCCTCAGCTTAATTGGTGTAACTTAGCCTCAGCATATTTGCAGAAACTTTATTTGGCTTTAACTCGTCAAAAGTTTGTTGTACAGACTTGTGGGTGGTGTCACATTTGACTTATCTCGGAGTCCTCCAGCTTAATTGGTTTAACTTAGCCTTGTCCCCTATTCTGATTTGCCGAAACTTTACTTACTTACACTAACTCATCAACCGTTTGTAAATGGTAAATGGTAAATGGTGCATTTATATAGCGCTTTTAATCCAAAGCACTTTACATAGATTGTGCATTACATCACCCATTCACACACACATTCATACACCGGTGGCGGAGGAAGCCATGCAAGGCACCAACCTACTCACCGGAGGCAATTAGGGGTTCAGAGTCTTGCCCAAGGACCCTTCGACATTAACTCAGGGGGAGCCCGGATTCGAACTGGGAACCCTTCGGGATTTATACCCTTCGTGCTCTAATACCAGTTTCTCTACCCCTGAGCTATGCCGCCCCTGTCGTACAAACTTGTGGGTGGTGTCATTTGAGTCCTTCAGCTTAATTGGTTTATCTTAGCCCCGCCCCCTCTCCTGATTGGCCAAAACATTATTTGGCTATAACTCGTCAACCGCTTGTCGTACAGACTTGTGGGTGGTGTCATTTGACTTGTTTCAGAGTCGCTCATCTTATTTGGTTTACCTTAGCCCCGCCACATCTTCTGATTGGCTGAACCTTCATTTGGCCAAAACCCTTCAAACGTTTGTCGTACAGACTTGTAAGTGGTTTCATTTGACTGTGTTCAGAGTCCTTCAGCTTAATTGGTTTTACTTAGCGCCGCCCATCTTCTGATAACTCTTCAACCGTTGGGTTGTGTCCTCTGCTGATTGGCCGAAACTTTATTTGGCTTGATCTTGTCAACCGTTTTTCTTACAGACTCGTGGGTGGTGTCATTTGACTTGTTTCAGAGTGCTTAAGCCTAATTGGTTTAACTTAGCCCTGCCCCCTCTTCTGATTGTCCGAAACTTTATTTGGTTATAACTCATCTTTTGTTGTACAAACTTGTGGGTGGAGTCATTTGACTTGTTTCAGAGTTCTTCAGCTTAATTGGTGTAACTTAGCCCCTCCCCCTCAGCTGATTTGCCGAAACTTAATTTGGCTTTATCTCGTCAAACGTTTGTCGTAAAGACTTGTGGGTGGTGTCATTTGACTTATTTCGGAGTCGTCCAGCTTAATTGGTTTAACTTAGCCCTGTCCCCTATTCTGTTTTGAGTCCTTCAGCTTAATGGGGTATCTTAGCCCCGACCTCTCTTCTGAATCACCGAGCCCCGACCCCTGTTCTGATAGGCCAAAACTTAATTTGGCTTTATGTGGTCAACCGTTTGTCTTACACTTATGGGTGGTGTTATTTGACTTGTTTCAGAGTCCTTCGTTGTAATTGGTTTACCTTAGCCCCGTCCCCTTTTCTGATTGGCCGAAACTTTCTTTGGCTTTATCTCGTCAAACGTTTGTCGTACAGACTTGTGGGTGGTGTCATTTGATTTTTTCAGAGTCCTTCAGCTTAACTGGTTTAACTTAGCCCTGTCGCCTCTTCTGATAAGCCGGAACTTGACTAACTCGTCAACCGTTTGTCGTACAAATGTGTGGGTGTTGTCTTGACTTGTTTCAGAGTTTTTCACCTTAATTCGTTTAAAAAATCCCCGCCCCCTCTTCTGAGTGGCCGACATTGGCTATAACTCGTCAACCGTTTGTCGTACAAACTTGTGGGTGGTGTCATTTGACTTGTTTCAGAGTTCTTCACCTTAATTGCTATACCTTGGCCCTGCCCCTCTTCTGATTGGCCAAAACTTATTTGGTTTTATCTCGTCAACTGTTTGTCGTACATGGGTGGTGTCATATGACTTGTTTCAGAGTCCTTCGCTGTAATTGGTTTACCTTAGCCCTGTCCCCTCAACCGTTTTTCGTACACATTTGTGGGTAGTTTAATTACATTTCTTCAGCTTAATTCAGCTCCGCCCCTCTTCGGAATCAGCAAAACTTTTTTGGCTTTATCTCGTCAACCGTTCGTCGTATAGACTTGTGGGTGATGTCATTTGACTTGTTTCAGAGTCTTTCACTATAATTAGTTTACCTTAGCCCCGCCCCTTCTTCAAATTGGCAACCTTTATTTGGGTATAACTCGTCAACTGTTTGTCGTACAGACTAGTGCTGTCTTTTGAGTTGTTTCAGAGTTCTTGTTTCAGATTTCTTCACCTTAATTGGTAAGTATCAAGGGGTAAGTTACAAACGGCTAGGGTTTCTATCGGCTAGGGTTTCTATCGGCTAGGGTTTCTATCGGCTAGGGTTTCTATCGGCTAGGGTTTCTATCGGCTAGGGTTTCTATCGGCTAGGGTTTCTATCGGCTAGGGTTTCTATCGGCTAGGGTTTCTATCGGCTAGGGTTTCTATCGGCTAGGGTTTCTATCGGCTAGGGTTTCTATCGGCTAGGGTTTCTATCGGCTAGGGTTTCTATCGGCTAGGGTTTCTATCGGCTAGGGTTTCTATCGGCTAGGGTTTCTATCGGCTAGGGTTTCTATCGGCTAGGGTTTCTATCGGCTAGGGTTTCTATCGGCTAGGGTTTCTATCGGCTAGGGTTTCTATCGGCTAGGGTTTCTATCGGCTAGGGTTTCTATCGGCTAGGGTTTCTATCGGCTAGGGTTTCTATCGGCTAGGGTTTCTATCGGCTAGGGTTTCTATCGGCTAGGGTTTCTATCGGCTAGGGTTTCTATCGGCTAGGGTTTCTATCGGCTAGGGTTTCTATCGGCTAGGGTTTCTATCGGCTAGGGTTTCTATCGGCTAGGGTTTCTATCGGCTAGGGTTTCTATCGGCTAGGGTTTCTATCGGCTAGGGTTTCTATCGGCTAGGGTTTCTATCGGCTAGGGTTTCTATCGGCTAGGGTTTCTATCGGCTAGGGTTTCTATCGGCTAGGGTTTCTATCGGCTAGGGTTTCTATCGGCTAGGGTTTCTATCGGCTAGGGTTTCTATCGGCTAGGGTTTCTATCGGCTAGGGTTTCTATCGGCTAGGGTTTCTATCGGCTAGGGTTTCTATCGGCTAGGGTTTCTATCGGCTAGGGTTTCTATCGGCTAGGGTTTCTATCGGCTAGGGTTTCTATCGGCTAGGGTTTCTATCGGCTAGGGTTTCTATCGGCTAGGGTTTCTATCGGCTAGGGTTTCTATCGGCTAGGGTTTCTATCGGCTAGGGTTTCTATCGGCTAGGGTTTCTATCGGCTAGGGTTTCTATCGGCTAGGGTTTCTATCGGCTAGGGTTTCTATCGGCTAGGGTTTCTATCGGCTAGGGTTTCTATCGGCTAGGGTTTCTATCGGCTAGGGTTTCTATCGGCTAGGGTTTCTATCGGCTAGGGTTTCTATCGGCTAGGGTTTCTATCGGCTAGGGTTTCTATCGGCTAGGGTTTCTATCGGCTAGGGTTTCTATCGGCTAGGGTTTCTATCGGCTAGGGTTTCTATCGGCTAGGGTTTCTATCGGCTAGGGTTTCTATCGGCTAGGGTTTCTATCGGCTAGGGTTTCTATCGGCTAGGGTTTCTATCGGCTAGGGTTTCTATCGGCTAGGGTTTCTATCGGCTAGGGTTTCTATCGGCTAGGGTTTCTATCGGCTAGGGTTTCTATCGGCTAGGGTTTCTATCGGCTAGGGTTTCTATCGGCTAGGGTTTCTATCGGCTAGGGTTTCTATCGGCTAGGGTTTCTATCGGCTAGGGTTTCTATCGGCTAGGGTTTCTATCGGCTAGGGTTTCTATCGGCTAGGGTTTCTATCGGCTAGGGTTTCTATCGGCTAGGGTTTCTATCGGCTAGGGTTTCTATCGGCTAGGGTTTCTATCGGCTAGGGTTTCTATCGGCTAGGGTTTCTATCGGCTAGGGTTTCTATCGGCTAGGGTTTCTATCGGCTAGGGTTTCTATCGGCTAGGGTTTCTATCGGCTAGGGTTTCTATCGGCTAGGGTTTCTATCGGCTAGGGTTTCTATCGGCTAGGGTTTCTATCGGCTAGGGTTTCTATCGGCTAGGGTTTCTATCGGCTAGGGTTTCTATCGGCTAGGGTTTCTATCGGCTAGGGTTTCTATCGGCTAGGGTTTCTATCGGCTAGGGTTTCTATCGGCTAGGGTTTCTATCGGCTAGGGTTTCTATCGGCTAGGGTTTCTATCGGCTAGGGTTTCTATCGGCTAGGGTTTCTATCGGCTAGGGTTTCTATCGGCTAGGGTTTCTATCGGCTAGGGTTTCTATCGGCTAGGGTTTCTATCGGCTAGGGTTTCTATCGGCTAGGGTTTCTATCGGCTAGGGTTTCTATCGGCTAGGGTTTCTATCGGCTAGGGTTTCTATCGGCTAGGGTTTCTATCGGCTAGGGTTTCTATCGGCTAGGGTTTCTATCGGCTAGGGTTTCTATCGGCTAGGGTTTCTATCGGCTAGGGTTTCTATCGGCTAGGGTTTCTATCGGCTAGGGTTTCTATCGGCTAGGGTTTCTATCGGCTAGGGTTTCTATCGGCTAGGGTTTCTATCGGCTAGGGTTTCTATCGGCTAGGGTTTCTATCGGCTAGGGTTTCTATCGGCTAGGGTTTCTATCGGCTAGGGTTTCTATCGGCTAGGGTTTCTATCGGCTAGGGTTTCTATCGGCTAGGGTTTCTATCGGCTAGGGTTTCTATCGGCTAGGGTTTCTATCGGCTAGGGTTTCTATCGGCTAGGGTTTCTATCGGCTAGGGTTTCTATCGGCTAGGGTTTCTATCGGCTAGGGTTTCTATCGGCTAGGGTTTCTATCGGCTAGGGTTTCTATCGGCTAGGGTTTCTATCGGCTAGGGTTTCTATCGGCTAGGGTTTCTATCGGCTAGGGTTTCTATCGGCTAGGGTTTCTATCGGCTAGGGTTTCTATCGGCTAGGGTTTCTATCGGCTAGGGTTTCTATCGGCTAGGGTTTCTATCGGCTAGGGTTTCTATCGGCTAGGGTTTCTATCGGCTAGGGTTTCTATCGGCTAGGGTTTCTATCGGCTAGGGTTTCTATCGGCTAGGGTTTCTATCGGCTAGGGTTTCTATCGGCTAGGGTTTCTATCGGCTAGGGTTTCTATCGGCTAGGGTTTCTATCGGCTAGGGTTTCTATCGGCTAGGGTTTCTATCGGCTAGGGTTTCTATCGGCTAGGGTTTCTATCGGCTAGGGTTTCTATCGGCTAGGGTTTCTATCGGCTAGGGTTTCTATCGGCTAGGGTTTCTATCGGCTAGGGTTTCTATCGGCTAGGGTTTCTATCGGCTAGGGTTTCTATCGGCTAGGGTTTCTATCGGCTAGGGTTTCTATCGGCTAGGGTTTCTATCGGCTAGGGTTTCTATCGGCTAGGGTTTCTATCGGCTAGGGTTTCTATCGGCTAGGGTTTCTATCGGCTAGGGTTTCTATCGGCTAGGGTTTCTATCGGCTAGGGTTTCTATCGGCTAGGGTTTCTATCGGCTAGGGTTTCTATCGGCTAGGGTTTCTATCGGCTAGGGTTTCTATCGGCTAGGGTTTCTATCGGCTAGGGTTTCTATCGGCTAGGGTTTCTATCGGCTAGGGTTTCTATCGGCTAGGGTTTCTATCGGCTAGGGTTTCTATCGGCTAGGGTTTCTATCGGCTAGGGTTTCTATCGGCTAGGGTTTCTATCGGCTAGGGTTTCTATCGGCTAGGGTTTCTATCGGCTAGGGTTTCTATCGGCTAGGGTTTCTATCGGCTAGGGTTTCTATCGGCTAGGGTTTCTATCGGCTAGGGTTTCTATCGGCTAGGGTTTCTATCGGCTAGGGTTTCTATCGGCTAGGGTTTCTATCGGCTAGGGTTTCTATCGGCTAGGGTTTCTATCGGCTAGGGTTTCTATCGGCTAGGGTTTCTATCGGCTAGGGTTTCTATCGGCTAGGGTTTCTATCGGCTAGGGTTTCTATCGGCTAGGGTTTCTATCGGCTAGGGTTTCTATCGGCTAGGGTTTCTATCGGCTAGGGTTTCTATCGGCTAGGGTTTCTATCGGCTAGGGTTTCTATCGGCTAGGGTTTCTATCGGCTAGGGTTTCTATCGGCTAGGGTTTCTATCGGCTAGGGTTTCTATCGGCTAGGGTTTCTATCGGCTAGGGTTTCTATCGGCTAGGGTTTCTATCGGCTAGGGTTTCTATCGGCTAGGGTTTCTATCGGCTAGGGTTTCTATCGGCTAGGGTTTCTATCGGCTAGGGTTTCTATCGGCTAGGGTTTCTATCGGCTAGGGTTTCTATCGGCTAGGGTTTCTATCGGCTAGGGTTTCTATCGGCTAGGGTTTCTATCGGCTAGGGTTTCTATCGGCTAGGGTTTCTATCGGCTAGGGTTTCTATCGGCTAGGGTTTCTATCGGCTAGGGTTTCTATCGGCTAGGGTTTCTATCGGCTAGGGTTTCTATCGGCTAGGGTTTCTATCGGCTAGGGTTTCTATCGGCTAGGGTTTCTATCGGCTAGGGTTTCTATCGGCTAGGGTTTCTATCGGCTAGGGTTTCTATCGGCTAGGGTTTCTATCGGCTAGGGTTTCTATCGGCTAGGGTTTCTATCGGCTAGGGTTTCTATCGGCTAGGGTTTCTATCGGCTAGGGTTTCTATCGGCTAGGGTTTCTATCGGCTAGGGTTTCTATCGGCTAGGGTTTCTATCGGCTAGGGTTTCTATCGGCTAGGGTTTCTATCGGCTAGGGTTTCTATCGGCTAGGGTTTCTATCGGCTAGGGTTTCTATCGGCTAGGGTTTCTATCGGCTAGGGTTTCTATCGGCTAGGGTTTCTATCGGCTAGGGTTTCTATCGGCTAGGGTTTCTATCGGCTAGGGTTTCTATCGGCTAGGGTTTCTATCGGCTAGGGTTTCTATCGGCTAGGGTTTCTATCGGCTAGGGTTTCTATCGGCTAGGGTTTCTATCGGCTAGGGTTTCTATCGGCTAGGGTTTCTATCGGCTAGGGTTTCTATCGGCTAGGGTTTCTATCGGCTAGGGTTTCTATCGGCTAGGGTTTCTATCGGCTAGGGTTTCTATCGGCTAGGGTTTCTATCGGCTAGGGTTTCTATCGGCTAGGGTTTCTATCGGCTAGGGTTTCTATCGGCTAGGGTTTCTATCGGCTAGGGTTTCTATCGGCTAGGGTTTCTATCGGCTAGGGTTTCTATCGGCTAGGGTTTCTATCGGCTAGGGTTTCTATCGGCTAGGGTTTCTATCGGCTAGGGTTTCTATCGGCTAGGGTTTCTATCGGCTAGGGTTTCTATCGGCTAGGGTTTCTATCGGCTAGGGTTTCTATCGGCTAGGGTTTCTATCGGCTAGGGTTTCTATCGGCTAGGGTTTCTATCGGCTAGGGTTTCTATCGGCTAGGGTTTCTATCGGCTAGGGTTTCTATCGGCTAGGGTTTCTATCGGCTAGGGTTTCTATCGGCTAGGGTTTCTATCGGCTAGGGTTTCTATCGGCTAGGGTTTCTATCGGCTAGGGTTTCTATCGGCTAGGGTTTCTATCGGCTAGGGTTTCTATCGGCTAGGGTTTCTATCGGCTAGGGTTTCTATCGGCTAGGGTTTCTATCGGCTAGGGTTTCTATCGGCTAGGGTTTCTATCGGCTAGGGTTTCTATCGGCTAGGGTTTCTATCGGCTAGGGTTTCTATCGGCTAGGGTTTCTATCGGCTAGGGTTTCTATCGGCTAGGGTTTCTATCGGCTAGGGTTTCTATCGGCTAGGGTTTCTATCGGCTAGGGTTTCTATCGGCTAGGGTTTCTATCGGCTAGGGTTTCTATCGGCTAGGGTTTCTATCGGCTAGGGTTTCTATCGGCTAGGGTTTCTATCGGCTAGGGTTTCTATCGGCTAGGGTTTCTATCGGCTAGGGTTTCTATCGGCTAGGGTTTCTATCGGCTAGGGTTTCTATCGGCTAGGGTTTCTATCGGCTAGGGTTTCTATCGGCTAGGGTTTCTATCGGCTAGGGTTTCTATCGGCTAGGGTTTCTATCGGCTAGGGTTTCTATCGGCTAGGGTTTCTATCGGCTAGGGTTTCTATCGGCTAGGGTTTCTATCGGCTAGGGTTTCTATCGGCTAGGGTTTCTATCGGCTAGGGTTTCTATCGGCTAGGGTTTCTATCGGCTAGGGTTTCTATCGGCTAGGGTTTCTATCGGCTAGGGTTTCTATCGGCTAGGGTTTCTATCGGCTAGGGTTTCTATCGGCTAGGGTTTCTATCGGCTAGGGTTTCTATCGGCTAGGGTTTCTATCGGCTAGGGTTTCTATCGGCTAGGGTTTCTATCGGCTAGGGTTTCTATCGGCTAGGGTTTCTATCGGCTAGGGTTTCTATCGGCTAGGGTTTCTATCGGCTAGGGTTTCTATCGGCTAGGGTTTCTATCGGCTAGGGTTTCTATCGGCTAGGGTTTCTATCGGCTAGGGTTTCTATCGGCTAGGGTTTCTATCGGCTAGGGTTTCTATCGGCTAGGGTTTCTATCGGCTAGGGTTTCTATCGGCTAGGGTTTCTATCGGCTAGGGTTTCTATCGGCTAGGGTTTCTATCGGCTAGGGTTTCTATCGGCTAGGGTTTCTATCGGCTAGGGTTTCTATCGGCTAGGGTTTCTATCGGCTAGGGTTTCTATCGGCTAGGGTTTCTATCGGCTAGGGTTTCTATCGGCTAGGGTTTCTATCGGCTAGGGTTTCTATCGGCTAGGGTTTCTATCGGCTAGGGTTTCTATCGGCTAGGGTTTCTATCGGCTAGGGTTTCTATCGGCTAGGGTTTCTATCGGCTAGGGTTTCTATCGGCTAGGGTTTCTATCGGCTAGGGTTTCTATCGGCTAGGGTTTCTATCGGCTAGGGTTTCTATCGGCTAGGGTTTCTATCGGCTAGGGTTTCTATCGGCTAGGGTTTCTATCGGCTAGGGTTTCTATCGGCTAGGGTTTCTATCGGCTAGGGTTTCTATCGGCTAGGGTTTCTATCGGCTAGGGTTTCTATCGGCTAGGGTTTCTATCGGCTAGGGTTTCTATCGGCTAGGGTTTCTATCGGCTAGGGTTTCTATCGGCTAGGGTTTCTATCGGCTAGGGTTTCTATCGGCTAGGGTTTCTATCGGCTAGGGTTTCTATCGGCTAGGGTTTCTATCGGCTAGGGTTTCTATCGGCTAGGGTTTCTATCGGCTAGGGTTTCTATCGGCTAGGGTTTCTATCGGCTAGGGTTTCTATCGGCTAGGGTTTCTATCGGCTAGGGTTTCTATCGGCTAGGGTTTCTATCGGCTAGGGTTTCTATCGGCTAGGGTTTCTATCGGCTAGGGTTTCTATCGGCTAGGGTTTCTATCGGCTAGGGTTTCTATCGGCTAGGGTTTCTATCGGCTAGGGTTTCTATCGGCTAGGGTTTCTATCGGCTAGGGTTTCTATCGGCTAGGGTTTCTATCGGCTAGGGTTTCTATCGGCTAGGGTTTCTATCGGCTAGGGTTTCTATCGGCTAGGGTTTCTATCGGCTAGGGTTTCTATCGGCTAGGGTTTCTATCGGCTAGGGTTTCTATCGGCTAGGGTTTCTATCGGCTAGGGTTTCTATCGGCTAGGGTTTCTATCGGCTAGGGTTTCTATCGGCTAGGGTTTCTATCGGCTAGGGTTTCTATCGGCTAGGGTTTCTATCGGCTAGGGTTTCTATCGGCTAGGGTTTCTATCGGCTAGGGTTTCTATCGGCTAGGGTTTCTATCGGCTAGGGTTTCTATCGGCTAGGGTTTCTATCGGCTAGGGTTTCTATCGGCTAGGGTTTCTATCGGCTAGGGTTTCTATCGGCTAGGGTTTCTATCGGCTAGGGTTTCTATCGGCTAGGGTTTCTATCGGCTAGGGTTTCTATCGGCTAGGGTTTCTATCGGCTAGGGTTTCTATCGGCTAGGGTTTCTATCGGCTAGGGTTTCTATCGGCTAGGGTTTCTATCGGCTAGGGTTTCTATCGGCTAGGGTTTCTATCGGCTAGGGTTTCTATCGGCTAGGGTTTCTATCGGCTAGGGTTTCTATCGGCTAGGGTTTCTATCGGCTAGGGTTTCTATCGGCTAGGGTTTCTATCGGCTAGGGTTTCTATCGGCTAGGGTTTCTATCGGCTAGGGTTTCTATCGGCTAGGGTTTCTATCGGCTAGGGTTTCTATCGGCTAGGGTTTCTATCGGCTAGGGTTTCTATCGGCTAGGGTTTCTATCGGCTAGGGTTTCTATCGGCTAGGGTTTCTATCGGCTAGGGTTTCTATCGGCTAGGGTTTCTATCGGCTAGGGTTTCTATCGGCTAGGGTTTCTATCGGCTAGGGTTTCTATCGGCTAGGGTTTCTATCGGCTAGGGTTTCTATCGGCTAGGGTTTCTATCGGCTAGGGTTTCTATCGGCTAGGGTTTCTATCGGCTAGGGTTTCTATCGGCTAGGGTTTCTATCGGCTAGGGTTTCTATCGGCTAGGGTTTCTATCGGCTAGGGTTTCTATCGGCTAGGGTTTCTATCGGCTAGGGTTTCTATCGGCTAGGGTTTCTATCGGCTAGGGTTTCTATCGGCTAGGGTTTCTATCGGCTAGGGTTTCTATCGGCTAGGGTTTCTATCGGCTAGGGTTTCTATCGGCTAGGGTTTCTATCGGCTAGGGTTTCTATCGGCTAGGGTTTCTATCGGCTAGGGTTTCTATCGGCTAGGGTTTCTATCGGCTAGGGTTTCTATCGGCTAGGGTTTCTATCGGCTAGGGTTTCTATCGGCTAGGGTTTCTATCGGCTAGGGTTTCTATCGGCTAGGGTTTCTATCGGCTAGGGTTTCTATCGGCTAGGGTTTCTATCGGCTAGGGTTTCTATCGGCTAGGGTTTCTATCGGCTAGGGTTTCTATCGGCTAGGGTTTCTATCGGCTAGGGTTTCTATCGGCTAGGGTTTCTATCGGCTAGGGTTTCTATCGGCTAGGGTTTCTATCGGCTAGGGTTTCTATCGGCTAGGGTTTCTATCGGCTAGGGTTTCTATCGGCTAGGGTTTCTATCGGCTAGGGTTTCTATCGGCTAGGGTTTCTATCGGCTAGGGTTTCTATCGGCTAGGGTTTCTATCGGCTAGGGTTTCTATCGGCTAGGGTTTCTATCGGCTAGGGTTTCTATCGGCTAGGGTTTCTATCGGCTAGGGTTTCTATCGGCTAGGGTTTCTATCGGCTAGGGTTTCTATCGGCTAGGGTTTCTATCGGCTAGGGTTTCTATCGGCTAGGGTTTCTATCGGCTAGGGTTTCTATCGGCTAGGGTTTCTATCGGCTAGGGTTTCTATCGGCTAGGGTTTCTATCGGCTAGGGTTTCTATCGGCTAGGGTTTCTATCGGCTAGGGTTTCTATCGGCTAGGGTTTCTATCGGCTAGGGTTTCTATCGGCTAGGGTTTCTATCGGCTAGGGTTTCTATCGGCTAGGGTTTCTATCGGCTAGGGTTTCTATCGGCTAGGGTTTCTATCGGCTAGGGTTTCTATCGGCTAGGGTTTCTATCGGCTAGGGTTTCTATCGGCTAGGGTTTCTATCGGCTAGGGTTTCTATCGGCTAGGGTTTCTATCGGCTAGGGTTTCTATCGGCTAGGGTTTCTATCGGCTAGGGTTTCTATCGGCTAGGGTTTCTATCGGCTAGGGTTTCTATCGGCTAGGGTTTCTATCGGCTAGGGTTTCTATCGGCTAGGGTTTCTATCGGCTAGGGTTTCTATCGGCTAGGGTTTCTATCGGCTAGGGTTTCT
>NC_137817.1:0-227500 GCF_963921795.1 Nannobrachium achirus
TTTTTTTTGTTTTTTTTTTTGTAGTTGTTTTTTTGTTTTTTTTGTTTTTTGTTTGTTTTTCTTTTTTAGGTTTAGTTTTTTTTTTTTTTTTTTTTTTTTTTTAGGTTTTTTTTTTTTTTTTGTTTAGTTTTTTTTTTTTTTTTGTTTCTTTTTTGTTTTTTTTTTTTGTTTTTTTGTAAGTTTTTTTTTTAGTGTTGTTTTTTTTTTTTTTTAGGTTTTTTTTTTTTTTTTTTTTTTTTTTTTTTTTTTTTAGTTTTGTTTTTTTTTATTGTTTTTTTTTGTTTTTTGTTTTAGGTTTTTTTTTTTTTTTTTTTTTTTTTTTTTTTAGGTTTTTTAGTTTTTTTTTTTTAGTTTTTTTTTTTTTTTTTGTTTTTTTTTTTTTTTTTAGTTTTTTTTTTTTTTTTTTAGGTTTTTTTTTTTTTTTTAGGTTTTTTTTTTTTGTTTTTTTTTTTGTTTTTTTTTTTTTTTTTTAGTTTTAGTTTTTTTTTTTCTTGTATGCAAGCTTGCGATCATGTCGATCACAAGAACTTCAACGCAGGGAAGGGAAGGGAAGTGAAGAGACCGCTTGCCACATCTCCATGTTAATGGTGCTGCAGTTTAAGGGTTCCTGTAAGTACAAAAGTATTTTAGAAACATGCACATGTATCTCTGCTGTTGGGCCAATACCTCATTAGTTATGGAAAGTTAGCCGACTGTTTGACCAATCTGGGAACTAAATGCTTACCAATAGCTTTCTTCAAAATGTGTTCATAAAGGTGTCTACTATCACCTCTGAACGTTGCCAAACCCAACTACCTTGGGAAACTTTGTGGGAGCCAATCAAAGTTGGGTTCTTATTGACTTAACTATACAGGAAAAAAATAAAGAGCAATAAAGTCGCATGTGAGGGGTCAAAATAAGGGTTTGTCATGATGAGTCCAGGAAGCATTTGTTTTGCACGAAAAACATTCCTTGGTCACAAAGTTTCCCAAGGGAGTTGGGTTTGGCAAAGTTCAGGGGTGATAGTAGACACCTTCATGAACACATTTTGAAGAAAGCTATTGGTAAGCATTTAGTCCCCAGATTGGTCAAAGACTCGTCTAACTTTCATAACTCCAAAATGTTCATTTTCCAGAAAATGAGCTCAATTGGAGTTTAATACTTTTCATTGGTTCAATATTTTTTAACCCACACAATAATGGAGTTAAGCGGTTTCGGATAGACAACGATGATATTTTCATTGTAATCTGTCAGTCGAGAGAGACTATGGAGAGAGAGAGAGAGAGAGAGAGAGAGAGAGAGAGAGAGAGAGAGAGAGAGAGAGAGAGAGACTATGGAGTCGAGAGAGAGGAGAGGAGAGGAGAGGAGAGGAGAGAACTTAATCATCCCAAAATAAATCTGGTTAAAGATATTAGACACCGTCATAAAACCCATCTCCCTTTATGGTTGCGAGATCTGAACACCAACCCAAGACTGCACACAGAACTGCAAATCCAGACTCTGCACCCAACGCAAAACAGAATGCTTGCAGGGCATAATTATCACAATACACACGCTAATCAAAATAAAGAAGACAGCAGAGCACATATATTTTAGAGATACCTAAAAGAAAGCAACTGTCATATACACCATAACATATCCCTCAACCATAGAGAACAACCTACATTGATAACCCCTTACATTACCAGTTAGTCTAATGGCTCATGACTTGATCAGACTTTGTGTCTACTTTTTTATACGTATTTCTTTTTTACCTCTTATTTTGATTCATCTTAGTGGTATCTACTCATCCTCTATCTACTCTTACATGTATCTGTCCAGTTTTTTTTTAATTCTTACTGTGGTGACACCTGAATTTCCCCACAGGGAACATTAAAGGTCTATAGCTACCCATCTAGAGATAGGAGGAATCACTCTACAGTATCACCAGTAAGACTCCCTAATCGGGAGATAAGCGACCGTAGGTCACTTATCTCCACAAATAGGGCAAAAATGTGTTTTGCCAAAATCTTCCTGATCCATGTTGATGACATGAGTGTAGACATACTGTGTAGTGATTTTCGTGATTTTAGGGCAAGAATTGTAGGAGCAGTGTCCAAAAATGTGTTTTGCAAGAATCGGCCTCATGGTGGCGCTAGAAGAGGGCCATGTGAGAAATGAGGGGTGGGGTACGAATAGGTACCATCCCCGGCTGTCCCGGTCGCTCCTAGCTGGAGTTACGGCATTTTATGTGAGCTGCAGTGTAGGGGGTCCTCCACTGGGGGCGCCACCACTTTTGCATCCGTTCTGGAGCACCAGGAGTGGGTGGTCCCCGGGAATTCCCCGTGAACAGCCCCGTTGGGGTGGTCATTTGGTCAGTTTAGCACATTTGGTCATTTTTTACATCTGGGGGTCCCCCAGGGACCTGGGGGTCCCTGGAGCTCCGGGGGTCCTTGGAGGTTGTAGTTTGGCAGGTAAGGAACGTGTGTGCAAAATTTGGCAAGGATCGGAGCAACGGTTGCGGAGATATGAGCAGGGCAAGAGTGTGACGTGTGAGGTGTGACAGACAGACTGACTGACGGACTGACGGACTGACGGACGGACTTAAACTTTGTGCAGGGTTTGATAAATGACTGTATCAGCCCTTATCCCATCAACATCACATACTTTAAATGTTCTGATGATACTGCCATTCTTGGACTGCTTCAGAACAATAACTATTACAGGCTTCCAGAACACCATCTCTCATTTTACACAGTGGTGGACGGACAACTAACTAGAGTTGAATGTGGACAAAACCAAATTACTGTAGAAAGGTCGACATGTTACCCTTTCAAATTCAAACCTAACCCTAACCCACACTGGACTTTACCCTCCCCTCAGTCATGGTAAAACAGTAGAACGGTAAAACAGGTTGACAGTTTTACATATCTTGAACTCACTTTGGACAATAAACATAGGTATCGCTACTTTGACCTCATACCATCGGGCGAAGATATAGAAGCCTGTGGCACAAGGTTCGGTTTATCAGAAGTTTTGTCCCCTCAGCCATCGCTGGACAACACAAACTGCCTCGCCCTCCTTGTTAGGATCTTCTGTTTTCTGTGTACAGTGGGGATCTCATCTAGCCATCTAGCCATCTATGTCGTTTTTGTTTTGAACAGATAGTGAAAACAAATTTCCCTTTGGGACAATAAAGATTATTATTATTATTATTCACATGACTTAACCAGATTAGAAAACAAAGAGAGCTACCTGACATGAAAGAGAAAACCAAATACCAAAGCAAGCTATCTAGCACTAAAAAGAGCTGAATACACGACCCAAAACTTAGTAGGAAAGTCTTGATTAGGTACAGACTCAGAGAACACAGCCTTGCCATAGAGAAAGGCCAACACCACTCCCAAAGGCCGCTTGGGAGCTCACCCTCCCTCCATCAGACACATACTTCCCACAGATTACACACACCCAAAGTGAGTTTGAAAACATGACCAACACCAAAAAAGTCCAATTAATACCTGGGAGAAATACAACAATGTGCAAAAAAACTAGACCAGGTCAACCTGGTTGTGCCAGACCCCCTGTCTGTCATCATCATTTATGACATCATGCCTTTTGTAGGCATGTCATCATCATGTCATCATCATATATACCCTTTATATAGAAAAGGGACAGACCGACATTTGCTTATGTAGGCCTACCCATTTCATGGGTCTGGCAAATATTTGTGAACTGTTGTGGTAAAAGGAGCCAATGGAATAAAACCACCCTAAGGGCTACTATCTGTACCGAGTAGACCTCTAGAACTACTGCACATGTAAAAAGGGCTGCTATCTTTAAACTCATTTTCTATATGAGCAATTGTTATTGGTATGATAATGAAATAGTTTGAAGGGAAAAATTGCTGCCATTTGTCCCAAAGTGACTGCAAAAGATTTGTTACCCCTGTCCCTGAGTGAGTGAGTGAGCAAGTCTTTTCCATTATATCGATGACCGACCTGTGCAGTTTGTAGAGGGACTGTAGCTGCAGTTCTCTGCAGGCCCACGGAATTGGAAGTGGTGCTGGATGTGTAGGGAGTGGGACTGCTATCCTATAAGTAGAAAAATAATTAAAAAAAGTCAGACACTTAATGCTTGCGCACACTAATGAATGGGCTTCTATGCATTATGTGCACAGAAGCGTGCACACGACTGACCTGTACCCGTTTCTGTGGACTCAAATCCAAAATGCCCTCACTGTCCAGGTCACTCTCCTGGTCACCCTCCTGGTCACTCTCCTGGTCCATTGGCAAAGACACCAGAAACACAGTAGCGTGTTTAAAAGCTTTCTCTAAAAACAGGAATTAATTTATAGTGCAAGAGTCTCTTGAGCTCTAGTCTAGACTTTTTTTCCCCACAGGGAGCCTTAAGGTGTTCCTATATTCAAAGCGAGAGCGAGTGTGTGTTTAATGATTATAGGCTTAGAGAGAGGGACTGAGTGTGACTTTTGTTTCTTTCTGACCCAACGCTTGGGTCCTTTGTATGTATTTCACAAATGTATATGAAAATTGAAACACACACTAAATGATGTGTAGAAGTCAAATGCAAATGTGTAAACTGTTAACAAATACTGTATGTACATAGTCCTTATTTTGCCACATTCATAGTTGGAACAGCAGCTTACCACATTTTGTCCAGGCTCCTCTGGTGCATCTTCTACAGTAGCTAAAAGGAGAAAACAGCATTGACATCTCTATAAAGCAAATAGACTACACTAATTCGGTTACTAATTCTTACTGGTCGGTAGAGTCAACAAAAATGTTACACGAGTAAAAGAAAAGTTATTTAACATTAATTACTCAAGTGTTAGATAACTGTTCCTTTAAAACTGGGAGGAGCCAAGGATTTCATGGTTGAGTGCCATCACAGCCAGTTAACTGTTCAATGTAAGCAGTCACAATACCAGCGTG
Source organism: Nannobrachium achirus (assembly GCF_963921795.1). Classification (NCBI taxonomy): domain Eukaryota; kingdom Metazoa; phylum Chordata; class Actinopteri; order Myctophiformes; family Myctophidae; genus Nannobrachium; species Nannobrachium achirus. Next base: position 4,908 of record NC_137817.1, read on the forward strand.
CACATTGCTTTGAGGGACCCGGTTTTAGGCAATAGCGGTTTGCGTTGTGGTTTGATAGGCTGAAAATAGGTTCACCCTAGTGTAGCAGTGTGTTAGTTTAACACAGAGTGTCCACAAATCAAATCACTCCCCGTGTGGGAGTTTAAAATGTCTTTATGTAACACTAGGTGCATTTAGACCCTTATGGGATATATTCTCTCAATGTACATTAACATTCTGTATTTTGCAGTGTAATGTGTGTCCCTCATACAGAACAGTGAGCTGAGGGCCAGTGAGTTTGGCTAAGGCAATCTAATTTGGTGTCTTGGGCTGTCCCGGCGGGATGAAGTCCCAGCAAACTGAGCTTTGCAATCATGAGTGTAATGCTGTTGTCCAAATATTGCTGACCCACAGACAGGAATATTTGATTATTCTGTGTCCATTTTATGAAAAATCAGCATCTTAGACTGAAAAGTGTTACCATTTATTGTTTGTAGAGTAGGAGTATGAAGACCATTTCAGAATTAATCTAACATATAAAAATGTAAATGGTCCAAAATGTATGGTTAGTGTCTAGATCCTGTTACCCAGAAGGACGTTTCAGGGAATTGTAACTTTAACTAGCTTCAAAGCTGCAATTCATTGTGATTATTGTGATTGTGACTTTGTTTGAACTTTAGGTTAAGGTTTAATCCAAAGTTCTAACATCTGCAGAAACAAAACAAAGGTGTTTTGAATTTGTCACAACAAAAAAATGCATTAAGCACCCTCCCAATTTTGTATGATACTGTACATGTTAATTATATTAGGTTTCAATTATCATGAAAAAGTAAGCAGTATTCTCTGCTCTTACTTTGGTCTGTGTGTGTTAAAGGAGGGGCCTCTCCAATATGTAATAGACACATCTCACTTAAAGGTATATTCAGTGATTGTATTTCATTCAAATAAAAATATAATTGGTACATTTTCCATTCATTCTCCTCACTAGAATGTGTGCTGACCATATAAGGACTTCCACCATGGCCCATGTTACGAGTATAGCTTGATTCGGTTTTCAGAGGTGGCCAGCCAGTCCCCGACCAATCAGGGTAGAGTATGGCCATAGTTATGTTATGATGTTTAGTTATGATGGTCAAAATAAAAGTTTTGAGAACCACAGTCGCTCTGAATTAAGAACGTCTGCTAAATGCCTAGATTGTAAACTACTGAACTCATAAAATGCCACAGTCTCAGAGTAAATCAGTTTCATACATATCCTGAAGCTGGAGACGTAGGCCTACCAATATTTAGTGATTGGGTCTAATGATCAAAACGAGAACATTATAATGGTGTAAAAAATCTATAAAAAACTAAACATTTCCACACTGTAAGGCCAGTAAGGGACAAGATGAGCCCCAGCCACTTTCATTATCACTGAATACACTTTTAAGGTCCACCTAACGGCAGAGCTACACCAGGCCTTTCAAAGTGCGTGTGTGGAATTTACTGCACGCGCAATGCACGTTTAGAAAGACCCAATTCATTTCAATGGTGTAGTCTACACCAGGTGTGGACACGCAAGTCCAGCATACGTGTGAGAGCATTATCTGGTGTAGCTTGGCCGTAAAAAATTCTGACCAGACAAATGGTGAAAAGAAGAAAAAAGGGTTCCTCTCCCCAATTCAGTACAACATAAAAAAAAAAAAAAAAACGTTGAATTTGGTTTCCAGGGATTCCAATTCACAATATTTAATATGTAAAATGAAATTAAAAAATAGATCCGTCCTTCTGGCAATTGGCTTTAGACACTAGAGAGTTTATTTATTATAAAATAAACATAGGACAGATATTAAATACGTTTTACCGAAAGAGCAGATGAACATCGGAACCACGAATCTTAGGGACACCTCAACATCAAAGCCCCGGAACATGGGGGAACTGGAACGTGGGAACTCCAGAACAGGAGGCCATCTGAACACATGCAGAACACCTTAACCACCTTAACCATTCGCCCGCTCTACTATGAATTGATTCACAGTAGATCGGGTGAACCATTACATCCAACCTGGTCCTTCAGCTGCTTCATCAGCCTCTTCCTCCTCAGTAGCTTGCTCTCCTCACTCCCTTCACCAATACTCTCCACTCTGGCTCTCTCCAGGTACTTCGCCCTCTCCTCTGCTGGCAAGGCTGACCACGCAGCACCAGCATGTTTTATGTCCCCTAAAGAACAAAGTATCATGCAGCATTATTATTAGAGGGCATCAGCCTGTAGACAGCCTAAGGACCTCAATAAGGGTTGCCATGACCATCATATATGAAAGTAAATTGTCCATTATAAAATGATAGGTAAGATTAATTGCCGCTCAATTTAACACTTCATTCTTTACTTACTGCGGCTGTGCAATAGAAATGTCATACTGTACCTCAACACTTGCAAATCCAAATACCTACATAGCGATTGAATATGTCTATGTTTTCACACTTGTTATTTTATTGTAGCAACAGTAAAAACATTTCACTTTTTTACATATTACATTTACATATTTTACATTCCGCAGAATAGAAGACAGAGCGTGCTGGCCACGTTCAGGTGTTTAGACAGATATCTTGTGTTGTGTTTATAGATGGTTGTGTCCCCTCTCCAATGAGCACTTATGCCCGGTCGGGCAACCCGAAAGCCAACTTCACCTGCTGCCAGAAGGTTTTATTTACCTACCGGGGGCAGGTGGGCACGCCTTAGCGTCAATGCCTGCCTACACCTTTGGTCCCCTGAAAGGTGAGTTTTCAGAGATGAAACCAGTGATTCAGTGAACTAAAACTTTAAGGGCATGATTCCACACTTTTAGCAAATTGATTTTTTTGACGCTCATTCTAGTATTGTGGCTGTCCCTCTTTTTTGGTTATTTAATCAGATATGCAGGAATTCATTGAGGGAAAGGTCGCATTGACTATGAGTAAAAAAACCTAAAAGTTTTACCCCGTCTTATACCCCAAGCCATCCTAGGCAGCAAAGTGTGGGGGAAAATATGCAGGGTCAGGGTGGGTTGTAGGTGTCTTTTTCATATTTAGAGCAAAGAAAGTACCAAATAGATTGCCATCCGAAAATGTATCCCACTAGTATTAATGCTGCTAAATAAGTAAAGCAACCTTCAGTCATGACTCATGCTTGATACAAGCCTGGGATCCCGAGGCTATGTTTGATTAAAAAAAAAAGAGAAGGGATACTTGATGAAAGTTTATAGTGGATCATTCTTTATCGAGAGAAATGTCATTTATCTCCTAGACTTTTATTTACAGTCATAAAGCTCTTTGTTGGCACGGATGATTAAGCAGTAAATAACATGACAGAATATACCTTTTTTCATGTGGTCACGGCAAAACAGGTTGTAACCTGTGAGGTCACAACCTGTCTGGGCCCTTCTCTTCCTCCGGTTTCTCAGTTTGTTTCCCACCCAGTTCTAGAGTAGAGAAAGCAAACTTTTATGGCTATTTGAAAAGTTCTCAAGATATCCCCACCACCCTCTTCACCACACACCCACAAAGCTAATTTACTTTACAGTACCTTAACGGCTTCCGCTGGAAGGCCAGAAGCCTCAGCAGCGTCTGAAATTAGGGTGGACCTCTTTGTTGTCATCCCCTTCTCATAAAATGAGAAGAGGATGGCAGTGGTCTCAGGTGGGAATGACATCTGACAACACACAAATCATATATAGTTAGTCATTTCACACGTAAAGGGTACATTACACCAAATGAGGGATATGGGACGTTTGCCATAGAATAGTCCATTGGTTGATCATAATAATCACTTCAGAGCTTTGTGGGCTATTACTTGTTGTATCTTACATTCTAATAGAGCAAATCAACCTATATCATTCCAGGCTTTTGAAAAAGCAAGCAATCCACAACAGCCTGTTGTGGATTGCTTGCTTTTTCAACAGGGCCAGGCAGGAATTATAGCATAAATGAGGTTTTTGGGTAAAGTGAACTCAAAGTCTACTCAGGCTGTCTTTCATACATACAGAAAAACTAAACATTATTTGAACAGATGTTTGATTTTGGACAGCGTTAGCAACACATTGTAGCTACCATAGTTTTTGCTTTTTGGTTTATGAATCAGACCTGATCTCATCGATCAGGTAACACGTTTATATATGTTATATGAGCAGCACAAAATGACTGTCACTAGATCAGCTAACACCGGAATCTAACATTGACCCCACAGTCCTTAACTAGCATTGAAAAGCCAACCAAGAGAGAATCTAACATAAGCTTTGAATGCATCATGATTTCAGCCACCATCAGCTACACGTAAACAAACCAGGCAGGGACTGAGCACTGACCTCCCGTTGGTTATACCAGGTTAACATTTACAACGTCGGCAGGTTAGCGTTTCTCCAGGTTAACATTCACCAGCGTTAATTGTACTGAGGTTAAGGTTAGGGTTAAGGTTAGGTTTAGGTGGTCTAACCGTCTAAGCAAAGGGAGGTCTAACAACAACAACAAAACAAACTTCCGGGCTTTGCTTTAACGTTAGCGGCCACCCCTTAACAACTGAAGGCAAACAAACTTACCGTAGGATCAGATGGCGAACCGTGAACGTAGATATAATAATAATATATACCAGTAAGACTCCCTAATCGGGAGATAAGCGACCGTTGGTCGCTTATCTCCACAAATAGGCCAAAAGTTTGTTTTACCAATTATCAAGACATACGGGCAGTTGACAGTTTGCCATGGTTACTCATTGAAGTTGAATCTCCATATATGGAGATAACCTACGCATCACACTAAGTCTGACCTCACCAGTCCATATTTGGGCATGAGCAACTTATGTCTCCATATATGGAGATATGATGACATCACACAGTCCTCAGCCAATGATGTGGCGTGATGTCATACAATGCACAAACGAGCCCTACAGTATAAAGGGGCAATTCTTGCCAGGAAAGAAGCATTTCTTCGACTCAGACTTTATCGCCAGGGTTGGCTTATAGCAGCTGTCGGTAGGACCATATATGGATTCTGTTAGTGTGGATCTCCTAACAGGGCATCATCTGGGATACAATCCCTTTTATGCCCATATATGGAGATCCCTAACAGAATCCCTTTCATGCCCATGTATGGAGATCCCTAACAGAATCCCTTTTATGCCCATATATGGAGATCCCTAACAGCATCCCTTTTATGCCCATATATGGAGATCACTAACAGCTAACAGAATCCCTTTTATGCCCATATATGGAGATCCCCAACAGAATCCCTTTTATGCCCATATATGGAGATCCCTAACAGAATCCCTTTTATGCCCATATATGGAGATCCCTAACAGAATCCCTTTTATGCCCATATATGGAGATCCCTAACAGAATCCCTTTTATGCCCATATATGGAGATCCCTAACAGAATCCCTTGTATGCCCATATATGGAGATCCCTAACAGAATCCCTTTTATGCCCATATATGGAGATCCCTAACAGAATCCCTTTTATGCCCATATATTATGGAGAAATCCCTGCTCTGAGTATCTGACATCAGTGTGATGTCACCTGTTTATGCCCATATATGGAGATCCCTGCTCTGCGTATCTGGTTGCTATGGTAAACAGTTGGTTGCTAGGGTAAACAGTTGGTTGCTAAGGTAAAACCATGGTTGCTAAGGTGGTTGCTAACGTACACTAACAGACCAGCAACAACAGACTGTTGCCACAGCAACGTACACAAAGGTTTGTGTACACATGTGGTGTGATGTCATACTGATGCGGAGATATGAGCAGGGCAAAGGTGTGACGTGTGACGTGTGACCGACGGACGGACGGACGGACGGACGGACGGACGGCCGGTGGAGGTTTTCATAGTAAACTGCTCCCTGACGGTCGCAATAATAAGATGTTGTATATCTTTATTACCAGTAAGACTCCCTAATCGGGAGATAAGCGACCGTTGGTCGCTTATCTCCACAAATAGGCCAAAAGTTTGTTTTACCAATTATTACACTCTATGTGAACATTTACATCAACAAATCCCAAGTACTATGCAGAACGACCCATTTCAAGTTTTTAATGTACAACAATATTTAGAAAATAGGTCTACAAGCTCACAATGCTACGCATTGTCCTCGTCCCTTATATTCCCATAGGTTATATGGAGATCTCAGTGTTTGTCAGTCCTTGTTCATTTATGCCCATATATGGACATCTCTATATCTACTGTAACAGTCCTTGTCCCTTTATGCCCGGAGATCTCTTAACTGTAAGTCCTTGTCCCTTTTATGCCCATATATGGATATTCCTGATGTCATCAGTATATGAACATATATGGGCTTTCTGATATGCCCATATATGGAGATCTCTTAACTGTAAGCCCTTGTCCCTTTTATGCCCATATATGGATATCCCTGATGTCATCCGTATATGCCCATATATGGGCTTTCTAATATGCCCATATATGGAGATCTCTGTATCTCCATATATGGGTATAAAAGGATACTTCAGGTCTGACATCAGGTTTGTTTATATTGGGTTGCTAGGTTTGACATCACAAACTCCATGGGCCATCTGACCTAGAAATCTATATTTGGGCATAGATGACTCATCGTGACCTCATCATGATTTCAATCGCTATAAAAGGACTCTCAGTGACATACACTCTCAACAGATAAAGCAGTCAACCAGCCTACCAGTCAACCCATTCTTTGATTACTTTGTACAACTAGATTAACTTTTCAATGGCATCCCCACTGGAATTGACCGAAATGTACGACAGACAATGCCGGTCTTATACCAGGAAAGAAGCATTTCTTCGACTCAGACCTTATCGCCAGGGTTGGCTTATAGCAGCTGTCGGTAGATAATGCCGGTCTTATATAAGGGTCATTTGTGTACGGTGTGATTTGCCATGGTTACTCATTGAAGTTGAATCTCCATATATGGAGATAACCTACGCATCACACTAAGTCTGACCTCACCAGCCCATATTTGGGCATGAGCAACTTATGTCTCCATATATGGAGATATGATGACATCACACAGTCCTCAGCCGATGATGTGGCGTGATGTCATACAATACACAAACGAGCCCAGATATGAGCAGGGCAAAGGTGTGACGTGTGACGTGTGACCGACCGACCGACCGACCGACGGACGGCCGGTGGAGGTTTTGATACCAGTAAGACTCCCTAATCGGGAGATAAGCGACCGTTGGTCGCTTATCTCCACAAATATCACAACCTCCACCTCTCACGTCATACGGGTAGCCATAGTTACACCTGGAATGTTGAATCTCCATATATGGAGATAACCTACGCATCACACAAAGTCTGACCTCACCAGCCCATACTTGGGCATGGACGACTTATATCTCCATATACGGAGATGGCCATATATGGAGATACGATGACATCACAGAGTCCACAGCTGATGATGTGGCGTGATGTCATACAATACACAAACAAGCCCTATATAAAGGGGCAATTCTCACCAGGGAAGAGAGCATTGCCTGGAATGTTGAATCTCCATATATGGAGATAACCTACGCATCACACAAAGTCTGACCTCACCAGCCCATACTTGGGCATGGACGACTTATATCTCCATATACGGAGATGGCCATATATGGAGATACGATGACATCACAGAGTCCACAGCTGATGATGTGGCGTGATGTCATACAATAAACAAACAAGCCCTATATACTGATGCGATACGATGACATCACAGAGTCCACAGCTGATGATGTGGCGTGATGTCATACAATAAACAAACAAGCCCTATATACTGATGCGGAGATATGAGCAGGGCAAAGGTGTGACGTGTGACGTGTGACCGACCGACGGACGGCCGGTGGAGGTTTTCATAGTAAACTGCTCCCTGACGGTCGCAACTAAACTGCAACCTTACGGTCGCAACCAGTAAGACTCCCTAATCGGGAGATAAGCGACCGTTGGTCGCTTATCTCCACAAATAGGCCAAAAGTTTGTTTTACCAATTATTACACTCTATGTGAACATTTACATCAACAAATCCCAAGTACTATGCAGAACGACCCATTTCAAGTTTTTAATGTACAACAATATTTAGAAAATAGGTCTACAAGCTCACAATGCTACGCATTGTCCTCGTCCCTTATATTCCCATAGGTTATATGGAGATCTCAGTGTTTGTCAGTCCTTGTTCATTTATGCCCATATATGGACATCTCTATATCTACTGTAACAGTCCTCGTCCCTTTATGCCCGGAGATCTCTTAACTGTAAGTCCTTGTCCCTTTTATGCCCATATATGGATATTCCTGATGTCATCAGTATATGAACATATATGGGCTTTCTGATATGCCCATATATGGAGATCTCTTAACTGTAAGCCCTTGTCCCTTTTATGCCCATATATGGATATCCCTGATGTCATCCGTATATGCCCATATATGGGCTTTCTAATATGCCCATATATGGAGATCTCTGTATCTCCATATATGGGTATAAAAGGATACTTCAGGTCTGACATCAGGTTTGTTTATATTGGGTTGCTAGGTTTGGCATCACAAACTCCATGGGCCATCTGACCTAGAAATCTATATTTGGGCATAGATGACTCATCGTGATCTCATCATGATTTCAATCGCTATAAAAGGACTCTCAGTGACATACACTCTCCACAGATAAAGCAGTCAACCAGCCTACCAGTCAACCCATTCTTTGATTACTTTGTACAACTAGATTAACTTTTCAATGGCATCCCCACTGGAATTGACCGAAATGTACGACAGACAATGCCGGTCTTATACCAGGAAAGAAGCATTTCTTCGACTCAGACCTTATCGCCAGGGTTGGCTTATAGCAGCTGTCGGTAGATAATGCCGGTCTTATATAAGGGTCATTTGTGTACGGTGTGATTTGCCATGGTTACTCATTGAAGTTGAATCTCCATATATGGAGATAACCTACGCATCACACTAAGTCTGACCTCACCAGCCCATATTTGGGCATGAGCAACTTATGTCTCCATACATGGAGATATGATGACATCACACAGTCCTCAGCCGATGATGTGGCGTGATGTCATACAATACACAAACGAGCCCAGATATGAGCAGGGCAAAGGTGTGACGTGTGACGTGTGACCGACCGACCGACCGACCGACCGACCGACGGACGGCCGGTGGAGGTTTTGATACCAGTAAGACTCCCTAATCGGGAGATAAGCGACCGTTGGTCGCTTATCTCCACAAATAGGCCAAAAAATTTGTTTTACCAATTATCAAGACATACGGGCAGTTGACAGTTTGCCATGGTTACTCATTGAAGTTGAATCTCCATATATGGAGATAACCTACGCATCACACTAAGTCTGACCTCACCAGCCCATATTTGGGCATGAGCAACTTATGTCTCCATATATGGAGATATGATGACATTACACAGTCCTCAGCCGATGATGTGGCGTGATGTCATACAATACACAAACGAGCCCTACAGTATAAAGGGGCAATTCTTGCCAGGAAAGAAGCATTTCTTCGACTCAGACCTTATCGCCAGGGTTGGCTTATAGCAGCTGTCGGTAGGACCATATATGGATTCTGTTAGTGTGGATCTCCTAACAGAGCATCATCTGGGATACAATCCCTTTTATGCCCATATATGGAGATCCCTAACAGAATCCCTTTCATGCCCATATATGGAGATCCCTAACAGAATCCCTTTTATGCCCATATATGGAGATCCCTAACAGCATCCCTTTTATGCCCATATATGGAGATCACTAACAGCTAACAGAATCCCTTTTATGCCCATATATGGAGATCCCTAACAGAATCCCTTTTATGCCCATATATGGAGATCCCTAACAGAATCCCTTTTATGCCCATATATGGAGATCCGTAACAGAATCCCTTTTATGCCCATATATGGAGATCCCTAACAGAATCCCTTTTATGCCCATATATGGAGATCCCTAACAGAATCCCTTTTATGCCCATATATTATGGAGAAATCCCTGCTCTGAGTATCTGACATCAGTGTGATGTCACCTGTTTATGCCCATATATGGAGATCCCTGCTCTGCGTATCTGGTTGCTATGGTAAACAGTTGGTTGCTAGGGTAAAAAAACATGGTTGCTATGGTAAACAGTTGGTTGCTAGGGTAAACAGTTGGTTGCTAGGGTAAAACCATGGTTGCTAAGGTGGTTGCTAACGTACACTAACAAACCAGCAACAACAGACTGTTGCCCCAGCAACGTACACAAAGGTTTGTGTACACATGTGGTGTGATGTCATACTGATGCGGAGATATGAGCAGGGCAAAGGTGTGACGTGTGACGTGTGACCGACCGACCGACCGACCGACCGACGGACGGCCGGTGGAGGTTTTCATAGTAAACTGCTCCCTGACGGTCGCAACTAAACTGCGACCTTACGGTCGCAATTATTTTTGAGCAGCGCGGGCTCCGGCTCTGCTGCGACTCCTTGGAGAGGCTGAGAGTCTACGCAACTTCCGCTCATGTGACTTCCGTTAAAAATGCCCCAAAAAATACATTATATTTTTTATAATTGAATAATGAATAAACACGATAGCCCAAAATACATTATCAATATCCTTAAATGATTATTAATTAAACACGATGGACTTGTAATTTCGGTCAGCACAAAATAAATACATGAATAAATAAATAAATGCGCCAACAAACCATATACATTCATTGAAGGAAGGTAAAATAAAATAATATAAAATACAATGTGCTTTAAATATTATAAATAGAATGCATTTATTATATGACAAAACCACCGTAATGTTGAAATGTTTTCATTTTTAGCCACGTTGCCATGGAAACCCCACTAGCCGGTCTGAAAGAGGGGGCGGGGTTCCCGTGAGAACAGCCAATGGAGAAGCGTTGCGCATTCGATGGAGATAAAGGAGCAATTCCTGCAGTTTGGGTCTGTAACGTCTGAACTCTGAAAGCGCTGGCCCGTGAGGACAGCCAATAGAAAAGCGTTGCCATTCCCTGGGCCAAAAAGAGCAGTTCCCGTAGTCTGTGTTAGAGGAGCTACAAAAACTGCGCAGTTCCACTGCAGGGAATGAGGGTCTTTTTGAGTAGTTTCTCCTCATGGAATGCAGGGATTCATAGTAGATCGGGTGGTCCAGTCTCTGCTGCGTGACGTCTCTGTGCGTGTGCGTGCGTGCGTGCGTGCTTGCTTCCTGCGTGCGCGCCCGAATTCACTAGGGGCACAAGTTTTAGCGTAGCACCGGGCCGCTCCCTGACCGTAGTGGCACAGCGTCTCGGGTGCTACACCAAGAGGGGTGCCCCTGATGAATTCGGTGACCATCTACACTGCATAGCGCATGCGCACTGAAACTAGTGCGGTTTCTGCTGCTCTACTTCATTTCAAGTTGCTATAAAAGTTAATGGTTTAATTCGTTTTTTAATGTAACGTGTAAGATAAACACTGTAAAGATTTATTATCAGTTAAAACTGGAACAGCTAAAAAACATTTCACTAGTGGTTCTCAAAGTGGGGTCCGGGGACCGGGGTCCTTGAGGGAGTTCCAGGGGGTCCCCAGATAAATGATAGTTAGGAACCAAATAGAACTTTATGGGTCTGTAACTCAGTGAACAAATAGAACCAAATGGACCCGTTCCATTTGTACTCCTTTTTGCTCTCCTTTAAGGCGTGTGGAAGGGCGTTCCACATGTTGATGGTATAGCAGGAGAACGAGTTAGCGCCTTGTTTAGTGTTAAATCTACGTTGATGATGATTAGTGGAGCTGCCTCTGGTGTTGTGATCGTGAACATCCTTGACCTTTAAGAAGTAGTTTGCCAGGTACATGGGTATCTTGGAGGTGTAGTGTATCTTGTACACCAGGCCCATTGCAAGATGCTGTACTCTGTCAGCTACTTAGAGCCACCCCACGCTTTCGTGGTGATGATCGGTAAGGTGGGTCTGAGGAGGAAGACCAAGCACAACCCTAATTAGTTTGTTCTGGGCTGTTTGGAGCTTTAACTTTAAGGCAGCTGGGGCATCGCGATACCAGACAAGGACTCCGTAATCAATGAGGGGCCCAATAAGAGCACCTCCTAGTGTCTTTCGAGATTTAATATTGATCAGCGGGGCAACCCTTTGCAAGAAACAAATTCGTTGGTTGACTTTTTTGATTACCTTGGTAGTCATTTTTTCACTGGATAGGTTAGCCTCCAGGATGCAACCCAGGTAGCAGATGTGTTTTTTTCTTTCAATCACAGTGTCACCTACTTTAATTGTGAAGTTCTCAACTAGGCTAAGTTTCTGACTAGATCCAAAGAGGATACATTCAGTTTTACCTAGGTGAATTTGAAATGTGACGTCTCTACACTGCAGGGACATGGCGCATGCGCACTGAAACTAGTGCTGTTTCTGCTGCTCTACTTCATTTCAAGTTGCTATAAAAGTTAGATGGTTTCATTCGTTTTTTAATGTATTGTGTAAGATAAACACTGTAAAGATTTATTATCAGTTAAAACTGGAACAGCTAAAAACATTTCACTAGTGGTTCTCAAAGTGGGGTCCGGGGACCGGGGTCCTTGAGGGAGTTCCAGGGGGTCCCCAGATAAATGATAGTTAGGAACCAAATAGAACTTTATGGGTCTGTAACTCAGTGGACAAATAGAACCAAATGGACCCGTTCCATTTGTACTCTAGTATTTTAACTAATGGTGTCCAAAATAACGCATTATTAACAAGTTAACGCACTAGCCTATTAACGGGATTAAAATTTTTAACGCAATTAACGCAAAAAAAAAAATATATATATTTTTTTTTTGCCTTTTTTTTTTAACCTTTGAGGCTTCCGTAGCCTCCCTCTGCGCTCCGCATCTCAGAGTGTCAACATTAGCTGGTGAGCATGGTGGTGAGCCCAGACTCCAGAGCAGAGCAGCAGAGCTCAGCTCAAAGTCAGGAAAGGAGCTCAAGCTCACTGTGTGTGAGACCATGTGTGTGTGTGTTTGTCTGGAAGCTGGGTTGAATGAATGATGAAAAACACAGTGGAATTACTCATCTACAGGTGCCTTTAGAAAGCAACCTCCCCCTGCTGTTAGCCTGTTAGCAAGTTCGCTAACAGTTAAGCCCTTTGCACACAGGCGCGTTTAACCGCACGGATAAAACGGACAATATAATTTTTTGAAAAGAAAACAATGATTCTCTATGACCTCATGCACACCGGCTCCGAATTAGCCGTGCGACGAGTGGCTGCCGCCGTGCGTTTTTTTCTCGATCGAACCCAGTTCGATTTGTGCGTCTTGTCGCATGCGGTAAAAAACTCATCACTCCTTTTATGACTCCTTTTTGGATCCGCAGCGCCGATTCGGCACAGCCTTGCACACCAAATCCAATGCGTTTTATTCATGCCGCAAACGAAAAAAACGCAACTGTCCTGTGTGCAAAGGGCTTTAGCCTCCAGATGGCCAGGACTACAGTCTGTAGTAGGCTACAGTATGTTAGGGCCAGCCCCCAGCTGAACACTGTAGGAACGAAACCAGCTGAACACTGTAGGAACGAAATGGTGTGTGTGTGTGTGTGTGTGTGTGTGTGTGTGTGTGTGTGTGTGTGTTTAGTCAGCATTTGAGCCACAGACCACCATTTGATTAGATTTATTCTCCCAGACCCCAAAAATAAGAGTTAAAGATCTATAAGGGTCCATTTGGTTTACCAACTCTCCATCATTTAGCTGCAGTGGTGGAAAAAGTACTCACATATTTTACTTAAGTAAAACCAATACTACAATGTAGAGATACTCTGTTTCAATTATAAAAGCCCAGAATTCAAAATGTACTTGAGTAAAAGTATGAAAGTGTTGAAAATAGCAGATCTACAAGCTCACAACGCGTCACGATGCGACATGTTGTGAGCTTGTAGATCGGCTATTTTCAAACAGCCTAAGTATACAACATGGCTAAAGTGGTTCATGTATGTTTTAAATATTATCTTATATCTGAAAAGTAACTAGTAACTAAAGTTTTCAAATAAATGTAGTGGAGTAAAAGTGCAATATTTCGATCTGAGATGTAGTGGAGTAGAAGTAAAAGTATTGGAAAATTGGAAATACTCAAGTAAAGTACAAATACCTCAAAATTGTACTTAAGTAAATGTACTTAGTTACTTTACACCACTGTTTAGCTGGAACCCCCTCAAGGACCACTGGTTGAAAACCTGAACCACCACTGCCTTAAATTATGTAGTGCAGAGGGGTTATCATTTATAATGTAATGAAATAAATAACATTGAGTTTATAATGTATTGGATACATATAGTATAATTATAAAAAAATACATTGGATGCATCCTGCACCAAATATACAACATATTATGAAAGTTTGAGCCAATAAAAAATATATTTTTATTATGCGATTAATCGCGCGATTAACTACAGAAATCATGCGATTAATCGCGATTAAAAATTTTAATCGTTGGACAGCACTAATTTTAACATATATTTTATCAGATAAATTGGGGTCCCAGTGATATAAATAATAATTAAATTGGTGTCTGTAGCCTAGTGTATTTAGAAATCCTAGTTCTAAGTTCAAACATTAGCATTAACATTATTTATAACTTATAAGTATACAAATATTTCAAACATTTTGAAAATAGCCGATCTACAAGCTCATAGCGCTCGAAAACATTTTATTGGGGACTCATAAAACATTTCTGGGACCCATTCGAATGACCACCTGTGGGTCCCGGGACCCATTACTTTGAAAACCTAACCCTAACCCTAACCCTAACCCATTGGCACAGGGGAGGGTGATCACTTGCATACTGGCAAGTGTGCAAAGTGTGAAAAAACCACACCCACCTGGGCGTGGTTTTTGACCAGTCTGATAAATAGGAATTTCACTCTAAAACCTTGATTATAAGAATATGATTCCAATATGATGTATAGATGTCCAAGCGTTTATTTTAGAAGGCAATAACAGCATAATCCAAGAATAGTGTCCAGCATAGCAAAAGCCTGTACGAGAGAGCTGGGACCTGTCCCACCTCGCGGCATGACAGCCAGGTTACTGTGTGCTAACATCAAGAATACAGTGACTTTAAATACAGTATGTCCAATAAATGGTAAATGGTGCATTTATATAGCGCTTTTATCCAAAGCGCTTTACAGAGATTGTGCATTACATTCACCCATTCACGCACACATTCATACACCGGTGGCGGAGGAAACCATGCAAGGCACCAACCTGCTCACCGGGAGCAACTAGGGGTTCAGAGTCTTGCCCAATGACCCTTCGACATTCACTCAGGGGGAGCCCGGATTCGAACTGGGAACCCTTCGTGCTCTAATAACGGTTTCTCTACCCCTGAGCTATGCCACATCCAATAAACAAATCACATGGCTTACAGACAGACAGCTGTTCAAACAGGCAGACAAAGTGAACTAAGTGACACCCCTTGATCATTGTTGTCTTCAAAGTGACACCCATTGAAATGGACTTCCGATACATATTCCTGTCTGTAGAATCTTCAAAACACAATGATAGATCAAAAAGAAGCTTACATCAAAAGGACAGATCAGCAATCAGACAACACACAAAGGTGAGACCTCCTCTAGTGACCCTAACCCTAACCCTAACCCTAACCTCTAACCTCTAACCCAGACCCTAACCCTAACCTCTAACCCTAACCCAGACCCTAACCTCTAACCCTAACCCTAACCCTAACCCTAACCCAAAGGTGAGACCTCCAGGCCTGACAGCTGGTAAAGACAGTTTAGCTCTCTGAAACAATAGAACTCTACATGGGGTCTGTGAGATCTATCTGAAACAATAGAACTCTACATGGGGTCTGTGAGATCTATCTGAAACAATAGAACTCTACATGGGGTCTGTGAGATCTATCTGAAACAATAGAACTCTGCATGGGGTCTGAGAGCCAACTGGGACAGTCACAGCAGACTTCAGATAGTGTCCAAAATATAGTTTTACAGTTCAGATCATACCCTGTGTAGCCTATTCATATAAACGTAATACAATACATGTTTGAAACCAAAACATCCTATTTATCACAGTCCATGCACCTGGATAATCATGTCAAATCACTCACACGCAATTGTTTCTTCCACCTCAGAAATATAGCAAAACTCCGAACCATCATATCCCACTCTGAACTTGAAATGTCTGTCCATGCATTTATCTCATCCAGGCTGGATTACTGTAACTCACTTTTTACCTCTCTCAACAAAACATCCATTGACAAATTGCAGCTGGTTCATAATGCTGCTGCCAGGTTACTCACTAGGTCAAGAAAGTCATGTCACATCACTCCCATTCTAGCCTCTCTGCACTGGCTCCCGGTACACTACAGGATCCACTTCAAAGTCCTCACTTTTGCTTTTAGAGCAATTCATGGCCAAGCCCCTATCTATATCTCAGAAATTATCCATCCCAACCCTACCACTCGCTCACTCAGATCCGCAGATCAGCACCTCCTTGAGGTCCCTTGGACCAATTTAGTAACCAAGGGCGAACAAGCCTTTGAGGCGATAGCTCCAAAGCTCTGGAACGCCCTACCCTTGGACCTAAAAACGGCCCCCTCAGATGCTTCCTTTAAGAGGCATCTGAAAACACACCTGTTTTAATTAGGCCTACAAAATTGTAGGTAATCTAGGTATACCTGGTAGGCCTAATTATAGGCCTACCATGTATACCTAGATTACCTACAATATGTTAAAAAAAACTTTACCATGGATATAGAGGATTAAAGAGCAACATTAGAACCAGTGTACGATAAAACAGTTAAAAAATCAACTTAAGTGATTCAAGTTACAAATACACCATATAGGAACCCACTTGAGTAGTTTCTTAAAGAAACTTTAACTCTTTGACTTTAAACCAAGGACAAAAAGGGAACACAAACAAATAAAGAATGTATACAACAGGCTACGGGTTCGGAGTCTGATTCAACATATAGAACACATCGTTACAGTACATAGAGTCAGAGTTTAACCCGCATACCAAGGGTCTTCAACAGGGGGTCCGGGACCCCTAGGGGGTCCTCAGAGTTACTACAGGAGGTCCTCCAAATCTTTGTGTGATAGAAACCTGTTTTTTCCTGAGAACTTTAACCAAAAATAGCAGATCTACAAGCTCACAACGCCTCGCGCTGTGAGGCGTTATGAGCTTGTAGATCGGCTATTTTAGTCAAGAGGTTTGGTACGTGTAGAGGTGAAAAAGAGCAGACTAAGAACAGAGTGAAAGGTGAAGTTTATTAAGTATTGACGGTTCAAGTGGTTAAATATCTGAAAACACAAGTTGACATGAATCCAATAATGAAACTATATGGAATCTATGAACAGGTTGTGGGGGTCCCTGCTTCATCTCTCTCTCAACTAAGGGGGCCTTGGCCTGAAAACGTTGAAGACCCCTGCCTTATACACATAGTTACAGCACTGTACTGAGTCAGAGTTAAGGCGTTGGGGACCACACAGAGGGAAATAAAACAAACTATCCTATCACTATAGCTGCAAAGACATGGACATCTACAGGCTATGGGTTCGAGGTCTGATTTAATTCAAACAGTAGGCCTGTAATCGTTTCAGTTGTTTTCTCATTGAGTGGGCTGAAAAGTGAGAGGGAGAAGCGATATGATACATGAACAGCTTCAATATTGCAGTGTTGCATATTGCTGGTTCTTGACTTCAGGGTCAACATCAAACTTTAATCTGCAGCGTGTGGCCCTCAAACCATGCATTAACATTTGTCTTTGGGAGAGAGCATCATCTCAAATGTCAATAGTACCAATGCCAGTCCAAGGAATCTATGACTGAAAATAGACCATAGTCAAGCGACAAAGTATTAAGTCACCAAGACTGCTGCTTGTCACGTGTATATTGACCTACATGTACGACCTTTATAGAATTGTGAGGATGTGCTTGTCAATTATGTGTGGGGACTGATGGACTGATGGGGACGGACGGACCTACGGACGGATGGGTGCTGATAAGGAATGATGGTCTGATGGACTGACTGACGGATGGACTAATGAACTGACGGTGACTGACTGACTGACTAAACTATGGTAGCGACTACACCACGTTTCTGACTAAATGAATGAATGATTTTATTTTCGTGTCTGGCTGCCTTTCACAGCCCATCCCTTACGGGATTATTCAGACACAATTTAAATACGTTTTTCCAGTGCCAACATGCTGACACAAAAATGAATAACTAAATAAATAAACAAAATAAAGTAATACTGCATACTGTATACTTCTGATCAAAAGTACATAAATAGTCTGATATTCTGACTAAATAAACTATGGCACTGTCCAGGGACATGGAGAGATTGTTGGAGAGGCAGGGTCTGAAATGTTTAAAAGCACCGAAAATAGCAGACCTCCAAGCTCACAACGAGACTGACTGTGGTACTACTGACTAGACCGGTGCAGACTTGTTACTGACCAAACAAACTATGATACAGACAGACTCTTGTTCCATTCAACACTTTTATAAAACCCAATGAGCAGGACACTGCGGGGAATTGAACCTCGTCCATAGTCAACTGTGGAACTAGGAGTTCCATACCAGTGTCTTTTGCTTTTGGATTTATTTAGGTTGAATGGATCAGTGTATAGTCTGGTGTTTTACTCTGTTTCAAACTGTCACTGTTGGGTGTGCTTTTCCAAATAATACAAACAATCTCCTTTGCTGCTTTTTCCAAATAATACAAACAATCTTCTTTGCTGCTTGCATTCTTCTCCACACAATGTTCAAAGGCTCTGACAAAGCTTCTATACTGCAGGGGATCTCCATCAAAACATAGAATCTCTCTTGGTGGCAGTAAGTGAGAAGTTTGTAGCTGTACTAGCATGGCGGTTATGTCATTTTGTCTTTGTAATAAGTTGAAAATAGCTGAGGTGTTGTGACTTTGTGAAGTTACAGTGGGGTTTGTTTGCTGCACAGCCGGGTTCATGTTTGTTGTATTGTCCTGAACATTGTCCTGTGCTGCATTCCAAGATACATGTGGTCTTTGTACAGATGGTGGTTGTGTTGGAATGGGTGGTGGTTGTTGTCGAGCAGGTTGTAGCGGTTGTAGTGATTGCAGTGATGGTAGTTGCTGTAGTAAAAGTTGTGGTGGTTGTAGAGATTGCTGTGTGGAAGGTTGAGTTAACTGTTGCTTTGGTTGTAGAGATTGCTGCGTGGAAGGTTGAGTTAACTGTTGCTGTGGTTGTAGAGATTGCTGTGTGGAAGGTTGAGATAACTGTTGCTGTGGTTGTAGAGATTGCTGTGTGGAAGGTTGAGTAAACTGTTGCTGTTGTTGTAGAGATTGCTGCGTGGAAGGTTGAGTTAACTGTTGCTGTGGATGTAGAGAAGAGATTGCTGCGTGGAAGGTTGAGTTAACTGTTGCTGTGTAAACTTTGGTTTGTAACACTGCTATGTTTGCGTTGGTAGCTCTCAGTCGTGCATCAAGCCCCATAATTTCCTCTTTTTTAACATTTCTTCCTCCTCCTCCATTTCCCGTTTCTTTTTCAGAATGTTTTCCCTCTCCTCCAGAGCGTACCTCTCCTTTAATGCATCACATTAGAATGCTGTCTGTTGGTTTAATTAGATTATCCACCTCATCCTCATTCTCTTGAACCATTTCCACAGCCTTTGTACTATGTGTCCAAGTATTCACTTCATCCCCAAATTCTTTGACATTTATCATTTTTGCATTGAACCATAAATCATGTTTTGCCTTCTCCGGGGAAAATACTGGCAACAGAGCCTTCTGAGCATCTCTTGCTTCCTTGATTAAGTTTAAATGGATACAGTTTAAATACTTCATAGACACACATTGATTAAGTTTAAATACTTCATAAACCCACATTGATTAAGTTTAAATACTTCATAAACACACATTGATTAAGTTTAAATACTTCATAAACACACATTGATTAAGTTTAAATACTTCATGAACACACATCAACTTTAAATACTTCATGAACACACATTGCACCTCATGTTTGGATCGAGTTTAAATACTTCATAAACACACATTGCACTTCATGTTGGGATCCAGTTTGCATCCACTCCCAAATGCTTTTTTGCAGGTTAGATGCCTTGTTCAATTTTGCCTTTCTCTCTTTTTGCAAAGTTTCCAGTTTATCCAGTAGGGCTTTAGGTGTCAATATGCGTTTTCGATTCATGACCGGTGTCTCTGTTTCGACAACACTTTGAGTGGTTTCGGACTGCTTTTCAGCCTCTGGCGGCTGTGAACCCTTTACAACAGCCAGTGTGCAGTGCGTCACCATCAGTAGGCCTATGTGTTTCAGCCCCAGTGGCGGGCAGTTCAACCATTACGCATAATTCATTTTCATCCTGAACACCTTTATCAGACGCCATAATAAATAGCAATGCAAAATACCAACAGTTCAAATATAAAACAGTGCCTTCAGTGAAATCAGAACAATGTGCAAAACCCAAACTTAAATCACAGTTAAAACCTCAAAACGTTCAGAACAGAGTCAGACCCATGAAGAGGTTGCAACCATAACATTGTAACAGTGAACCATGAACCCTCGAGCGGGTTACAACCATAAAACTGAAACCGTGTGAAACCAGTGATTTGAGACCCTACTGCTGTTGAAGGTTGAGTTAACTGTTGCTGTGGTTGTAGAGATTGCTGCGTGGAAGGTTGAGTTAACTGTTGCTGTGGTTGTAGAGATTGCTGTGTGGAAGGTTGAGTTAACTGTTGCTGTGGTTGTAGAGGTTGCTGCGTGGAAGGTTGAGTTAACCGTTGCTGTGGTTGTAGAGATTGCTGCGTGGAAGGTTGAGTTAGCAGTTAATGTGGTTGTAGAGATTGCTGTGTGGAAGGCTGAGTTAACTGTTGCTGTGGTTGTAGAGGTTGCTGCGTGGAAGGTTGAGTTAGCGGTTGCTGTGGTAGTGGAGGTTGCTGCATGGTAGGTTGGAAATCTTTGGCTTGAGGATTGAGTGTGACTGCGGGTTCCTTTAACATGGTTCCTTTCCTGTAGTAGGATTCCATTCCATCTGAATGTGTGAGTGACTGAGCTTGGCGACTGGAGGATTTTAACATTGCTATTTTTGAGTTGGTAGCAGCTCAGTTGTGCATCAAGCTCCATCAATTCCTCTTTAACATTTCTTCCTCCTCTTCCATTTCCCTTTTCTTTTTCAGAATGTTTTCCTGCTCCTTTAATGCATCACATTAGAAATGCTGTCTGTTGGTTTAATTAGATTGTCCACATCATCCTCATTCTCTTGAACCTTTTCCACAGCCTTTGTACTTTGTGTCCAAGTATTCACTTCATCCCCAAATTCCTTGACATTTATAATTTTTGCATTGAACCATAAATCATGTTTTGCCTTCTCCGGGGGCAATACTGGCAACAGAGCCTTCTGAGAATCTCTTGCTCCCTTGATTAAGTTTAAATGGATACAGTTTAAATACTTCATAGACACACATTGATTAAGTTTAAATACTTCATAAACACACATTGATTAAGTTTAAATACTTCATAAACACACATTGATTAAGTTTAAATACTTCAAAAACACACATTCCACCTCATGTTTGGATCCAGTTTGAATCCACTCCCAAATGCTTTTTTGCAGGTTAGATGCCTTGTTCAATTTTGCCTTTCTCTCTTTTAGCAAAGTTTCCAGTTTATCCAGTAGGCCTTTAGGTGTTCGTTTTGTGAGCGGTGTCTCCGTTTCGACAGCACTTTGAGTGATTTCGGACAGTTTTTCAGCCTCTGGGGGCTGTGAACCCTTTACAACAGCCAGCATGCATTGCGTCACCATCAGTAGGCCTATGCCTTCAGTGAAATCAGAACAATGTGCAAAACCCGAACTTAAATCAGTTAAAACCTCAAAACCTTCAGAACAAAGTCAGACCCACGAACGGGTTGCAACCATAACATTGTAACAGTGAACCATGAACCCTCGAACGGGTTACAACCAAAAACTGAAACAATGAACCACCAATGGATTGGACTTGTACCCCTGGTTACAACCATAAAACTGAAACCATGAACCGCCAATGCATTGGACTTTTACCCAGTTGTAGACTTTCTGTGGTTGTAGAGGTTGCTGTGTGGAAGTTTGAGTTAACTGTTGCTGTGGTTTTAGAGGTTGCTGCGTGGAAGGTTGAGTTAACTGTTGCTGTGGTTGTAGAGATTGCTGCATGGAAGGTTGAGTTAACTGTTGCTGTGGTTGTAGAGGTTGCTGTGTGGAAGGTTGAGTTAACTGTTGCTGTGGTTGTAGAGGTTGCTGTGTGGAAGGTTGAGTTAGCTGTTGCTGTGGTTGTAGAGATTGTTGCGTGGAAGGTTGAGTTAGCGGTTGCTGTGGTAGTGGAGGTTGCTGCATGGTAGGTTGGAACTCTGTGGCTTGAGGATTGAGTGTGACTGTGGGTTCCTTTAACATGGTTCCTTTCCTGTAGTAGGATTCCATTCCATCTGAATGTGTGAGTGACAGCTTGGCGACTCTGGGCGACTGCTATTTTTCCGTTGGTAGCTCTCAGTTGTGCATCAAGCTCCATTTCCTTTCTCTTTTTCAGCATTTCTTCCTCCTCCTCCATTTCCCTTTTCTTTTTCAGAATGTTTTCCTTTGTACTTTGTGTCCAAGTATTCACTTCATCCACAAATTCCTTGACATTTATCATTTTTGCATTAACCCTTGAATCATGTTTTGCCTTCTCCTCCGGGGGCAATACTGGCAACAGAGCCTTCTGAGCATCTCTTGCTTCATTGATTAAGTTTAAATGCTTCATAAACAGACATTGATTCAGTTTAAAGACTTCATAAACACACATTGCACCTCACTGGATCGAGTTTGCATCCAGTTCATAAACACACATTGATTACTTTTGAATACTTCAGAAACACACATTGATTAAGGTTGAATACTTCATAAACACACATTGCACCTCATGTTGGGATCCAGTTTGCATCCTCTCCCAAATGCTTTTTTGCAGGTTAGATGCCTTGTTCAATTTTGCCTTTCTCTCTTTTTGCAAAGTTTCCAGTTTATCCAGTATGGCTTTAGGTGTCAATATGCTTTTTCGTTTCATGACCGGTGTCTCCGTTTCACTTTGAGTGGTTTTGGACAGTTTTTCAGCCTCTGGGGGCTGTGAACCCTTTACAACAGCCAGCGTGGCTGGCTAAACCTGTGCAGATTCAAGTTCAGGTTCAACCCTTTGAGCGTGCATTGCGTCACCATCAGTAGGCCTACGCGTTTCAGCCCCAGTTAAACCATTACTCATAATTAATTTTCATCCTGAACACCTTTATCAGATGCCATAATAAATAGCAATGCAAAATACCAACAGTTCGAATATAAAACAGTGCCTTCAGTGAAATCAGAACAATGTGCAAAACCCAAACTTAAATCAGTTAAAACCTCAAAACCTTCAGAACAGAGTCAGACCCTCGAACGGGTTGCAACCATAACATTGTAACAGTGAACCATGAACCCTCGAAGGGGTTACAACCATAAAACTGAAACAATGAACCACCAATGCATTGGACTTGTACCCGGTTGTAGACTTGCTGTGGTTGTAGAGGTTGCCGTGTGGAAGGTTGAGTTAACTGTTGCTGTGGTTGTAGAGGTTGCTGTGTGGAAGGTTGAGTTAACTGTTGCTGTGGTTGTAGATATTGCGGCGTTGAAGGTTGAGTTAACTGTTGCTGTGGTTTTAGAGGTTGCGGAGTGGAAGGTTGAGTTAACAGTTGCTGTGGTTGTAGAGATTGCTGTGTGGAAGGTTTAGTTAGCGGTTGCTGTGGTAGTGGAGGTTGCTGCATGGTAGGTTGGAACTCTTTGGCTTGAGGATTGAGTGTGACTGCGGGTTCCTTTAAGAAGTTTCCTTTCCCGTTGTAGGATTCATTTATCATTTTTGCATTGAACCATAAATCATGTGTTGCCTTCTCCTCCGGGGGCAATACTGGCAACAGAGCCTTCTGAGCATCTCTTGCTTCCTTGATTAAGTTTAAATACTTCATAAACGCACATTGATTCAGTTTAAATACCTCATAAACACACATTAAGTTTAAATACTTCATAAACACACATTGATTCAGTTTAAATACTTCATAAAAAACATTGATTCAGTTTAAATACTTCATAAACACACATTAAGTTTAAATACTTCATAAACACACATTGCACCTCATGTTTGGATCCAGTTTGCATCCACTCCCAAATGCTTTTTTGCAGGTTAGATGCCTTGCTCAATTTTGCCTTTCTCTCTTTTTGCAAAGTTTCCAGTTTATCCAGCAGGGCTTTAGGTGTCAATATGATTTTTCATTTCGTGACTGGCGTCTCCGTTTCGACAACACTTTGAGTGATTTCGGACAGTTTTTCAGCCTCTGGGGGCTGTGAACCCTTTACAACAGCCAGCGTGGCTTGCTCAACCTGCACAAATTCAAATTCAAGTTCAACCCTTTGAGCGTGCATTGCGTCACCATCAGTAGGCCTATGCGTTTCAGACCCACTGGCAGGAGTTCAACCATTACGCATAATTCATTTTCACCCTGAACACCTTTATCAGACGCCATAATAAATAGCAATGCAAAATACCAGCAGTTCAAATATATAACCGTGCTTTCAGTGAAATCAGAACAATGTGCAAAACCCAAACTTAAATCACTGTTAAAAACTCAAAACCTTCAGAACAGAGTCAGACCCACGAACCGGTTGCAACCATAACATTTTAACAGTGAACCATGAACCCTCAAACAGGTTACAACCATAAAACATTAGAAATGCTGTCTGTTGGTTTAATTAGATTGTCCACATCATCCTCATTCTCTTGAACCACAACCACATTTACACAGCCTTTGTACTTTGTGTCCAAGTATTCACTTCATCCACAAATTCCTTGAGATTTATGCTTTTTGCATTGAACCATAACTCATGTTTTGCCTTCTCCTCCTCCTTTAAATACTTCATAAACAGACTTCGATTAAGTTTAAATACTTCATAAACACACATTGCACCTCATGTTTGGATCCAGTTTGCATCCAGTTCATAAACACACATTGATTAAGTTTAAATACTTCATAAACGCAAATTGATTATGTTTAAATACTTCATAAACACACATTGATTATGTTTAAATACTTCATAAACACACATTGATTAAGTTTAAATACTTCATAAACACACATTGCACTTCATGTTGGGATCCAGTTTGCATCCACTCCCAAATGCTTTTTTGCAGGTTAGATGCCTTGTTCAATTTTGCCTTTCTCTCTTTTTGCAAAGTTTCCAGTTTATCCAGTAGGGCTTTAGGTGTCAATATGCGTTTTCGATTCATGACCGGTGTCTCTGTTTCGACAACACTTTGAGTGGTTTCGGACTGCTTTTCAGCCTCTGGCGGCTGTGAACCCTTTACAACAGCCAGTGTGCAGTGCGTCACCATCAGTAGGCCTATGTGTTTCAGCCCCAGTGGCGGGCAGTTCAACCATTACGCATAATTCATTTTCATCCTGAACACCTTTATCAGACACCATAATAAATAGCAATGCAAAATACCAACAGTTCAAATATAAAACAGTGCCTTCAGTGAAATCAGAACAATGTGCAAAACCCAAACTTAAATCACAGTTAAAACCTCAAAACGTTCAGAACAGAGTCAGACCCATGAAGAGGTTGCAACCATAACATTGTAACAGTGAACCATGAACCCTCGAGCGGGTTACAACCATAAAACTGAAACCGTGTGAAACCAGTGATTTGAGACCCTACTGCTGTTGAAGGTTGAGTTAACTGTTGCTGTGGTTGTAGAGATTGCTGCGTGGAAGGTTGAGTTAACTGTTGCTGTGGTTGTAGAGATTGCTGTTTGGAAGGTTGAGTTAACTGTTGCTGTGGTTGTAGAGGTTGCTGCGTGGAAGGTTGAATTAACTGTTGCTGTGGTTGTAGAGATTGCTGTGTGGAAGGTTGAGTTAACTGTTGCTGTGGTTGTAGAGATTGCTGCGTGGAAGGTTGAGTTAACTGTTGCTGTGGTTGTAGAGATTGCTGCGTGGAAGGTTGAGTTAGCAGTTGCTGTGGTAGTGGAGGTTGCTGCATGGTAGGTTGGAAATCTTTGGCTTGAGGATTGAGTGTGACTGCGGGTTCCTTTAACATGGTTCCTTTCCTGTAGTAGGATTCCATTCCATCTGAATGTGTGAGTGACTGAGCTTGGCGACTGGAGGATTTTAACATTGCTATTTTTGAGTTGGTAGCAGCTCAGTTGTGCATCAAGCTCCATCAATTCCTCTTTAACATTTCTTCCTCCTCTTCCATTTCCCTTTTCTTTTTCAGAATGTTTTCCTGCTCCTCCAGAGCGTCCTTCTCCTTTAATGCATCACATTAGAAATGCTGTCTGTTGGTTTAATTAGATTGTCCACATCATCCTCATTCTCTTGAACCTTTTCCACAGCCTTTGTACTTTGTGTCCAAGTATTCACTTCATCCCCAAATTCCTTGACATTTATCATTTTTGCATTGAACCATAAATCATGTTTTGCCTTCTCCGGGGGCAATACTGGCAACAGAGCCTTCTGAGAATCTCTTGCTCCCTTGATTAAGTTTAAATGGATACAGTTTAAATACTTCATAGACACACATTGATTAAGTTTAAATACTTCATAAACACACATTGATTAAGTTTAAATACTTCATAAACACACATTCCACCTCATGTTTGGATTTCTTTCTCTCTTTTAGCAAAGTTTCCAGTTTATCCAGTAGGGCTTTAGGTGTTCGTTTTGTGAGCGGTGTCTCCGTTTCGACAGCACTTTGAGTGATTTCGGACAGTTTTTCAGCCTCTGGGGGCTGTGAACCCTTTACAACAGCCAGCATGCATTGCGTCACCATCAGTAGGCCTATGCCTTCAGTGAAATCAGAACAATGTGCAAAACCCGAACTTAAATCAGTTAAAACCTCAAAACCTTCAGAACAAAGTCAGACCCACGAACAGGTTGCAACCATAACATTGTAACAGTGAACCATGACCCCTCGAACGGGTTACAACCAAAAACTGAAACAATGAACCACCAATGGATTGGACTTGTACCCCTGGTTACAACCATAAAACTGAAACCATGAACCGCCAATGCATTGGACTTTTACCCGGTTGTAGACTTTCTGTGGTTGTAGAGGTTGCTGTGTGGAAGGTTGAGTTAACTGTTGCTGTGGTTTTAGAGGTTGCTGCGTGGAAGGTTGAGTTAACTGTTGCTTTGGTTGTAGAGATTGCTGCGTGGAAGGTTGAGTTAACTGTTGCTGTGGTTGTAGAGGTTGCTGTGTGGAAGGTTGAGTTAACTGTTGCTGTGGTTGTAGAGGTTGCTGTGTGGAAGGTTGAGTTAGCTGTTGCTGTGGTTGTAGAGATTGTTGCGTGGAAGGTTGAGTTAACTGTTGCTGTGGTTGTAGAGATTGCTGCGTGGAAGGTTGAGTTAGCGGTTGCTGTGGTAGTGGAGGTTGCTGCATGGTAGGTTGGAACTCTGTGGCTTGAGGATTGAGTGTGACTGTGGGTTCCTTTAACATGGTTCCTTTCCTGTAGTAGGATTCCATTCCATCTGAATGTGTGAGTGACAGCTTGGCGACTCTGGGCGACTGCTATTTTTTCCGTTGGTAGCTCTCAGTTGTGCATCAAGCTCCATTTCCTTTCTCTTTTTCAGCATTTCTTCCTCCTCCTCCATTTCCCTTTTCTTTTTCAGAATGTTTTCCTTTGTACTTTGTGTCCAAGTATTCACTTCATCCACAAATTCCTTGACATTTATCATTTTTGCATTAACCCTTGAATCATGTTTTGCCTTCTCCTCCGGGGGCAATACTGGCAACAGAGCCTTCTGAGCATCTCTTGCTTCATTGATTAAGTTTAAATGCTTCATAAACAGACATTGATTCAGTTTAAAGACTTCATAAACACACATTGCACCTCACTGGATCGAGTTTGCATCCAGTTCATAAACACACATTGATTACTTTTGAATACTTCAGAAACACACATTGATTAAGGTTGAATACTTCATAAACACACATTGCACCTCATGTTGGGATCCAGTTTGCATCCTCTCCCAAATGCTTTTTTGCAGGTTAGATGCCTTGTTCAATTTTGCCTTTCTCTCTTTTTGCAAAGTTTCCAGTTTATCCAGTATGGCTTTAGGTGTCAATATGCTTTTTCGTTTCATGACCGGTGTCTCCGTTTCGACAACACTTTGAGTGGTTTTGGACAGTTTTTCAGCCTCTGGGGGCTGTGAACCCTTTACAACAGCCAGCGTGGCTGGCTAAACCTGTGCAGATTCAAGTTCAGGTTCAACCCTTTGAGCGTGCATTGCGTCACCATCAGTAGGCCTACGCGTTTCAGCCCCAGTGGCGGGTAGTTAAACCATTACTCATAATTAATTTTCATCCTGAACACCTTTATCAGATGCCATAATAAATAGCAATGCAAAATACCAACAGTTCGAATATAAAACAGTGCCTTCAGTGAAATCAGAACAATGTGCAAAACCCAAACTTAAATCAGTTAAAACCTCAAAACCTTCAGAACAGAGTCAGACCCTCGAACGGGTTGCAACCATAACATTGTAACAGTGAACCATGAACCCTCGAAGGGGTTACAACCATAAAACTGAAACAATGAACCACCAATGCATTGGACTTGTACCCGGTTGTAGACTTGCTGTGGTTGTAGAGGTTGCCGTGTGGAAGGTTGAGTTAACTGTTGCTGTGGTTGTAGAGGTTGCTGTGTGGAAGGTTGAGTTAACTGTTGCTGTGGTTGTAGATATTGCGGCGTTGAAGGTTGAGTTAACTGTTGCTGTGGTTTTAGAGGTTGCGGAGTGGAAGGTTGAGTTAACAGTTGCTGTGGTTGTAGAGATTGCTGTGTGGAAGGTTTAGTTAGCGGTTGCTGTGGTAGTGGAGGTTGCTGCATGGTAGGTTGGAACTCTTTGGCTTGAGGATTGAGTGTGACTGCGGGTTCCTTTAAGAAGTTTCCTTTCCCGTTGTAGGATTCATTTATCATTTTTGCATTGAACCATAAATCATGTGTTGCCTTCTCCTCCGGGGGCAATACTGGCAACAGAGCCTTCTGAGCATCTCTTGCTTCCTTGATTAAGTTTAAATACTTCATAAACGCACATTGATTCAGTTTAAATACCTCATAAACACACATTAAGTTTAAATACTTCATAAACACACATTGATTCAGTTTAAATACTTCATAAAAAACATTGATTCAGTTTAAATACTTCATAAACACACATTAAGTTTAAATACTTAATAAACACACATTGCACCTCATGTTTGGATCCAGTTTGCATCCACTCCCAAATGCTTTTTTGCAGGTTAGATGCCTTGCTCAATTTTGCCTTTCTCTCTTTTTGCAAAGTTTCCAGTTTATCCAGCAGGGCTTTAGGTGTCAATATGATTTTTCATTTCGTGACTGGCGTCTCCGTTTCGACAACACTTTGAGTGATTTCGGACAGTTTTTCAGCCTCTGGGGGCTGTGAACCCTTTACAACAGCCAGCGTGGCTTGCTCAACCTGCGCAAATTCAAATTCAAGTTCAACCCTTTGAGCGTGCATTGCGTCACCATCAGTAGGCCTATGCGTTTCAGACCCACTGGCAGGAGTTCAACCATTACGCATAATTCATTTTCATCCTGAACACATTTATCAGACGCCATAATAAATAGCAATGCAAAATACCAGCAGTTCAAATATATAACCGTGCTTTCAGTGAAATCAGAACAATGTGCAAAACCCAAACTTAAATCACAGTTAAAACCTCAAAACCTTCAGAACAGAGTCAGACCCACGAACCGGTTGCAACCATAACATTTTAACAGTGAACCATGAACCCTCAAACAGGTTACAACCATAAAACATTAGAAATGCTGTCTGTTGGTTTAATTAGATTGTCCACATCATCCTCAT
Organism: Nannobrachium achirus; assembly: GCF_963921795.1. Classification (NCBI taxonomy): domain Eukaryota; kingdom Metazoa; phylum Chordata; class Actinopteri; order Myctophiformes; family Myctophidae; genus Nannobrachium; species Nannobrachium achirus. The sequence continues at coordinate 34,730 of NC_137817.1, forward strand.
TCTCTTGAACCACAACCACATTTACACAGCCTTTGTACTTTGTGTCCAAGTATTCACTTCATCCACAAATTCCTTGAGATTTATGCTTTTTGCATTGAACCATAACTCATGTTTTGCCTTCTCCTCCTCCTTTAAATACTTCATAAACAGACTTCGATTAAGTTTAAATACTTCATAAACACACATTGCACCTCATGTTTGGATCCAGTTTGCATCCAGTTCATAAACACACATTGATTAAGTTTAAATACTTCATAAACGCAAATTGATTATGTTTAAATACTTCATAAACACACATTGATTATGTTTAAATACTTCATAAACACACATTGATTAAGTTTAAATACTTCATAAACACACATTGCACTTCATGTTGGGATCCAGTTTGCATCCACTCCCAAATGCTTTTTTGCAGGTTAGATGCCTTGTTCAATTTTGCCTTTCTCTCTTTTTGCAAAGTTTCCAGTTTATCCAGTAGGGCTTTAGGTGTCAATATGCGTTTTCGATTCATGACCGGTGTCTCTGTTTCGACAACACTTTGAGTGGTTTCGGACTGCTTTTCAGCCTCTGGCGGCTGTGAACCCTTTACAACAGCCAGTGTGCAGTGCGTCACCATCAGTAGGCCTATGTGTTTCAGCCCCAGTGGCGGGCAGTTCAACCATTACGCATAATTCATTTTCATCCTGAACACCTTTATCAGACGCCATAATAAATAGCAATGCAAAATACCAACAGTTCAAATATAAAACAGTGCCTTCAGTGAAATCAGAACAATGTGCAAAACCCAAACTTAAATCACAGTTAAAACCTCAAAACGTTCAGAACAGAGTCAGACCCATGAAGAGGTTGCAACCATAACATTGTAACAGTGAACCATGAACCCTCGAGCGGGTTACAACCATAAAACTGAAACCGTGTGAAACCAGTGATTTGAGACCCTACTGCTGTTGAAGGTTGAGTTAACTGTTGCTGTGGTTGTAGAGATTGCTGCGTGGAAGGTTGAGTTAACTGTTGCTGTGGTTGTAGAGATTGCTGTGTGGAAGGTTGAGTTAACTGTTGCTGTGGTTGTAGAGGTTGCTGCGTGGAAGGTTGAGTTAACTGTTGCTGTGGTTGTAGAGATTGCTGCGTGGAAGGTTGAGTTAGCAGTTAATGTGGTTGTAGAGATTGCTGTGTGGAAGGCTGAGTTAACTGTTGCTGTGGTTGTAGAGGTTGCTGCGTGGAAGGTTGAGTTAGCGGTTGCTGTGGTAGTGGAGGTTGCTGCATGGTAGGTTGGAAATCTTTGGCTTGAGGATTGAGTGTGACTGCGGGTTCCTTTAACATGGTTCCTTTCCTGTAGTAGGATTCCATTCCATCTGAATGTGTGAGTGACTGAGCTTGGCTACTGGAGGATTTTAACATTGCTATTTTTGAGTTGGTAGCAGCTCAGTTGTGCATCAAGCTCCATCAATTCCTCTTTAACATTTCTTCCTCCTCTTCCATTTCCCTTTTCTTTTTCAGAATGTTTTCCTGCTCCTTTAATGCATCACATTAGAAATGCTGTCTGTTGGTTTAATTAGATTGTCCACATCATCCTCATTCTCTTGAACCTTTTCCACAGCCTTTGTACTTTGTGTCCAAGTATTCACTTCATCCCCAAATTCCTTGACATTTATAATTTTTGCATTGAACCATAAATCATGTTTTGCCTTCTCCGGGGGCAATACTGGCAACAGAGCCTTCTGAGAATCTCTTGCTCCCTTGATTAAGTTTAAATGGATACAGTTTAAATACTTCATAGACACACATTGATTAAGTTTAAATACTTCATAAACACACATTGATTAAGTTTAAATACTTCATAAACACACATTGATTAAGTTTAAATACTTCAAAAACACACATTCCACCTCATGTTTGGATCCAGTTTGAATCCACTCCCAAATGCTTTTTTGCAGGTTAGATGCCTTGTTCAATTTTGCCTTTCTCTCTTTTAGCAAAGTTTCCAGTTTATCCAGTAGGCCTTTAGGTGTTCGTTTTGTGAGCGGTGTCTCCGTTTCGACAGCACTTTGAGTGATTTCGGACAGTTTTTCAGCCTCTGGGGGCTGTGAACCCTTTACAACAGCCAGCATGCATTGCGTCACCATCAGTAGGCCTATGCCTTCAGTGAAATCAGAACAATGTGCAAAACCCGAACTTAAATCAGTTAAAACCTCAAAACCTTCAGAACAAAGTCAGACCCACGAACGGGTTGCAACCATAACATTGTAACAGTGAACCATGAACCCTCGAACGGGTTACAACCAAAAACTGAAACAATGAACCACCAATGGATTGGACTTGTACCCCTGGTTACAACCATAAAACTGAAACCATGAACCGCCAATGCATTGGACTTTTACCCAGTTGTAGACTTTCTGTGGTTGTAGAGGTTGCTGTGTGGAAGTTTGAGTTAACTGTTGCTGTGGTTTTAGAGGTTGCTGCGTGGAAGGTTGAGTTAACTGTTGCTGTGGTTGTAGAGATTGCTGCATGGAAGGTTGAGTTAACTGTTGCTGTGGTTGTAGAGGTTGCTGTGTGGAAGGTTGAGTTAACTGTTGCTGTGGTTGTAGAGGTTGCTGTGTGGAAGGTTGAGTTAGCTGTTGCTGTGGTTGTAGAGATTGTTGCGTGGAAGGTTGAGTTAGCGGTTGCTGTGGTAGTGGAGGTTGCTGCATGGTAGGTTGGAACTCTGTGGCTTGAGGATTGAGTGTGACTGTGGGTTCCTTTAACATGGTTCCTTTCCTGTAGTAGGATTCCATTCCATCTGAATGTGTGAGTGACAGCTTGGCGACTCTGGGCGACTGCTATTTTTCCGTTGGTAGCTCTCAGTTGTGCATCAAGCTCCATTTCCTTTCTCTTTTTCAGCATTTCTTCCTCCTCCTCCATTTCCCTTTTCTTTTTCAGAATGTTTTCCTTTGTACTTTGTGTCCAAGTATTCACTTCATCCACAAATTCCTTGACATTTATCATTTTTGCATTAACCCTTGAATCATGTTTTGCCTTCTCCTCCGGGGGCAATACTGGCAACAGAGCCTTCTGAGCATCTCTTGCTTCATTGATTAAGTTTAAATGCTTCATAAACAGACATTGATTCAGTTTAAAGACTTCATAAACACACATTGCACCTCACTGGATCGAGTTTGCATCCAGTTCATAAACACACATTGATTACTTTTGAATACTTCAGAAACACACATTGATTAAGGTTGAATACTTCATAAACACACATTGCACCTCATGTTGGGATCCAGTTTGCATCCTCTCCCAAATGCTTTTTTGCAGGTTAGATGCCTTGTTCAATTTTGCCTTTCTCTCTTTTTGCAAAGTTTCCAGTTTATCCAGTATGGCTTTAGGTGTCAATATGCTTTTTCGTTTCATGACCGGTGTCTCCGTTTCACTTTGAGTGGTTTTGGACAGTTTTTCAGCCTCTGGGGGCTGTGAACCCTTTACAACAGCCAGCGTGGCTGGCTAAACCTGTGCAGATTCAAGTTCAGGTTCAACCCTTTGAGCGTGCATTGCGTCACCATCAGTAGGCCTACGCGTTTCAGCCCCAGTTAAACCATTACTCATAATTAATTTTCATCCTGAACACCTTTATCAGATGCCATAATAAATAGCAATGCAAAATACCAACAGTTCGAATATAAAACAGTGCCTTCAGTGAAATCAGAACAATGTGCAAAACCCAAACTTAAATCAGTTAAAACCTCAAAACCTTCAGAACAGAGTCAGACCCTCGAACGGGTTGCAACCATAACATTGTAACAGTGAACCATGAACCCTCGAAGGGGTTACAACCATAAAACTGAAACAATGAACCACCAATGCATTGGACTTGTACCCGGTTGTAGACTTGCTGTGGTTGTAGAGGTTGCCGTGTGGAAGGTTGAGTTAACTGTTGCTGTGGTTGTAGAGGTTGCTGTGTGGAAGGTTGAGTTAACTGTTGCTGTGGTTGTAGATATTGCGGCGTTGAAGGTTGAGTTAACTGTTGCTGTGGTTTTAGAGGTTGCGGAGTGGAAGGTTGAGTTAACAGTTGCTGTGGTTGTAGAGATTGCTGTGTGGAAGGTTTAGTTAGCGGTTGCTGTGGTAGTGGAGGTTGCTGCATGGTAGGTTGGAACTCTTTGGCTTGAGGATTGAGTGTGACTGCGGGTTCCTTTAAGAAGTTTCCTTTCCCGTTGTAGGATTCATTTATCATTTTTGCATTGAACCATAAATCATGTGTTGCCTTCTCCTCCGGGGGCAATACTGGCAACAGAGCCTTCTGAGCATCTCTTGCTTCCTTGATTAAGTTTAAATACTTCATAAACGCACATTGATTCAGTTTAAATACCTCATAAACACACATTAAGTTTAAATACTTCATAAACACACATTGATTCAGTTTAAATACTTCATAAAAAACATTGATTCAGTTTAAATACTTCATAAACACACATTAAGTTTAAATACTTCATAAACACACATTGCACCTCATGTTTGGATCCAGTTTGCATCCACTCCCAAATGCTTTTTTGCAGGTTAGATGCCTTGCTCAATTTTGCCTTTCTCTCTTTTTGCAAAGTTTCCAGTTTATCCAGCAGGGCTTTAGGTGTCAATATGATTTTTCATTTCGTGACTGGCGTCTCCGTTTCGACAACACTTTGAGTGATTTCGGACAGTTTTTCAGCCTCTGGGGGCTGTGAACCCTTTACAACAGCCAGCGTGGCTTGCTCAACCTGCACAAATTCAAATTCAAGTTCAACCCTTTGAGCGTGCATTGCGTCACCATCAGTAGGCCTATGCGTTTCAGACCCACTGGCAGGAGTTCAACCATTACGCATAATTCATTTTCACCCTGAACACCTTTATCAGACGCCATAATAAATAGCAATGCAAAATACCAGCAGTTCAAATATATAACCGTGCTTTCAGTGAAATCAGAACAATGTGCAAAACCCAAACTTAAATCACAGTTAAAAACTCAAAACCTTCAGAACAGAGTCAGACCCACGAACCGGTTGCAACCATAACATTTTAACAGTGAACCATGAACCCTCAAACAGGTTACAACCATAAAACATTAGAAATGCTGTCTGTTGGTTTAATTAGATTGTCCACATCATCCTCATTCTCTTGAACCACAACCACATTTACACAGCCTTTGTACTTTGTGTCCAAGTATTCACTTCATCCACAAATTCCTTGAGATTTATGCTTTTTGCATTGAACCATAACTCATGTTTTGCCTTCTCCTCCTCCTTTAAATACTTCATAAACAGACTTCGATTAAGTTTAAATACTTCATAAACACACATTGCACCTCATGTTTGGATACAGTTTGCATCCAGTTCATAAACACACATTGATTAAGTTTAAATACTTCATAAACGCAAATTGATTATGTTTAAATACTTCATAAACACACATTGATTATGTTTAAATACTTCATAAACACACATTGATTAAGTTTAAATACTTCATAAACACACATTGCACTTCATGTTGGGATCCAGTTTGCATCCACTCCCAAATGCTTTTTTGCAGGTTAGATGCCTTGTTCAATTTTGCCTTTCTCTCTTTTTGCAAAGTTTCCAGTTTATCCAGTAGGGCTTTAGGTGTCAATATGCGTTTTCGATTCATGACCGGTGTCTCTGTTTCGACAACACTTTGAGTGGTTTCGGACTGCTTTTCAGCCTCTGGCGGCTGTGAACCCTTTACAACAGCCAGTGTGCAGTGCGTCACCATCAGTAGGCCTATGTGTTTCAGCCCCAGTGGCGGGCAGTTCAACCATTACGCATAATTCATTTTCATCCTGAACACCTTTATCAGACACCATAATAAATAGCAATGCAAAATACCAACAGTTCAAATATAAAACAGTGCCTTCAGTGAAATCAGAACAATGTGCAAAACCCAAACTTAAATCACAGTTAAAACCTCAAAACGTTCAGAACAGAGTCAGACCCATGAAGAGGTTGCAACCATAACATTGTAACAGTGAACCATGAACCCTCGAGCGGGTTACAACCATAAAACTGAAACCGTGTGAAACCAGTGATTTGAGACCCTACTGCTGTTGAAGGTTGAGTTAACTGTTGCTGTGGTTGTAGAGATTGCTGCGTGGAAGGTTGAGTTAACTGTTGCTGTGGTTGTAGAGATTGCTGTTTGGAAGGTTGAGTTAACTGTTGCTGTGGTTGTAGAGGTTGCTGCGTGGAAGGTTGAATTAACTGTTGCTGTGGTTGTAGAGATTGCTGTGTGGAAGGTTGAGTTAACTGTTGCTGTGGTTGTAGAGATTGCTGCGTGGAAGGTTGAGTTAACTGTTGCTGTGGTTGTAGAGATTGCTGCGTGGAAGGTTGAGTTAGCAGTTGCTGTGGTAGTGGAGGTTGCTGTATGGTAGGTTGGAAATCTTTGGCTTGAGGATTGAGTGTGACTGCGGGTTCCTTTAACATGGTTCCTTTCCTGTAGTAGGATTCCATTCCATCTGAATGTGTGAGTGACTGAGCTTGGCGACTGGAGGATTTTAACATTGCTATTTTTGAGTTGGTAGCAGCTCAGTTGTGCATCAAGCTCCATCAATTCCTCTTTAACATTTCTTCCTCCTCTTCCATTTCCCTTTTCTTTTTCAGAATGTTTTCCTGCTCCTCCAGAGCGTCCTTCTCCTTTAATGCATCACATTAGAAATGCTGTCTGTTGGTTTAATTAGATTGTCCACATCATCCTCATTCTCTTGAACCTTTTCCACAGCCTTTGTACTTTGTGTCCAAGTATTCACTTCATCCCCAAATTCCTTGACATTTATCATTTTTGCATTGAACCATAAATCATGTTTTGCCTTCTCCGGGGGCAATACTGGCAACAGAGCCTTCTGAGAATCTCTTGCTCCCTTGATTAAGTTTAAATGGATACAGTTTAAATACTTCATAGACACACATTGATTAAGTTTAAATACTTCATAAACACACATTGATTAAGTTTAAATACTTCATAAACACACATTCCACCTCATGTTTGGATCCAGTTTGAATCCACTCCCAAATGCTTTTTTGCAGGTTAGATGCCTTGTTCAATTTTGCCTTTCTCTCTTTTAGCAAAGTTTCCAGTTTATCCAGTAGGGCTTTAGGTGTTCGTTTTGTGAGCGGTGTCTCCGTTTCGACAGCACTTTGAGTGATTTCGGACAGTTTTTCAGCCTCTGGGGGCTGTGAACCCTTTACAACAGCCAGCATGCATTGCGTCACCATCAGTAGGCCTATGCCTTCAGTGAAATCAGAACAATGTGCAAAACCCGAACTTAAATCAGTTAAAACCTCAAAACCTTCAGAACAAAGTCAGACCCACGAACGGGTTGCAACCATAACATTGTAACAGTGAACCATGACCCCTCGAACGGGTTACAACCAAAAACTGAAACAATGAACCACCAATGGATTGGACTTGTACCCCTGGTTACAACCATAAAACTGAAACCATGAACCGCCAATGCATTGGACTTTTACCCGGTTGTAGACTTTCTGTGGTTGTAGAGGTTGCTGTGTGGAAGGTTGAGTTAACTGTTGCTGTGGTTTTAGAGGTTGCTGCGTGGAAGGTTGAGTTAACTGTTGCTTTGGTTGTAGAGATTGCTGCGTGGAAGGTTGAGTTAACTGTTGCTGTGGTTGTAGAGGTTGCTGTGTGGAAGGTTGAGTTAACTGTTGCTGTGGTTGTAGAGGTTGCTGTGTGGAAGGTTGAGTTAGCTGTTGCTGTGGTTGTAGAGATTGTTGCGTGGAAGGTTGAGTTAACTGTTGCTGTGGTTGTAGAGATTGCTGCGTGGAAGGTTGAGTTAGCGGTTGCTGTGGTAGTGGAGGTTGCTGCATGGTAGGTTGGAACTCTGTGGCTTGAGGATTGAGTGTGACTGTGGGTTCCTTTAACATGGTTCCTTTCCTGTAGTAGGATTCCATTCCATCTGAATGTGTGAGTGACAGCTTGGCGACTCTGGGCGACTGCTATTTTTTCCGTTGGTAGCTCTCAGTTGTGCATCAAGCTCCATTTCCTTTCTCTTTTTCAGCATTTCTTCCTCCTCCTCCATTTCCCTTTTCTTTTTCAGAATGTTTTCCTTTGTACTTTGTGTCCAAGTATTCACTTCATCCACAAATTCCTTGACATTTATCATTTTTGCATTAACCCTTGAATCATGTTTTGCCTTCTCCTCCGGGGGCAATACTGGCAACAGAGCCTTCTGAGCATCTCTTGCTTCATTGATTAAGTTTAAATGCTTCATAAACAGACATTGATTCAGTTTAAAGACTTCATAAACACACATTGCACCTCACTGGATCGAGTTTGCATCCAGTTCATAAACACACATTGATTACTTTTGAATACTTCAGAAACACACATTGATTAAGGTTGAATACTTCATAAACACACATTGCACCTCATGTTGGGATCCAGTTTGCATCCTCTCCCAAATGCTTTTTTGCAGGTTAGATGCCTTGTTCAATTTTGCCTTTCTCTCTTTTTGCAAAGTTTCCAGTTTATCCAGTATGGCTTTAGGTGTCAATATGCTTTTTCGTTTCATGACCGGTGTCTCCGTTTCGACAACACTTTGAGTGGTTTTGGACAGTTTTTCAGCCTCTGGGGGCTGTGAACCCTTTACAACAGCCAGCGTGGCTGGCTAAACCTGTGCAGATTCAAGTTCAGGTTCAACCCTTTGAGCGTGCATTGCGTCACCATCAGTAGGCCTACGCGTTTCAGCCCCAGTGGCGGGTAGTTAAACCATTACTCATAATTAATTTTCATCCTGAACACCTTTATCAGATGCCATAATAAATAGCAATGCAAAATACCAACAGTTCGAATATAAAACAGTGCCTTCAGTGAAATCAGAACAATGTGCAAAACCCAAACTTAAATCAGTTAAAACCTCAAAACCTTCAGAACAGAGTCAGACCCTCGAACGGGTTGCAACCATAACATTGTAACAGTGAACCATGAACCCTCGAAGGGGTTACAACCATAAAACTGAAACAATGAACCACCAATGCATTGGACTTGTACCCGGTTGTAGACTTGCTGTGGTTGTAGAGGTTGCCGTGTGGAAGGTTGAGTTAACTGTTGCTGTGGTTGTAGAGGTTGCTGTGTGGAAGGTTGAGTTAACTGTTGCTGTGGTTGTAGATATTGCGGCGTTGAAGGTTGAGTTAACTGTTGCTGTGGTTTTAGAGGTTGCGGAGTGGAAGGTTGAGTTAACAGTTGCTGTGGTTGTAGAGATTGCTGTGTGGAAGGTTTAGTTAGCGGTTGCTGTGGTAGTGGAGGTTGCTGCATGGTAGGTTGGAACTCTTTGGCTTGAGGATTGAGTGTGACTGCGGGTTCCTTTAAGAAGTTTCCTTTCCCGTTGTAGGATTCATTTATCATTTTTGCATTGAACCATAAATCATGTGTTGCCTTCTCCTCCGGGGGCAATACTGGCAACAGAGCCTTCTGAGCATCTCTTGCTTCCTTGATTAAGTTTAAATACTTCATAAACGCACATTGATTCAGTTTAAATACCTCATAAACACACATTAAGTTTAAATACTTCATAAACACACATTGATTCAGTTTAAATACTTCATAAAAAACATTGATTCAGTTTAAATACTTCATAAACACACATTAAGTTTAAATACTTAATAAACACACATTGCACCTCATGTTTGGATCCAGTTTGCATCCACTCCCAAATGCTTTTTTGCAGGTTAGATGCCTTGCTCAATTTTGCCTTTCTCTCTTTTTGCAAAGTTTCCAGTTTATCCAGCAGGGCTTTAGGTGTCAATATGATTTTTCATTTCGTGACTGGCGTCTCCGTTTCGACAACACTTTGAGTGATTTCGGACAGTTTTTCAGCCTCTGGGGGCTGTGAACCCTTTACAACAGCCAGCGTGGCTTGCTCAACCTGCGCAAATTCAAATTCAAGTTCAACCCTTTGAGCGTGCATTGCGTCACCATCAGTAGGCCTATGCGTTTCAGACCCACTGGCAGGAGTTCAACCATTACGCATAATTCATTTTCATCCTGAACACATTTATCAGACGCCATAATAAATAGCAATGCAAAATACCAGCAGTTCAAATATATAACCGTGCTTTCAGTGAAATCAGAACAATGTGCAAAACCCAAACTTAAATCACAGTTAAAACCTCAAAACCTTCAGAACAGAGTCAGACCCACGAACCGGTTGCAACCATAACATTTTAACAGTGAACCATGAACCCTCAAACAGGTTACAACCATAAAACATTAGAAATGCTGTCTGTTGGTTTAATTAGATTGTCCACATCATCCTCATTCTCTTGAACCACAACCACATTTACACAGCCTTTGTACTTTGTGTCCAAGTATTCACTTCATCCACAAATTCCTTGAGATTTATGCTTTTTGCATTGAACCATAACTCATGTTTTGCCTTCTCCTCCTCCTTTAAATACTTCATAAACAGACTTCGATTAAGTTTAAATACTTCATAAACACACATTGCACCTCATGTTTGGATCCAGTTTGCATCCAGTTCATAAACACACATTGATTAAGTTTAAATACTTCATAAACGCAAATTGATTATGTTTAAATACTTCATAAACACACATTGATTATGTTTAAATACTTCATAAACACACATTGATTAAGTTTAAATACTTCATAAACACACATTGCACTTCATGTTGGGATCCAGTTTGCATCCACTCCCAAATGCTTTTTTGCAGGTTAGATGCCTTGTTCAATTTTGCCTTTCTCTCTTTTTGCAAAGTTTCCAGTTTATCCAGTAGGGCTTTAGGTGTCAATATGCGTTTTCGATTCATGACCGGTGTCTCTGTTTCGACAACACTTTGAGTGGTTTCGGACTGCTTTTCAGCCTCTGGCGGCTGTGAACCCTTTACAACAGCCAGTGTGCAGTGCGTCACCATCAGTAGGCCTATGTGTTTCAGCCCCAGTGGCGGGCAGTTCAACCATTACGCATAATTCATTTTCATCCTGAACACCTTTATCAGACGCCATAATAAATAGCAATGCAAAATACCAACAGTTCAAATATAAAACAGTGCCTTCAGTGAAATCAGAACAATGTGCAAAACCCAAACTTAAATCACAGTTAAAACCTCAAAACGTTCAGAACAGAGTCAGACCCATGAAGAGGTTGCAACCATAACATTGTAACAGTGAACCATGAACCCTCGAGCGGGTTACAACCATAAAACTGAAACCGTGTGAAACCAGTGATTTGAGACCCTACTGCTGTTGAAGGTTGAGTTAACTGTTGCTGTGGTTGTAGAGATTGCTGCGTGGAAGGTTGAGTTAACTGTTGCTGTGGTTGTAGAGATTGCTGCGTGGAAGGTTGAGTTAACTGTTGCTGTGGTTGTAGAGATTGCTGTTTGGAAGGTTGAGTTAACTGTTGCTATGGTTGTAGAGGTTGCTGCGTGGAAGGTTGAATTAACTGTTGCTGTGGTTGTAGAGATTGCTGTGTGGAAGGTTGAGTTAACTGTTGCTGTGGTTGTAGAGATTGCTGCGTGGAAGGTTGAGTTAACTGTTGCTGTGGTTGTAGAGATTGCTGTGTGGAAGGTTGAGTTAACTGTTGCTGTGGTTGTAGAGGTTGCTGCGTGGAAGGTTGAGTTAACTGTTGCTGTGGTTGTAGAGATTGCTGTGTGGAAGGTTGAGTTAACTGTTGCTGTGGTTGTAGAGATTGCTGCGTGGAAGGTTGAGTTAACTGTTGCTGTGGTTGTAGAGATTGCTGCGTGGAAGGTTGAGTTAGCAGTTGCTGTGGTAGTGGAGGTTGCTGCATGGTAGGTTGGAAATCTTTGGCTTGAGGATTGAGTGTGACTGCGGGTTCCTTTAACATGGTTCCTTTCCTGTAGTAGGATTCCATTCCATCTGAATGTGTGAGTGACTGAGCTTGGCGACTGGAGGATTTTAACATTGCTATTTTTGAGTTGGTAGCAGCTCAGTTGTGCATCAAGCTCCATCAATTCCTCTTTAACATTTCTTCCTCCTCTTCCATTTCCCTTTTCTTTTTCAGAATGTTTTCCTGCTCCTTTAATGCATCACATTAGAAATGCTGTCTGTTGGTTTAATTAGATTGTCCACATCATCCTCATTCTCTTGAACCTTTTCCACAGCCTTTGTACTTTGTGTCCAAGTATTCACTTCATCCCCAAATTCCTTGACATTTATAATTTTTGCATTGAACCATAAATCATGTTTTGCCTTCTCCGGGGGCAATACTGGCAACAGAGCCTTCTTCATTTCATTTCATTTCATTTCATTTATTTTTGTTTCGCACATGTAGTGTACATTACATTTATATTATTTTTACACTCAGAATTTCAAAAATTTACAGTCTGAGAATCTATTTCTCCCTTGATTAAGTTTAAATGGATACAGTTTAAATACTTCATAGACACACATTGATTAAGTTTAAATACTTCATAAACACACATTGATTAAGTTTAAATACTTCATAAACACACATTGATTAAGTTTAAATACTTCATAAACACACATTCCACCTCATGTTTGGATCCAGTTTGAATCCACTCCCAAATGCTTTTTTGCAGGTTAGATGCCTTGTTCAATTTTGCCTTTCTCTCTTTTAGCAAAGTTTCCAGTTTATCCAGTAGGGCTTTAGGTGTTCGTTTTGTGAGCGATGTCTCCGTTTCGACAGCACTTTGAGTGATTTCGGACAGTTTTTCAGCCTCTGGGGGCTGTGAACCCTTTACAACAGCCAGCATGCATTGCGTCACCATCAGTAGGCCTATGCCTTCAGTGAAATCAGAACAATGTGCAAAACCCGAACTTAAATCAGTTAAAACCTCAAAACCTTCAGAACAAAGTCAGACCCACGAACGGGTTGCAACCATAACATTGTAACAGTGAACCATGACCCCTCGAACGGGTTACAACCAAAAACTGAAACAATGAACCACCAATGGATTGGACTTGTACCCCTGGTTACAACCATAAAACTGAAACCATGAACCGCCAATGCATTGGACTTTTACCCGGTTGTAGACTTTCTGTGGTTGTAGAGGTTGCTGTGTGGAAGGTTGAGTTAACTGTTGCTGTGGTTTTAGAGGTTGCTGCGTGGAAGGTTGAGTTAACTGTTGCTTTGGTTGTAGAGATTGCTGCGTGGAAGGTTGAGTTAACTGTTGCTGTGGTTGTAGAGGTTTCGACAACACTTTGAGTGGTTTTGGACAGTTTTTCAGCCTCTGGGGGCTGTGAACCCTTTACAACAGCCAGCGTGGCTGGCTAAACCTGTGCAGATTCAAGTTCAGGTTCAACCCTTTGAGCGTGCATTGCGTCACCATCAGTAGGCCTACGCGTTTCAGCCCCAGTGGTGGGTAGTTAAACCATTACTCATAATTAATTTTCATCCTGAACACCTTTATCAGATGCCATAATAAATAGCAATGCAAAATACCTACAGTTCGAATATAAAACAGTGCCTTCAGTGAAATCAGAACAATGTGCAAAACCCAAACTTAAATCAGTTAAAACCTCAAAACCTTCAGAACAGAGTCAGACCCTCGAACGGGTTGCAACCATAACATTGTAACAGTGAACCATGAACCCTCGAAGGGGTTACAACCATAAAACTGAAACAATGAACCACCAATGCATTGGACTTGTACCCGGTTGTAGACTTGCTGTGGTTGTAGAGGTTGCCGTGTGGAAGGTTGAGTTAACTGTTGCTGTGGTTGTAGAGGTTGCTGTGTGGAAGGTTGAGTTAACTGTTGCTGTGGTTGTAGATATTGCTGCGTTGAAGGTTGAGTTAACTGTTGCTGTGGTTTTAGAGGTTGCTGAGTGGAAGGTTGAGTTAACAGTTGCTGTGGTTGTAGAGATTGCTGTGTGGAAGGTTTAGTTAGCGGTTGCTGTGGTAGTGGAGGTTGCTGCATGGTAGGTTGGAACTCTTTGGCTTGAGGATTGAGTGTGACTGCGGGTTCCTTTAAGAAGTTTCCTTTCCCGTTGTAGGATTCATTTATCATTTTTGCATTGAACCATAAATCATGTGTTGCCTTCTCTCCGGGGGCAATACTGGCAACAGAGCCTTCTGAGCATCTCTTGCTTCCTTGATTAAGTTTAAATACTTCATAAACGCACATTGATTCAGTTTAAATACCTCATAAACACACATTAAGTTTAAATACTTCATAAACACACATTGATTCAGTTTAAATACTTCATAAAAAACATTGATTCAGTTTAAATACTTCATAAACACACATTAAGTTTAAATACTTCATAAACACACATTGCACCTCATGTTTGGATCCAGTTTGCATCCACTCCCAAATGCTTTTTTGCAGGTTAGATGCCTTGCTCAATTTTGCCTTTCTCTCTTTTTGCAAAGTTTCCAGTTTATCCAGCAGGGCTTTAGGTGTCAATATGATTTTTCATTTCGTGACTGGCGTCTCCGTTTCGACAACACTTTGAGTGATTTCGGACAGTTTTTCAGCCTCTGGGGGCTGTGAACCCTTTACAACAGCCAGCGTGGCTTGCTCAACCTGCGCAAATTCAAATTCAAGTTCAACCCTTTGAGCGTGCATTGCGTCACCATCAGTAGGCCTATGCGTTTCAGACCCACTGGCAGGAGTTCAACCATTACGCATAATTCATTTTCATCCTGAACACATTTATCAGACGCCATAATAAATAGCAATGCAAAATACCAGCAGTTCAAATATATAACCGTGCTTTCAGTGAAATCAGAACAATGTGCAAAACCCAAACTTAAATCACAGTTAAAACCTCAAAACCTTCAGAACAGAGTCAGACCCACGAACCGGTTGCAACCATAACATTTTAACAGTGAACCATGAACCCTCAAACAGGTTACAACCATAAAACATTAGAAATGCTGTCTGTTGGTTTAATTAGATTGTCCACATCATCCTCATTCTCTTGAACCACAACCACATTTACACAGCCTTTGTACTTTGTGTCCAAGTATTCACTTCATCCACAAATTCCTTGAGATTTATGCTTTTTGCATTGAACCATAACTCATGTTTTGCCTTCTCCTCCTCCTTTAAATACTTCATAAACAGACTTCGATTAAGTTTAAATACTTCATAAACACACATTGCACCTCATGTTTGGATCCAGTTTGCATCCAGTTCATAAACACACATTGATTAAGTTTAAATACTTCATAAACGCAAATTGATTATGTTTAAATACTTCATAAACACACATTGATTATGTTTAAATACTTCATAAACACACATTGATTAAGTTTAAATACTTCATAAACACACATTAAGTTGAATACTTCATAAACACACATTGATTAAGTTTAAATACTTCATAAACACACATTGATTAAGTTGAATACTTCATAAACACACACTGATTAAGTTCAAATACTTCATAAACACACTTTGTTTGGGCTTTAGATGTCAATATTCTTTTTCGTTTCGTGAGTGGTGTCTCCGTTTTGACAACACTTTGAGTGATTTCGGACAGTTTTTCAGCCTCTGGGGGCTGTGAACCCTTTACAACAGCCAGCGTGGCTGGCTCAACCTGCGCAGATTCAAGTTCAAGTTCAACCCTTTGAGCGTGCATTGCGTCACCATCAGTAGGCCTATGCGTTTCAGCCCCAGTGGCGGGCAGTTCAACCATTACGCATAATTCATTTTCATCCTGAACACCTTTATCAGACGCCATACTAAATAGCAATGCAAAATACCAACAGTTCAAATATATAACCGTGCTTTCAGTGAAATCAGAACAATGTGCAAAACCCAAACTTAAATCACAGTTAAAACCTCAAAACCTTCAGAACAGATTCAGAGCCACGAAACGGTTGCAACCATAACATTTTAACAGTGAACCATGAACCCTCAAACGGGTTACAACCATAAAACATTAGAAATGCTGTCTGTTGGTTTAATTAGATTGTCCACATCATCCTCATTCTCTTGAACCACAACCACATTTACACAGCCTTTGTACTTTGTGTCCAAGTATTCACTTCATCCACAAATTCCTTGAGATTTATGCTTTTTGCATTGAACCATAACTCATGTTTTGCCTTCTCCTCCTCCTTTAAATACTTCATAAACAGACTTCGATTAAGTTTAAATACTTCATAAACACACATTGCACCTCATGTTTGGATCCAGTTTGCATCCAGTTCATAAACACACATTGATTAAGTTTAAATACTTCATAAACGCAAATTGATTATGTTTAAATACTTCATAAACACACATTGATTATGTTTAAATACTTCATAAACACACATTGATTAAGTTTAAATACTTCATAAACACACATTGATTAAGTTGAATACTTCATAAACACACATTGATTAAGTTTAAATACTTCATAAACACACATTGATTAAGTTGAATACTTCATAAACACACACTGATTAAGTTTAAATACTTCATAAACACACTTTGTTTGGGCTTTAGATGTCAATATTCTTTTTCGTTTCGTGAGTGGTGTCTCCGTTTTGACAACACTTTGAGTGATTTCGGACAGTTATTCAGCCTCTGGGGGCTGTGAACCCTTTACAACAGCCAGCGTGGCTGGCTCAACCTGCGCAGATTCAAGTTCAAGTTCAACCCTTTGAGCGTGCATTGCATCACCATCAGTAGGCCTATGCGTTTCAGACCCACTGGCAGGAGTTCAACCATTACGCATAATTCATTTTCATCCTGAACACCTTTATCAGACACCATACTAAATAGCAATGCAAAATACCAACAGTTCAAATATATAACCGTGCTTTCAGTGAAATCAGAACAATGTGCAAAACCCAAACTTAAATCACAGTTAAAACCTCAAAACCTTCAGAACAGATTCAGAGCCACGAAACGGTTGCAACCATAACATTTTAACAGTGAACCATGAACCCTCAAACGGGTTACAACCATAAAACATTAGAAATGCTGTCTGTTGGTTTAATTAGATTGTCCACATCATCCTCATTCTCTTGAACCACAACCACATTTACACAGCCTTTGTACTTTGTGTCCAAGTATTCACTTCATCCACAAATTCCTTGACATTTATCCTTTTTGCATTGAACCATAACTCATGTTTTGCTTTCTCCTCCTCCTTTAAATACTTCATAAACAGACTTCGATTAGGTTTAAATACTTCATAAACACACATTGCACCTCATATGTTTGGATCCAGTTTGCAGCCAGTTCATAAACACACATTGATTAAGTTGAATACTTCATAAACACACATTGATTAAGTTTAAATACTTCATAAACACATTGATTAAGTTGAATACTTCATAAACACTCATTGATTATGTTTAAATACTTCATAAACACACATTGATTAAGTTTAAATACTTCATAAACACACATTGATTAAGTTTAAATACTTCATAAACACACATTGCACTTCATGTTTGGGCTTTAGGTGTCAAATTCTTTTTCGTTTCGTGACCGGTGTCTCCGTTTCGACAACACTTTGAGTGATTTCGGACAGTTTTTCAGCCTCTGGGGGCTGTGAACCCTTTACAACAGCCAGCGTGGCTGGCTCAACCTGCGAAGATTCAAGTTCAAGTTCAACCCTTTGAGCGTGCTTTGCGTCACCATCAGTAGGCCTATGCGTTTCAGCCCCAGTGGCGGGTAGTTCAACCATTACGCATAATTCATTTTCATCCTGAACACCTTTATCAGACGCCATACTAAATAGCAATGCAAAATACCAACAGTTCAAATATAAAACATCATTATTCATTCATTATTCATTTTCTAAAACAAAAACATCCCTTCCTTCCCTCTCTCAAGCTCATTAAACGCCAAAAACCTGGCAAGACCATAATTCCATAATTCTTTAGAATCATGACATTGCGTACATGAGTAAATAATAGGACAAAAAGCAACAGGGGCTTTGGGGAAAAAGTGGTTAATAATGAGACATTCCCTCAAAACATCAAACACATCACACCCTCCCAGGTTTAAGATGCTGCACCATCAAACAGAGGAAATGATTTATATAAGCAAACAGGCTGTGTGAAAGCACACCTGTCTGAGAGGAGCTAGCAGTCATACAGTAAGATCTAAGAATAAGAAAGATATACCCTATCTAAGTGTCTGCACTGCTTTTACTGAGTGCAGACACAGAAAACATCCTAATCTATGGCCTAATTGGGTTGGACAAAATAAGGCAACTCTGCAAAATCATTAGGGGGTGGCAAACTCCTGGCGAATGATGTGACTTCAACATCCTCTCCATCAGAATGGATCATTTCCCCATCCTGGGCGAGAGCACGGTCAGACCAGCTGTGGGGATCATAGCATACTGGCCTATGAATGACTTCATGAATGACTTAACAAGAACACCAAGACAAGGGATCACGCAACACACCAAGACAGCAAAAACCAACACCAAGACACAGACAAGACAGACTGACCTGCCCTCCCTCTCACAGTTCATTATTCATTTGCTAAAACAAAAAAATCTCTTCCTTCTCTCTCCCAAGCTCATTAAACGCCAAAAACCTTCTCATTCTCACAGCCATAAAACAAAGAGGCACTATGTGATTGGTGACCTTCAGAAACACGTGACCATCTTGCAGACTTCACATAAACATCAACATCCAAATGCACTGCAAATACATGTTGTTGTTTATTAAACCAGAGCATACTAGCAGAGGTGGGAAAAGTACTCACATTTTCTACACTCGGTCGTCCTCAGACGAGCTTCCATCGGCCATCTCCGAAGAGCTTTCAGCTCAGCATGTCACTGAGTTTGAACCACTGTCAGTACAGTTGTGCTTATGTGCCTATGCTTATGTGTGCATATGCTTATGTGCATAATATGCTTATGTGTGCATAGCTTATGTGCATAATATGCTTATGTGCATATGCTTATGTGTGCATATGCTTATGTGCATAATATGCTTATGTGCATATGCTTATGTGTGCATATGCTTATGCTATGCTTATGTGCTTACGTTGACATGTCAGAGTGAGTTTGAACCACTGTCAGTACAGTAAGGAGTTGTGCTTATGTGCTTACGTTGACCTTCTGACATGTCAGAAGGTCACACCAGTTTGAGGAGAGGTTGCCCCCCGTAGGGGGTCCTCGCACGGCTGACTTGTGAACGCGGTGTCCCGTTTGGGCGGAACCTTCGCCCCGGCCCGGGGGCCGTCGGGGAACATTAGGCCACACTCTTGCCCACCCGAGGGGGCACGGCACAAACGATGTCTGAGATCCCCCGTCACAAGGACGGCGGACCCTAACTCAATGTGCACTTCGAGTGCTTGGCACCTCGTTCCTCCCATCCGCCTTACTCCTCAGCCTAACCGACTCCCCACGCAACTTCACGCAGACCGCTCCACGCGATAGGGAAGCCGGCAGGCTCTTTCTGCTTGCACTGATGCCCAAGAGGATCAAGAGACTTGATCAGGGAGAGGGACACCACCAAGGGCCCTCGTATGGCTGAGTAGAGGGATGCGGCTCCCCGTTGACCCGTAGGTCGTTGGGGACGTTATGCTTCGCTCTGCCCACGAAGGGTGCGGCACAAACAAAACCTGAGATCCCCTGCCCCGGGAGGGACGAGGAGACCCTAGTTCAATGTGCACTTCAAGCGAGAGCACCTCAACCATGCCTCAGCCACACTCCCCAACGCTCCGACCCCCACCCGTTCCACACGGAGAACGGCTCCACGCAGATAGGAGGCTGGAGTATTCTCTCCATGGCATCACTGCAATGCGCCTTAGGACACCGGGAGGGGCACAGGCTTCGCGCCCGTGTCCCTCCTACCGACCCCTGCTGACTCCGCGTCAGGGAGGGCATCGGATCTTGAGGTTGTGGGCCAGTGGAGGGGTGTGTGTGTGTGTGTGTGTGTGTGTGTGTGTGTGTGTGTGTGTGTGTGTGTACTTATGTTGACATGTCAGAGTGAGTTTGGTCCACTGTCCGTCCACACAGATGTGGTAGCTGCTGCCCCCTGCTGGCGCGGGCAGGAAACAGTGGCCTTCTGGGTAATGTAGTTGTCCTGAAGGAGGATGTTGGGCTGGTTGAGGAGTTGCACCTAGAATAGACACAGGAATTAACCCATTAAGACCGGGAACGCATCATTACTTTAACCATTGTTTTCATGCTTTAACTGTTAAAAAGAATAGCAGATGCAAGCTTGTAGATCTGCCATTTTTGAATTTGTATCAATTTGTGCAAGTCTTTGAATATTTGACCCAATTCTATAATCTCTCTTAAATAAGTAAATGTACTTAATAGTTACTTTAAGCCACTGCATAGGCCTTCTAGCTTTAACTCTTAAAAAGACAGCAGTGATTTGCTTTGGATGTTTGACATCATGTGAAGTCCACAAGATGGACACACATTTTGTCAGGTCACCAATTTCCCCATAACACCGGAGGAGGAGCTAGGCAGAAATATGAGGCTTGGAATTTGTCTTGAAAAGAACGACTGAAGTCTTTAGACCAGGGCTCTTCAGCATTTTCAGGCCAAGGACCCCTTAATCGAGAGAGAGAGATGAAGCAGGGACCCCCACAACAGATACAGTAGTTTTGTTTTGACAGCACAATCATCAGTGTATTTTGGATTCATGTCAATTTGTGTTTTCAGATATTTAACCACTTGACCATCAATACTTAATAAACTTGACCTTTTAGTCATTTACCCACAAGCCCAAAAGCTCAAGGAATAGGGGTGATACCTGTGATGTCTTTCCGTACTTTTTATTTCTGTTTTATTTATTAGTTTGGTCATTAAGGTCCACAGAATGACAGGCCTGCTCAGCCGGAAACATCGTGAAAAAAAGTTATGGGTATGGCCATTTGTATATTCACTGTCCCATCAACTTCACTATACAGGAAAAGAAAAATATTAAAAAAAGAGAATAAATGTGCTTTAAGTAGCATGTGAGGGGTCAAACTAGGGGTTCTTCATGATTTTGAATCCATTGCAAGCATTTGTTTTGCATGAAAAACATTCCTAGGGCAAATTATCAGCCCCCCAAAAGTGAAGATTTTTTGATGACTCATCACTTTTTACAATTTTGGAGGACCCAAATTTTGCCCAATGAATGTTTTTCAGGCAAAACAAATGCTTGCAATGGATTCAGAATCATGAAGAACCTCTAGTTTGACCCCTCACATTGCTACTTAAAGCACATTTATTTTTTGTATTCTTTTCCTGTATAGTGAAGTTGATGGGACAGTGAATATACAAATGGCCATAACTTTTTTTCACGATGTTTCCAGCAGAGCAGGCCTCTCATTCTGTGGACCTTAATGACCAAACTAAGATAAAATAGAAATAAAAAGTATGGCAGAACATCACAAGTCCTCTCCCATTATCAGGGACTGGGTCTCTGATTATTTCACTCTGCTCTTTTTCCCCTCTACACTAAACCTCTTTGCCAGAAATAGCCGATCTACAAGCTCACAACGAGGCGTTGCATGTGAGCTTGTAGATCTGCTATTTTTGGCTAAAGTTCACAGATTATGTTCAAGTGGTTAATATAAAAGAGGAGGAAAAAGCTTTTATCATTCAAAGATTTGGAGGACCCCCTTGTAGTAACTCTGAGGACCCCCTAGAGGTCCCGGACCCCCTGTTGAAGACCTCTGCTTTAGACCAGTGGTTCTCAAAGTGTCTGGTTCACCTGTCAGCCTTTAGACCAGTGGTTCTCACAGTGTGGTCTGAGGACCCCCAGGGGTCCTCTCAACTTATCACCATCAGTATAAACCATACATGGGCAACTGGCGGCCCCCACCTTCACTTACTGTCTACAGTGTCTAGCGCCACCCGCAGGTTAATATGGGAATACTGATATTATTGATTTCAGCTGTTACAATTCTAAACATGCAAACATGACGCTGTCACCTGCTCCAAGTACTTCAGTCTATATTAGTAGCTTAATGACTAGTATTACATTTGTATTGTCCTTAAAAAGGATCCCTGGCTAATACGACAAATATGCCTTAATGCATTATAATTGTCCTCTATAAATACAATGTAAAATTTAAAGAAATAGCTAATCTTTCACTCAATAGGGGAAATGCCTGTCGCAAGTTGATGATTTCATAAATGTCATGTGTCATTTTTATGGCATGCATGTGCAAAAAAACAAAACACAACACATTTGAAATATTGATTTGATGCTCATATTAACCATAGGAAGTATTACGTTTGTTTTTATTTGCACATGCATGCCGTGAATTCCATAGGGATAGATTACACATGACATTTATGACATCATCAACTTGTGACAGGCATTTCCCCTGTTGAGTGAAAGATTAGCTATTCCTAGAAGTAATAAAATAATTAATGTGTTTTTAATTTTACATTGTATTTATAGAGGACAATTATAATGTATTAAGACACATTTTGTCGTATTAGCCAGGGATCCCTTTAAGTTCATACAGTTAAAGGGATATTTCACTTTCAAAAAAACTTATTTGTCATTTCATCGTCTAAGCAGGCTCTTGTGAACACCCAGGACAGCTTTTGAATTTCTTCATTCAGTATTTAGATATTTGATATTCATTTCCCCCTTCCAGGACCTTCCTATAAAAACCCATTATAACTTCAAACTCAATGTTAACCATGATAGATTCAATGAAAACAACTGTCTTTTTTTCTGGTGACTCCTGACACCCTCTGAATACGTGAGCAGGCCATGTTTTTTCGATAACATTTTTCATTGATTCCTATTAATCTTTTGGGGAAATGAAAAGTATTAAATACAATAAATGATTATAAAAAAATTAAAGTGATCAAAAGAAAACATGGCCTGCTCACGTATTCAGAGGGTGTCAGGAGTCACCAGAAAAAAGGACAGTTGTTTTCATTGAATCTATCATGGTTAAAATAGAGTTTGAAGTTATAATGGGTTTGTATAGGAAGGTCCTGGAAGGGGGAAACGAATTAACAAATATCTAAATACTGAATGAAGAAATAAAAAAACTGTCTTGGGTGTTCCCAAGAGCCTGATTAGACGATAGAATGACAAAAAGTTTTTTTTTTAAGTGAAATATCCCTTTAACATAAGTATAACTAAACGCATTTGATGTTAAATTAGAAATGTACTTTTCAGGATAAAAACTAAAAAATTAAGTTAATCATCTGGGGACCCCCCAAAATCATTTGGGGACCCTCCTGTGGGTCCAGACCAACAGGTTGAGAACCTCTGGCCTAGAGAACAACCATCGCTATGGAGAAATAAAATACTAATAAAAACTCTTGCACTCTGAGTAGGACCCTTCACTTATTAACTGCCAAAACTCATCATATTTAAACTCATTACAGTTGGACATTAATTGTGTGAATGCAGTCAAGCACTGACTGGTTTATATAAAATATAGCCTACAGGCTAGATCAGGAGTCTTCAACGTTTTCACTCCAGGGACCCCCAAACTGATGGGGAGATTGAGCAGGGACCCCCTACCACCACGTAGGGTCAGGCTACAACATATGTTTTATTTTAAACATACATGTACAAGGTACAGTGAGCAGGGTGGCCGTACCACTGCCATTTCTAAACATACTACTTATTAACTCTCCTACTGCCAGATTATTTATTTATTTATTGGGTCTGGCGCCATCAAAAAGCGGCTTACCTTTGCGACGTTATAGTAGATAGACAGACAGACATTTATTTATTTTTTTTTATTTTTTTTGGTTGTGCAATAGTGCACTTTGGTCTGCCAGGCAGCAGAGGGCGGCGTCATGCGAGAATGAATGTGAATTGTCCTGCTATGTGTTGCCGTACATTCAGAGCAGTCACTGGCTACAGAGCCTCCGGGCCAGAGGAAATCAACAAGGAAGTGAATTGTTCTCCGTTGATCTAACGCATAATGGATTTTTTACACCATCACAGCGGAAAATGTGTTTACAGTAAACGGCCGCGCGACCCCTCATCAGCTTACAGTCATCAGACGAACGAACCGAACGAGCGCCGTATTGGCATCGAGGTTCTGTAAAAAATGGGGCGAGCGTTATCGTTCAAAGCGTGGGGAGAGTTAACTGAGAACTAAAAAGAACTTCTGGGAACTCAGATTAACTGAGGACCAATGTCAATACTATCAACAATCTGACAGTTGCACAGTAATCTAATCATGTATAAAAGCTATTCAAAATGGGTAAACTCATTGTCATCATTTTTAACATACAGTAAATGTGGAAAATGTTAGAATGACCATTTTTGCAGTACCTCCGTGGACCCCCTAGGGGTCGTGGACCCCCTGTTGAAGACCTCTGGCTAGATTATAGAATATAGTCTAATTAAAATAATACAACCTACTGTATGTGTGGCTGCAGAAAGCCTGGTATGTGTGGCCCTAAACATCATCAGTACAACACCAAACAGCTCATTCCATCCTAACAACTCAGTGACTTTCAGATCAGATTTAAATCTCTTTATGAAAACTTCACAAAGCTACAAACACTCATTAAATAAACTCATTTAGCTTCTCTTTAGCACAATTTGCAGGCATAATAAATCCACCATAAATAAAGAAGTCCTTCTACAATATAGGCTAGCCTACAACACATTATGGCAGGAGTCCTCGATCAAATAAACAATTATTTTAAAAAGCAAATGAATCTCAGTTAAACCAACAAGACAATAAAGGAATAAAGAAACTGTCTGCTCTGATGTTCTCATTTAGGAACTTTGACAAGAGATAATCGACCCATCAAAAAATAAATTATACTGATTATATAATGATCAAAACAAAATGATTTAAATGAAATCATAGTCATTTAAACCAAGCAGAGAATAAATCAATGCAAGTCGAGGCTCGTTTCAACACAACTAAACCAAGCCGAGACAGAAAGAGAAACAAAACAGCAAAGAAACACTAAACAAACATTTCTACCTTTAAACACGGTTTATAATGACATCAACGCCTTTAAATTAACAACAGGGACTAATTAATTAATGATAAGTGAATTAAACTCACAGTATCAAAGCAGCAGAACCAAACACATCAAACAGAAAGCAGCAGAGACAGAGAAATCCACGCATCTCATAACAACTTAAAGTGATTTCACTCACGGTATGAAAGCAGCAGGTCCAACACATTCAAACACACCAAACAGTCAGCTGCGCCACACGGCCGTACGGCCGAACTATAGAACAGCATTTATAGACCTGGGGTAGTTCTTTTACCTCTGCTGGGTTTCTGTAAGGCAGTGGTTCTCAAACTTTTCAGGCTGGGGACCCCCCAAATAATGATATTTTAACTGGGGACCCCCCAAATAATGATATTTTAACTGGGGACCCCCCCCCCCCCAATAATGATATTTTAACTGGGGACCCCCCCCCCCCCCCCCCTGATGAGCACTTACAGTTGACTCGACTGTGTTATTTTTGTCTAACACAGTTCTATTGTGAAAATAGCAGATCTACATGCTCACAACGCATTGCGATGCGAGGCATGTAGATGAGATGTGTGAGCATGTAGATCTGCTATTTTCACAATGTCTGCCTCATATTTGACAATTTGGCCAATGTTTAATTTGTCATTTTAGAGGTATTAAAAAAATCCTTAAATTGTCACTTCTATACCTTCTATACACTTAAACTTTATGTTGGTTTGTTTACTGTTGAGTGAGAAAACAATGTTGCACATTAAGTTAATCATCTGGGGACCCCCCAAAATAATGTGGGGACCCCCTTGGGGGTCCCGACCCACAGGTTGAGAACCATTGCTGTAAGGCTCAGTGATGTGACATGGGGTAGTTATTTTACCTCTGCTCGGTTTCTGTAAGCTCACAGCTTATAACCACTAATATAGTCCGAACACGAGAAGTGTGAATGATCTGCCTAACATGTAAAGTTTTCTGTATTTTGTTAAACAGAACAACATTTATAAATAATAGCTTGGGAAGCTTTATTATCAGGACACAACGCGCTTGCCTTACAGACTCTAGTCAAGGCATAAAGGTACCTCCCACCTAGACTGACAGAAAGTTGAATGAATGGGGATATTTGGGGGGTCTCCTCTCCAGATGTTTCGCTTATATATTGGTTAACATTTATTTTCTCACTTTTGATTGATTGAAGACTTTATTAGAAGTTTGCATAGGAAAAGGTACAGTTTCATGACGGTACAGTTCACTGGTACAAGGTCTACTAAAAGGAGATCCATGAAAAGACTAAGCTTATTTCCACTGGAAACCATTGAAGTATCTCATATAACATTGAATGACAGACAAATAGAACACAGTACTATGCAGTAGATATGTAAAGAAAAACAAAAAAGAAAACACTAAGTCTAAACAAACAGTATATACAAAGAAGGGGCAGGGGAGGGTAGGGTTGGGCTAGGTTAGTTTTTTACCAGTTGCGAACGGCTGCTGCCTGTAAGTGATTTTTCAGGGCAATTTTAAAGGATGCTAGTGATCCACACTCCTTTATGACCTTCGGTAAGGCTTTCCACATTTTGGTGGTATAGCAGAAAAAAGAGTTTGACCCTTTGTTGGTTTTGACTCTGGGTTGAAAGTGATCTGTGGCGCTGCCTCTGGTGTTAGTTTATAAAGTATTTTGACAGGTACTTGGGTATCATAGTGGTGTAGTGTATCTTGTACACCAGGCCCATTGCAAGTTGCTGTACTCTGTCATCTACTCTGAGCCACCCCACTCTTAACTGGTGAGTAGCGGTGAGGTGAGTCTGATAGGGAAGGTGAAGTAGGACCCTAATTAGTTTATTTTGGGCTGTTTGGAGTTTAGTTTTCAGGGCTTGTGGGGCGTCACGATACCATACGTGGACTCCGTAGTCAAAGAGGGGCTGGATTATTGCACCAGCTATGGTCTTCAGTGTGTTGAAATTGACCATTGGGGCGATCCTCTGTAGGAAACGAGTTCGTTGGTTGATTTTATTTATTACTTTAGAAGTCATCTTTTCACTGGAAAGATTAGCTTCAAGGATACATCCTAAGTAAGAGATTTCGTTTTTTCGTGTTATGACCTTGTCACCCACTTTGATTGTGAAGTTATCGACTTTTTTGAGGTTATGATTTGATCCAAAGAGGATGGACTCAGTTTTACCCAGGTGAATTGATAATTTGTTGTCATTAAGCCATGTGCAGATCTTACTTAGTTCAGAGTTAAGTGTCTTTTCGACCTGCAAGTGGTCCTTGCCCGAGACTAGGAGAGCCGAGTCATCCGCGAACAGGAACAGGTTGCAGTCACAAGCAGATGCCATGTCGTTCACGTATATTAGGAACAACAGAGGTCCCAGTATGCTACCTTGAGGAACACCACAGCTTACTGGGAGGGGGGGGGACAGGGTACCGTTTACAGGGTCTGTTTACTCAGCAGTAAACAGACCAACATACAGTAGCCTATAAGTGTATACAGGGTATCTACACATTTCTAAAGTGATCATTTAAGGACTTTTAGGATCTTTTTAGTACCTCTGGTCAAACATTGGCCAAATTGTCAAATATTAAAGGCAATAGCAGATCTACATGCTCAAAACACGAGGCGTTGTGATTATGTAGATCTGCTATTTTCACAATAAAACAGCTCGAGTCAAACTAATGTAATGTCAACTCCTAGCCGCAAATTGCAACACTAGATTTTTTTATACTCGGATGAATCTAGGGTTGCAATACCTCCCATAGGGATCCAATGCATGAAAACAGTTTTTTGCTATCTGATTGTATTAAACGACTTCAAACTCACCAATGTTGTGGCTCTATGGAAAGCTTGGAATTTACTCTTGCTATCTGCAAAGTGTTTGTTTCTGAAAAATCCACCGTGGAATTGTTATGATTTTATTTTCTGTCAATAAAATCCGAGCAGCCATGTTTTTTTTCTAAGTCTTGAACTTAGGAAGCGCTCGTCTTCTATAACACCACGTCCCGCTGCCTCCTGCATTAGGCTATGTGACAGAACCAGCTGGTACACAGGACTGCTGAGTGACTTCCCACGAGCGCTTCCAAACTCCAGCACTTAGAAAAAATAATCACCCGAACTGAATTTCTTGACAGAAAATAAAATCATAACAATTCCACGGTGGATTTTTCAGAAACAAACACTTTGCAGATAGCAAGAGTAAATTCCAAGCTTTCCATAGAGCCACAACATTGGTGAGTTTGAAGTCGTTTAATACAATCAGATAGCAAAAAACTGTTTTCATGCATTGGATCCCTATGGGAGGTATTGCAACCCTAGATTCATCCGAGTATATAAAAATCGAACCTCTGTTCGAAGTGGAGCTGTGAATTTGAGCAGTTCCAGATCTATGTTTTGATTCTATGTGTTTTAGATCTATGAATTCTAAGTGTTCTATATATATAATTTGTGTGTGTGTGTGTGTGTGTGTGTGTGTGTGTGTGTGTGTGTGTGTGTGTGTGTGTGTGTGTGTGTGTGTGTGTGTGTGTGTGTGTGGTAAAGCCGCGCATGCGCAGATCCTGTTCATTCTTGACGACAGACTCTGGTGAGACTCTGGTGAGGACACACATTGCTGCCTATGGGGAGCTTGTGTTCCACACAGCTCCAAAAATCTAGTGTTGCAATTTGCGGCTAGTCAACTCCTACAATTCCAAGTACAATTCCAAGTGCTCATCAGGGTGGGGGGTCCCCAGTTGAAATATGATTATTTTGGGGGGTCCACAGTTGAAATATGAATATTTTGGGGGTCGTGGACTGAACACTGAACAGGTTGAGAACCTTTGCTTTAGACTTAGAGCAACAGCAATAAACCAGTGTGGGGGCAAACCTCTATTCAGAAACACCACTACTTAGAAACATCCCTATTCAGAAATACCCCCACTGAGGTTAGGGTTAGGGTTTAGTTTAGGTTTAGGGTTAGGGTTAGCCGCAAATTGCAACACTAGATTTTTTATAATCGGATTAATCTAGGGTTGCAATACCTCCCATAGGCAGCCAATGCATCAAAACAGTTTTTTGCTATCTGATTGTATTAAACGACTTCAAACTCACCAATATTGTGGCTCTATGGAAAGCTTGGAATTTACTCTTTCTATCTGCAAAGTGTTTGTTTCAGATAAATCCACAGTAGACATGTTATGAGTTACTTTCTATCCAAGAAATTTGGTTCAGGTGATAATTTTTTCTAAGTCCTGGAGTTTGGAAGCGCTCGTGGAAAATCCCTCAACGGTCCTGTGACCACCTGGTTCTAAATGTCACATTATGCAGGAGGCAGCGGGACATGGCGTTATAGAAGACAAGTGCTTCCGAAATTCAACACTTAGAAAATAAACCATGTCTGCTCGGATTTCTTGACAGAAAATAAATCATAACAATTATACGGTGGATTTTTCAGAAACAAACACTTTGCAGATAGCAAGAGTAAATTCCAAGCTTACCCTAACCCTAACCCTAGCAACACTAGATTGTTTTATACTCAGATGAATCTAGGGTTGCAATACCTCCCATAGGGATCCAATGCATGAAAACAGTTTTTTGCTATCTGATTGTATTAAACGACTTCAAACTCACCAATATTGTGGCTCTATGGAAAGCTTGGGTGCTACAAACACCCAAATGAGCCCCAAGTCAATGAGAGGCTTCTGGGCAAACCACTAGGCCCGCCCACCTGGCCATGCCTTAAAGGGCCAGCGCTACACAATACAGATGCATAGGCTGTCAATGGTTGCTGTTGCAACTCTAGATTCAACATTTGTAAAATAATCTAGAGTTGCAATTTGTGACTTTTAATGTATGTGTGCATCAATGACAATCTGTTTCTACATTGTGGTATTGATACGTTTTAATTTAAAGTAAAAAAGAGAAAGGTCTCCGCCAGGTCAGGTAGGTTATTGTGGGCCAGCAACGGACACAGCATAACGTTTTACTGGGATGTTTGTGCTCTGTTGTCTTCTTAATGCAGTTAATATAATATAATATAATATAATATAATATAATATAATATAATATAATATAATATAATTTAATGTTTACATGTAAACATAAACAACATGAAAAGCCTCAGGCAGCAGCTAGGTCCATATCACTGATTTAACAGACCATACTGTAGGTTGTCCATACTCCATATCACTGATTTAACAGACCATACTGTAGGTTGTCCATACTCCACATCATTGATTTAACAGACTATATAGCAGGGGTCTTCAACAGAGGGTCCAGGACCCCAGAGTTACTACAGGGGGTCCTCCAAATCTTCCACTCCTTTTTATATTAACAACTTGAACCCTAGTGACCATATTATATGAGAACTGTTGCCAAAAATAGCAGATCTAAAAGCTCACAACGCCTCATGCTGCGAGGCATTGTGAGCTTGTAGATCGGCTGTTTTCGACAAAGAGGTTTGGTGTAGAGGGGGAAAAGAGCAGACTAAGTACAGATTAAAAGGTCAAGTTTATTAGGTAATGACGGCTCAAATGGTTACATATCTGAAAACACAAAATACACTGATGGAATCTCTGAAAAGGTTTTGGGGGTCCCTGCTTCATCTCTCTCTCAACTAAGGGGTCCCTGCTTCATCTCTCTCTCAACTAAGGGGTCCCTGCTTCATCTCTCTCTCAACTAAGGGGTCCCTGCTTCATCTCTCTCTCAACTAAGGGGTTCCTGCTTCATCTCTCTCAACTAAGGGGTCCCTGCTTCGTCTCTCTCTCAACTAAGGGGTCTCTGCTTCATCTCTCTCTCAACTAAGGGATCCCTGCTTCATCTCTCTCTCAACTAAGGGGTCCCTGCTTCATCTCTCTCTCAACTAAGGGGTCCCTGCTTCATCTCTCTCTCAACTAAGGGGTCCTTGGCCTGAAAACGTTGAAGACCCCTGGACTATAGGTTGGGTCTATACTCCATATCACTGATTCAACAGACTACAGAGACTCTTAATGTTGGTGTCTACAGGATGTGTAGATCTGCTCCATATTTGAGACACACAGTGGACAAAGAGGTTTCAACCTACAGCTTTAATTTCAGTTTACAGGAAAACAGACCCAATTTGAGGTTTGAAACAATTTCATCTTAATCTAATGATCAGTCAATAGGACCACTTATACAAAGATAAGGTTGAAATGGTGAAGTAGGCTACGCCCCTTTAACTCTAAGAGCCTTATTTGGAGGAGGCTGTGAGAATTTGAGAGTCCAGCACAATATTGATGAAAGTATTGTACTTACAGAGGTCAGTCATACGAGGGGAACAATAAGTATAAGGTGTACAAACGTGCCTTACAGTAAGCCAGGTAAACACTAACCTTACAGTAAGCCTTACAGTAAGCCTTACAGTAAGCCAGGTAAACACTAGCCTTACAGTAAGCCTTACAGTAAGCCTTACAGTAAGCCTTACAGTAAGCCAGGTAAACACTAACCTTACAGTAAGCCTTACAGTAAGACTTACAGTAAGCCTTACAGTAAGCCAGGTAAACACTAACCTTACAGTAAGCCTTACAGTAAGCCTTACAGTAAGCCTTACAGTAAGGCAGGTAAGCACTAACCTTACAGTAAGCCTTACAGTAAGCCAGGTAAACACTAACCTTACAGTAAGCCTTACAGTAAGGCAGGTAAGCACTAACCTTACAGTAAGCCTTACAGTAAGCCAGGTAAGCACTAACCTTACAGTAAGCCTTACAGTAAGCCAGGTAAACACTAACCTTACAGTAAGCCTTACAGTAAGCCTTACAGTAAGCCTTACAGTAAGCCAGGTAAACACTAACCTTACAGTAAGCCAGGTAAACACTAACCTTACAGTAAGCCTTAGTAAGCCTTACAGTAAGCCAGGTAAGCATTTGTGACTTCAGTTCCTACTGCTAGAAACCTTGGTGTGGTCCTGGACAGCCAGCTATCATTCAAGGCACACATTGCATCAGTCACCCGGTCATGTAGGTTCACACTCTATAACATCCGTAAAATCAGACCCTTCCTCACCCAGGAGGCAGCCCAGCTCCTCATTCAGACATCTGTCATATCAAAGCTTGACTATTGTAACTCTCTCCTCACTGGTCTCCCGGCATGTGCACTTAAACCTCTCCAACTGATCCAAAATGCCGCGGCACGACTGGTCTTCAACCAGCCTAAGTTCTCACATGTCTCTCCCCTTCTCCGCAGCCTCCACTGGCTCCCGGTTGCGGCCCGCACTGAATACAAAACACTGATGCTGACCTTCAAAGCAGCCAAAGGTATGGCTCCTCCATACCTCCAGAAACTGATCAACCCCTACACCCCCACCCGGTCACTTAGATCAGCCAACACAGGGATGCTGACAGAACCCTCGCTAAAAACTCCAGGGCAAAAATCCACTCGTCCGAGACAGTTTGCCCTCCTGGCCCCCAAGTTGTGGAATAAACTCCCTGTCGCACTTAGAACAACGGACTCACTCGCTAGCTTTCGCCGTGGACTGAAGACTCACCTTTTCAGACTCCACCTAAACCCTTAGCACTACAGAAAAATCAATGAATACATGAAGCTAGTTAGCATTTGTTTTGTTTTTTATGTTTTTTAGAACTTTGATTATATGGTGTTTTTCTAGATAGATATCCTTTTGCATTTGTTATATTGTTGATGATGTACTGACATATTATCTTGTTTATTATTGTGATGTTATCTGCTGATTGTAAGTCGCTTTGGATTAAAAGCGTCTGCTAAATGCCTAAACTGTAAACTGTAAACTGTAAACACTAGCCTTACAGTAAGCCTTACAGTAAGCCTTACAGTAAGCCAGGTAAACACTAACCTTACAGTAAGCCTTACAGTAAGCCTTACAGTAAGCCAGGTAAACACTAACCTTACAGTAAGCCTTACAGTAAGCCTTACAGTAAGCCTTACAGTAAGCCAGGTAGACACTAACCTTACAGTAAGCCTTACAGTAAGCCTTACAGTAAGCCAGGTAAGCACTAACCTTACAGTAAGCCTTACAGTAAGCCTTACAGTAAGCCAGGTAGACACTAACCTTACAGTAAGCCTTACAGTAAGCCTTACAGTAAGCCAGGTAGACACTAACCTTACAGTAAGCCTTACAGTAAGCCTTACAGTAAGCCAGGTAAACACTAACCTTACAGTAAGCCTTACAGTAAGCCAGGTAGACACTAACCTTACAGTAAGCCTTACAGTAAGCCAGGTAGACACTAACCTTACAGTAAGCCTTACAGTAAGCCTTACAGTAAGCCAGGTAGACACTAACCTTACAGTAAGCCTTACAGTAAGCCTTACAGTAAGCCAGGTAGACACTAACCTTACAGTAAGCCTTACAGTAAGCCTTACAGTAAGCCAGGTAGACACTAACCTTACAGTAAGCCTTACAGTAAGCCTTACAGTAAGCCAGGTAGACACTAGCCTTACAGTAAGCCTTACAGTAAGCCTTACAGTAAGCCAGGTAAACACTAGCCTTACAGTAAGCCTTACAGTAAGCCTTACAGTAAGCCTTACAGCAAGCCAGGTAAACACTAACCTTACAGTAAGCCTTACAGTAAGCCTTACAGTAAGCCTTACAGTAAGCCAGGTAAACACTAACCTTACAGTAAGCCTTACAGTAAGCCTTACAGTAAGCCAGGTAGACACTAACCTTACAGTAAGCCTTACAGTAAGCCTTACAGTAAGCCAGGTAAGCACTAACCTTACAGTAAGCCTTACAGTAGTAAAACGTGTCCTCTCCAGACCATGAATGCAGTTTTTACTATGGTGAAATATTGCAAATGTCCTTTCCATGTCATACCTGAAGGCAGCATTCAAGAGAATTGTCTTGTCCAAACTCTCCTGAACTTGAATGCAGCATCTTATGTTGAAAGAATTGCCCTCTCTGTGTAGAAATCCACACCACATCTCCAGTATTGCCTTTTTATGCTTACTTAAATATCTATCATAGTACTGTGTTCTATCTGTCTGTCATTCAATGTTATATGAGTTAAATATCTATCATAGTACTGTGTTCTATCTGTCTGTCATTCAATGTTATATGAGTTAAATATCTATCATAGTACTGTGTTCTGTCTGTCTGTCATTCAATGTTATTTGAGTTAAATATCTATCATAGTACTGTGTTCTGTCTGTCTGTCATTCAATGTTATATGAGTTAAATATCTATCATAGTACTGTGTTCTGTCTGTTTGTCATTCAATGTTATATGAGTTAAATATCTATCATAGTACTGTGTTCGGTCTGTCTGTCATTCAATGTTATATGATCTATCATAGCACTGTGTTCTGTCTGTCTGTCATTCAATGTTATATGAGTTAAATATCTATCATAGTACTGTGTTCTGTCTGTCTGTCATTCAATGTTATATGAGTTAAATATCTATGATAGCACTGTGTTCTGTCTGTCTGTCATTCAATGTTATATGAGTTAAATATCTATCATAGTACTGTGTTCTATCTGTCTGTCATTCAATGTTATATGAGTTAAATATCTATCATAGTACTGTGTTCTGTCTGTCTGTCATTCAATGTTATATGAGTTAAATATCTATCATAGCACTGTGTTCTATCTGTCTGTCATTCAATGTTATATGAGTTAAATATCTATCATAGTACTGTGTTCTGTCTGTCTGTCATTCAATGTTATATGAGTTAAATATCTATCATAGTACTGTGTTCTGTCTGTCTGTCATTCAATGTTATATGAGTTAAATATCTATCATAGTACTGTGTTCTATCTGTCTGTCATTCAATGTTATATGAGTTAAATATCTATCATAGTACTGTGTTCTATCTGTCTGTCATTCAATGTTATATGAGTTAAATATCTATCATAGTACTGTGTTCTGTCTGTCTGTCATTCAATGTTATATGAGTTAAATATCTATCATAGCACTGTGTTCTATCTGTCTGTCATTCAATGTTATAAGAGTTAAATATCTATCATTGTACTGTGTTCTATCTGTATGGCAGGGGTAGGGTAGGATAGGGAGAAT
Source organism: Nannobrachium achirus (assembly GCF_963921795.1). Lineage (NCBI taxonomy): Eukaryota > Metazoa > Chordata > Actinopteri > Myctophiformes > Myctophidae > Nannobrachium > Nannobrachium achirus. The sequence goes on from NC_137817.1 coordinate 69,505, forward strand.
AAAAGTTACTTTTAAATATAAATCCATGAATGTCTCTTTGTCTATCTGTGCTGGTTATGTAGTTAAATTACATTAAAATAACTACAAATGCGAAATTTAACAAAATGTTCACTTTAACACATTGGCCGCCATTTTAACATTGACTGTTTGGCTCCCCTGCCATTTTGTTTAATGAAAAAATGTATATATTTTTTTTATATTGACATTTTTCCTAAATTCTGTATTCTGTATTTTGTGTCATACAGTACCTGAAATGAAACAAGACCACCTCTAGTCTCACCAAAAAATAAAAAAATAAAATAAAAAGCTTTTTTTTCTATAGTTGCAGCCATCTCAAAATAGCCATTTTTGACCAAAATCCAGCTATAATTGAAAAAACTGGAGTTATTGACCTTTTTGTGAAAAATCTATTTTCAAGCGAATAACTCACTTGATATTTGTCTTTATGGCTTCAGGCATTATCAGATAAGTGTACTAATGTAATTATGTAATAGGATTTTTTTTTTGAATTTTCTGTTTAGAAAAATGCAGAGAAAAATATTTTTATTGGCTATGTCTGACCATAAAACTCAGCAATTTCACATACTGTTTTGCAGTATTTGTGTGAGTATTTGTGTGAGCCCCCACTTGGGGGCGCGTTCTCTCTGTCTCTGTATGTCTGCTTTGGTCTCAGCTGTTTTTGGGTCTGTACAGGTGCACACACACAAATAGACATCAAAGGGGGCATGAGTCTTTTTTCTAACATGTGCTAGAATGTGAAAATAGCAGATCTACAAGCTCTACAAGCTCAACACATCGCTCTGTGACACATTGAGAGCTTGTAGAGCTTGTAGATCTGCTATTTTCACATTCTGGGACATGTTAGAAAAATGTCTCCCCCTGCCCCAAAAAAATCCTCTGCACTGCCCTGCAAGAGCAGGGCAGACGCATTTTGCTAACGAGGCGAGGCTGTTGACGTTGATCGATCGCTTGTTGGCTGTAGTTGATCGCTTGTTTTGGTGGAGCGTGGGCCAGGGACCCCCAGTCCCCCACCTGGTTCCCTAAGTGTTGGCTGGAGACCAGGGACCCCTTTGTGAGACCCCATTGACAGGGACCACTTGTCCCTGCAACTGGATCATATGAACTTTATGTAACAAATGATCGGCTTATTGATTGATTTTACAATGTTATGTAACTCTGCACTGCTCTGCGGAGGTCGGCGAAGCGTTGGACCCGCGGACCCCTTATTGGTTGTTAGAAAGGCGACCAGGGACCCCCACCTTTGCAAAGGCGATCATGGCTTGTTTGTGGACTACAGTTTGTGGACTAAATACCAATATAAAACTAATATTATAGCCTGGATATATGGGTGTGGATTCAAATCAACCATCATCATTATCAGGTACGTTTTAGAAGCATTTATATGGCAAATTGGCGATAATTGTGTGTTTTGTGTCTTGAGAGAGAGAGAGAGAGAGGCAGAGGCAGATCTCACTATAGCACTGTTTTTTATGGGACTGAACACCATCAGGGGGTCCAACAGGGACCACTGAAACAGAGATACAGTGGAGGGAAGCACACACACACACACACACACACACACACACACACACACACACACACACACACACACACACACACACACACACACACACACACACACACACAGCTGTTCTCACACTTTTTTTTCTTCTCTTTTTTTTTCCGGCAGCCAGCCTTTTGAGCTCAAATGCGTCTTTTGCCAATTAACTGTGGTTGGGGAGATTTATACATTTGTATTGCAATTTATATATTATTACAGTCTTTTTTTTAAACACACTTACTTTGATGTGTGATATGTGTGAGACAGAAGGCTCAAATTTTGTCACGGGCTGGAGAAAAGTGTAATTAAACATTACATTATATAAAAGCAAATTCTCGGGACTATCGGGCCTGGCGGGGAACGACATTTAAAATTTCTCGGGACTATCGGGGGAGGCGGGGAATGAGTTAACAAGGTAGGCTATTATAATTATATTCTCCACACTTTTATTCTCCCCATCTTGACAAAATGGTATATTCCCAGGTTCTGCAGGTCAGCTGCACAGGTGCAATGCATTATTGTTAATTGTGGCACGTTTACTATTTTCTGCACTTGAACAAACCGTAGAAACGGGGGGAAAATAAAATGTACTTCTTAAAATAAATGTATCATGCCTGTTGCTAAGGTATGGCAACATGACTGGTGTCTTGCACGCGTGCGAAGGTGCGTAACTCTGAGAGTGTACAACTGGAACCAAATGGACCCTTACAGGTCCATGTGTACACTCTCAGAGTCCTTCTAACCTCTGAAGTGTTAGAAAACATCAAAACAAACGATAAAAGAGGATTAAATCATATTTACAAACATTTATTATGAAACAACATTTAACCTTAATGTCACCTTCATTCAGTGGGAATCGAACCTGTGTACCGGCCGGGGAGCCCCAGGGCTCTGTACTTGGTCTCCTCTGTTAGTCCCTGTACATAAAAACCTCTTTGCTGAAATAACCGATCTTCAAGCCCTCAACGAACAACAAGCTGTCAACACACCCGATCATTAGTTAGAATCAGTTGTATGGAGGGACCCTAACCCTACTAACCCTAACCCTAATCCTAACCCATTAATTAGAATCAGTTGTATGTATGGAGGGTTAGGGTTATGGTTAGGTCTTTTAGCTTCAGTAGAATAAGATTCTTATAGAGTCTTAGTTCTTCAGATACAGTATGTTCTTATAGTCTTGTAGATCTTATAGATCTTATAGCTAAAAGGGTTAGGGTTAGGGTTAACCTAACCCTAACCCTAACCCTTTTAGCTTCAGTAGAATAATATTCTTATAGAGTCTTAGTGATCATTAATGAGAATCAGGTGTATGGAGGGAGGGGTTAGGGTTAACCTAACCCAACCCTAACCCCTAACCCTTTTAGCTTCAGTAGAATAAGATTCTTATAGAGTCTTAGTGATCATTAGTTAGAATCAGTTGTATGGAGGGACCCTAACCCTACTAACCCTAACCCTAATCCTAACCCATTAATTAGAATCAGTTGTATGGAGGGACCCTAACCCTACTAACCCTAACCCTAATCCTAACCCATTAATTATAATCAGTTATTCAGTTGTATGGAGGGTTAGGGTTATGGTTAGGTCTTTTAGCTTCAGTAGAATAAGATTCTTATAGAGTCTTAGTTCTATGAATCAGGTGTATGGAGGGAGGTCTTTTAGCTTCAGTAGAATAATATTCTTATATAGTCTTAGTTCTTCAGATACAGTATGTTCTTATAGTCTTGTAGATCTTATAGAGCTTATAGTCTTGTAGATCATGTATATTCTTATAGATCATTTAGTCTTGTAGATCTTATAGTCTTGTAGATCATGTATATTCTTATAGATCTTATAATCTTGTAGATCATGTATATTCTTATAGATCTTATAGTCTTGTAGATCTTATAGTCTTGTAGATCGCTTCATTGCCACAGTGATGTTATGTTTTTATATTCTTGTAGATCTTATAGTCTTGTAGATTGTGTATATTCTTATAGATCTTATAGTCTTGTAGATCATGTATATTCTTATAGATCTTACAGTCTTGTAGATCATGTATATTCTTATAGATCATAGTCTTGTAGATCATGTATATTCTTATACATCTTATAGTCTTGTAGTTCATGTATATTCTTATAGATCTTATAGTCTTGTAGATCTTATAGTCTTATAGATCTTATAGTCTTGTAGATCGCTCCATTGCCACAGTGATGTTATGTTTTTATATTCTTATAGATCTTATAGTCTTGTAGATCGCTGCGTTGCCGTGGTAACGTTGACGCTCGGTGACGTCTTGCTCTTCTTCAGGGTGCTGCGGACTTCCTGTCCAGCCAGGAAGTAGAGGATGGGGTCCACACAGCTGTTAGCGCTGGCTAGCGGGCGCGTCACCTTGTAGGCTACGCTAGCTGCTTCTAGTAGAGAGCAACTGACCTGTAAACATATAAACATACATTATAATACATTATAATACATTATAATACATTATAATATGTTATAATACATTATAATACATTATAATACGTTATAATATGTTATAATACATTATAATACATTATAATACATTATAAATACATTATAATACGTTATAAATACATTATAATATGTTATAATACATTATAAATACATTATAATACATTATAAGACATTATAAATACATTATAATACATTATAATACATGGCTAGCGGGCGAGTCACCTTGTAGGCTACGCTAGCTGCTTCTAGTAGAGAGAAACTGACCTGTAACCTGACTGCACCACATGGTGGCAGTAGTGCGTATGCCTGCATAACGCTCTGCCTTACATCTGAGATTGTTCGGGGAGAGTTGATATCACTCGTAAAGTCCCGGGTCGGACGAATCAGCGGCAGCTACGGGCGGGCTCTGAGCGGCTCTGAGCCAATAGAGAGACTGCAGACCACGTGGAAACCCAGGAGGCGGATTCTGGGTGTAACGTCATGCAGACAGGCCAATGTGAGTGGTTGGAGTTGGCACTCCCTGTGATAGACAGACGGCCCCATCCAATCACCTGCTAAAGAATTTGAAAAAATGGCCCGCCCCTTACATCGGGTCTGCCCGAGCAATCCCAGATGTAAGGTAGACAGGACCGGATTAACCATAGGCCTCGTCGGGCATGTGCCCTGGGGCACATTTTTGAAGATTTTTTTTTAGATAAGAACTCGAGGTTGTGATGAGATCATTTGAGAAATGGTTCATATATTTATTATGGTGATATGGTCTGTTCACTCTGTTGCTTAGCTCTTTGACCTCACTGAGGCCCCATATAAAAAATCTTATAAAATCAATCAGTGGTTTAAAAACACCAAAGTTGTCATGGTCATGTTGGCAAGGGTTAGACAGCAACTCGACCTTGGAATTAGAGCATTTACTCCATTTTTGATGAATCTGTGATATAATTTCTCAGTTAGCCTGGATTAGCTTGTGGGCTAAAAAAACGTCTATTTAAAATGTGGCAGAATGGGGTTGTTTTGGCTGCTGGGGGAACACTTAGAAGATGAAAATGGCTTGGTTTGGGTCCAGGGTCTTGTGGCATATTTAAAGCATATCATTCAAACATGTTGTGTCCATTTTAAGGGTGGAAAAAGTCATTCTTCATCATGTGGTGAAAAAAATACTCTACAGGTTGTGGTAGGCCTACAAGGTGTATATTTATAGTATTTTTTATATATGTGTGTAGGCCTCCATAATGTAAAGAAAAGTAGCCGAGTTCTCACTCATTCCCACAATGAGTCTGTGCATTCACATGATTCAGCCATTCATTCACTGACATGACCTGTCACCTGCATGTGCCCCTCCCCTCCCAAATGTGTGCTCCCACACTTCCTGTATCCTGACCTGTGCCCACAATGCCCAGCTATTTTGGCGGCATTTCAGTGTAAACAACAATTCAACATGGGAAGGAGAAAACAGTTAAGCGGTTGTGCAAAAAGACAAAAAACAGCATAATAAAACGCGGCATAAAGCAAGATGCGATTCCACCAGCGGCGCAGCCACCGGCGCCGCAGCCGTGAATGAGGCGGCCTTGGCCCGCGAGGCTACCGTGGCCGACCCGGCGTGGGGGCACTTGAACTTGGTCGCCCTGGGGCACCACACAGGGTTAATCTGGCCCTGAAGGTAGAGCGTTATGCAGGCATACGCACTGCTGCCACCATCTGGCGCAGTCAGGTTAACTGACCTGTAGAAATACATTATTAAATATTACTTTCCAATACTTTGCTCAGGAAAATAAAACTATTTAATTAAGAGAATTATTAAGTGTGCCTGCCATGCAATGCAATGGCAAAACACTTATTAGAACACTTAATAATTCTCTTCATAACCTTTCTGCTGCTAACGGCTAAATAGCTAAACAATTAGCTGACATAAGTATTTGGGTTTATAATTGATTTCATGTGAGGTTAAAATACATATAATATTAAGATACTTTATAAACGTTAAGGACGTCCACAATTACAACACCAGAGGCAGCGCCACAGATCACGTTCAACCCAAAGTCAACTAAAAACAAAGGGTCAAACTCGTTCTTCTGCTATACAACCAAAATGTGGAACGCCCTACCGAAGGCCTTAAAGGAGTGTGGTTCCCTAGCATCCATTAAAATCGCCCTGAAAAACCACTTACAGGCAGCAGCCATTCACAACTGGCAATTACAAACTTTGTATTAACCTACTATATATATTTTTTGCACTGTTTATTTTATTTTTATTTATGTTTTCTTTACATATCTACTGCATAGTACTGTGTTCTATTCGTCTGTCATTCAATGTTATATGAGATACTTCAATGGTTTCCTATGGAAATAAGCTTAGTCTTTTCTAGGATCTCCTTTTAGTAGACCTTGTACCAGTGAGCTGTACCGTCATGATACTGTACTTTTATTCTATGCAAACTCCTAATAAAGTCTTCAATCAATCAATCAATCAATCAATCAATCAATCAATCAAACCAAACTTTTTAGTGTTTCACGCTTTCCACCATTGTTCCGCGGCACAGTTCATTAATTCAGAACCAGGTTTTTAATGGACCCGGTTTTCAGGCTCCATCCCTAATTGTAAGTGCTGTTACTACAAAAGCAAACTGTAAAAAATACGAAAATTACTGAAATACAATTAATTAATTACTGGTCATAAATCCATAACACATCAATAATCTTCATAAATAAATAAATATTTGGGTTTATAATTGATTTCATGTGAGGTTAAAATGTATATAATATTAAGATATGTGGTTGAAACATTATGAGGCCTGTCTGAACACTAGTTGATGGATGATTGCAGGGATGTGCTGGGCCCCTGATTCAGCCCGGGAAAAAGAGTTGTAGAGGCCCTCATTGCGCGCTGTAGAGAGAGATCTCTCTCTATAGCGCTGCTGCTACTCAAAGATTTGCCATTTCAAATCATGACAAGTGACAAGCCAGTGGGCCAATTACTGTACATGAGTTATATTTCATTGTTGTCGGGTGGAAACCTTGTATGTCCAAAACTGTTGGTGATACGAGTTTTCTGCCCGACAGTGAAGATCTACTTTGTTGGCCGCCCAGCCCCGAAAATGAAACGAAGACCGACATTTAATTTTTTTCCTAATGGCCGGCCTGGACCGGCCGGGAATGAACTGGCCGTTCAGGAGTTGTCCCGCTTTTCCCAATGGCCAGCACGTCCCTGGATGATTGATTACATGTCATTGCTGACAGGTGGTACAAACAAACCTGAACTGATTGATTACATGTCATTGTTGACAGGTGGAACAAACAAACCCTTGCAATGTTACTCTGTATAAAGACTTGCTACAGTATCTGTGCAGACTAGTGCTTGCTCTGCCATCATAATAACTTACTGTATCGTGATTTTAGCATATTAATCAGGAACAATCTAACAACAAAAATATGATGGCAGAGCAAGCACTGCACAGACAGCAAGTTAATATGGTTGCAACCTAACTTGAATATCTTGAATATCTTGAATATCGTTATGTAATCAATCCAGTTACTGTAGCCCCTCATCCTCTTGGGGAACATCTGCCCATTTGTCAATTTGGTCAAAATAAATTGATTGAACGGAACTCATATTTTGGGAGCATCGCTCCGTTGTTTACAATGGTTTGTAATGCAGGCTGCCACCCCATGTGGTTTGATTGATTGAATGATTGAAGACTTTATTAGAAGAAGTTTGCATAGGAAAAGCTTATTTCCATAAGAAACCATTGAAGTATCTCATATAACATTGAATGACAGACGGATAGAACACAGTACTATGCAGTAGTTATAGTCAGGGAAAAAAAGGGGAAAACTATTTTAAAAATATAAAAACATACAGTAGGTAAGCAGCAAAAGCCAGTATTGTATTTATCATTTTAAAAAACAGCCGATCTACAAGCATGTAGATCTGCTGTTTTCGCTACTGTTGTGTGACAGCCTTGTATGATGAAGCAGGGCTTTACTTTGCGAAGAAACGTACACATTTGAAACTTGGAGATGCAAGGTTTCTTCCCAACAGTGAGGATATTTACACCCCCGTATTATGTTGGTGTGACCGTGGATTCTTGGGACATGAAAAGTGTGCCCATGCAGAAAAAAGGTTGAGAAACACTGCTCTAGTTCAGGGGTCTTTATGTTTATGTTTTCAGGCCAAGGAAGTCTTAGCTGAGAGAGAGATGAAGCAGGGACCCCACAACCTGTTCATAGATTCCATATAGTTTTTTTGGATTTTGGATTCATGTCAATTTATGTTTTCAGATATTTAACCTCTTGAACCGTACTTGTACATAATAAACTTGACCTTTCACTCTGTACTTAGTTTGCTCTTTTTCCCCTATACACCAAACCTCTTTGCCGAAACTAGCCGATCTACAAGCTCACAACGCCTCGTGCTGCGAGGAGTTGTGAGCTTGTAGATCGGCTATTTTTGGCTAAAGTTCCCAGGATATGGACACTAGGATTCAAGTGGTTAATATAAAAAAGGGAAAAAAGGTTCTATCACTCAGTTTTGGAGGACCCCCTGTAGTAACTCGGAGGACCCCCTAGGGGTCCTGGACCCCCTGTTGAAGACCCCTGAGACAGCTCGCTTATATAGGAAGCTCGCTCATGTCCGGGCTGTCTGTCCGTCCGTCACGTCATACTTTTTCCCTACTCATATCTCCGCCACCGTTGCCCCGATCCATGCCAAACTTTGCACACACACTTCTTGGCTGGAACACATTTTTGGACACTGCTCCTACAAATGTTGCCCTAAAATCACGCAAAGCGGTACACAGTATGTCTAGACTCATGTCATCTACATGCATCTGTCCCATCTAACGCCACCATCAGGCCGATTTTTGCAAAACACATTTTTGGACACTGCTCCTACAGATTTGGCCCTAAAATCACCCATAGCGGTACACAGTATCTCTAAAGTCATGTAATCAACATGGATCTGTCTCATTTCCCATGTTCCCTCCTGATTGGCTACCATTGCCTTCTAAAGTTTGTGTATGCGACCTGACGGTTGCTTATCTCCCAATTTTGGGAGTCTTACTGGTAAACAACCCTATAACATATTTAATGAAGTCTTTGGTAATCGTCTTGTGTTTGAATCCTTGCTCTGGCTTAGCGTTCCATCAGTCAGTCAGTCAGTTGAACTCACTGTGTCAGGGTTGACCTGGCGGAGGTATCTGAAGGAATAGTAGAGACTCCTGATGATGGAAACACAGAAACATTATAAACAGAGGATTATAACATGTACATGTCCAAACCATCTCACTGTCCTCCTCTGTACATGTCCAAACCATCTCACTGTCCTCCTCTGTACATGTCCAAACCATCTCACTATCCTCCTCTGTACATGTCCAAACCATCTCACTGTCCCTCCTCTGTACATGTCCAAACCATCTCACTATCCTCCTCTGTACATGTCCAAACCATCTCACTGTCCCTCCTCTGTACATGTCCAAACCATCTCACTATCCTCCTCTGTACATGTCCAAACCATCTCATTATCCTCCTCTGTACATGTCCAAACCATCTCACTGTCCCTCCTCTGTACATGTCCAAACCATCTCACTGTCCCTCCTCTGTACATGTCCAAACCATCTCACTGTCCTCCTCTGTACATGTCCAAACCATCTCACTGTCCCTCCTCTGTACATGTCCAAACCATCTCACTGTCCTCCTCTGTACATGTCCAAACCATCTCACTATCCTCCTCTGTACATGTCCAAACCATCTCACTGTCCCTCCTCTGTACATGTCCAAACCATCTCACTATCCTCCTCTGTACATGTCCAAACCATCTCACTGTCCCTCCTCTGTACATGTCCAAACCATCTCACTATCCTCCTCTGTACATGTCCAAACCATCTCATTATCCTCCTCTGTACATGTCCAAACCATCTCACTGTCCCTCCTCTGTACATGTCCAAACCATCTCACTGTCCCTCCTCTGTACATGTCCAAACCATCTCACTGTCCTCCTCTGTACATGTCCTAACCATCTCAGTCTGGCCTCTCTGGCTTTATCTCCAAAACATCTGACATGCTCTGTCCCTCTGATGAGAGAACCTCCACATTTTAGTCTCTGCAACCTCCAGCTCTGCTTCCTGTCTTTTCCAAAGGAATTTCTAGAGGAAATGTGACGCTGGGGATGCACCATGACTCTCACCATGACTCTCACCATGACTCACCATGACTCTCACCATGACCGGCCATGACTCTCACCATGACTCATTGACTCACCATGACTCTCACCATGACTCTCACCATGACTCACCATGACTCACCATGACTCTCACCATGACCGGCCATGACTCTCACCATGACTCTCACCATGACTCATTGACTCACCATGACTCTCACCATGACTCTCACCATGACTCTCACCATGACCGGCCATGACTCTCACCATGACCGGCCATGACTCTCACCATGACTCTCACCATGACTCTCACCATGACCGGCCATGACTCTCACCATGACCAGCCATGACTCTCACCATGACCGGCCATGACTCTCACCATGACTCTCACCATGACTCACCATGACTCTCACCATGACTCTCACCATGACCGGCCATGACTCGCACCATGGGAGTCAACACTCGCACCGGAAGTGAGATGAAATACAGGACAGTGAATGGAGACGGCTCGACCAGCTCACGAACAAACACTATTTAACGATTGAGACCTTTGTCATATAATCCATTCAGGAATATAAAAGAAGACATATAATCCATTCAGGAATATAAAAGAAGACATATAATCCATTCAGGAATATAAAAGAAGACATAGATAACACAGGTATTTTTACAATCACAGTTTGTTCATGAGCTAGTCCACGGGATTCCACTGACTCCAGTGCGTTCTACTGAACTTCCACTGACTCCAGTGCATTCTACTGAACTTCCACTGACTCCAGTGCGTTCTACTGAACTTCCACTGATTCCAGTGAGTTCTACTGAACTTCCACTGACTCCAGTGCATTCTACTGAACTTCCACTGACTCCAGTGCATTCTACTGAACTTCCACTGACTCCAGTGCGTTCTACTGAACTTCCACTGACTCCAGTGCATTCTACTGAACTTCCACTGACTCCAGTGCATTCTACTGAACTTCCACTGACTCCAGTGCATTCTACTGAACTTCCACTGACTCCAGTGCATTCTACTGAACTTCCACTGACTCCAGTGCATTCTACTGAACTTCCACTGACTCCAGTGCATTCTACTGAACTTCCACTGACTCCAGTGCATTCTACTGAACTTCCACTGACTCCAGTGCGTTCTACTGAACTTCCACTGACTCCAGTGCATTCTGGGCTTAATATTGATGACGTCAGGGAACTCCATACATGTATATGGGCATAAAAGGGATTCTGTTAGTGTGACATCACAGTTAAGCCAGAGCGTGATGTCAGAGCAGCAAACCCATTCTGTTAAGAGTGGTTCCTCTGACATCACATTGACATCAGAGCATGATGTCAGGGCTACAAACCCATAGGGTGTCAGGCGTGACAGAGATACATACATACATACATACATACATACATACATACATACATACATACACACACACACAGGCGCTGATGACGCGAAGGGAGGAACACGCCGCCCATATATGTCCTTAATATTGATAACATACTATCCTTAATAATGTCCTTAATATTGATAACATAATATCCTTAATAATGTCCTTAATATTCAATACTCAATATAGGAATCTCCATATAAGGGCATAAAACGTACGTAAGTAATGCCAAGCAGGGCCTTGGTTTGATGCCTGTGGATCTCCATATATGGGCATAAGGGGGTACCCCAACATTCTCATTTTCGGCCTGGATTTATGACATCAGAAATCTCCATGTATGAGCATAAAAGGTTTTTTTCTTTTTCTGGGAATGACCATATATGGACTTTTTACCGTGTCAGGTGGAAAGGCAGGAAACACAGCATGAAGGCTGACAGGACGATGATGATCATCTTCACTGACTTCTGTTTGGAGCGTTGGGAGGCCACGCCCCCTGATGCCACGCCCCCGGAGGCCACGCCCCCTGGCTCACCCTCTGTGTCTGTACTGCAGAGATACATTAACATACATTATATATATATATATATATATATATATATTTATTATCATACCAACATGTAAACTAGAGACATGTAGACAAAAGACAAAAATGTAAAAAAACGTACGGTCACCTTGGGTGGTACCAATGTGAATGTATCAGTATTGGCCCCTGGCCTAGCAGTCTCCTATCATCAGTCCATAACTCACCATCACCACCATGAAGGGTAGGTATAGGGTATAGGGTATAGGGCAGTTACCTCTGTCCTCCCAGGCCCAGCAGTCTCCGTACCATCAGCCCATAACAGACCATCACCACCATGAAGGGTAGGTATAGGGTATAGGGTATAGGGTATAGGGTAGATATAGGGTAGGTACCTCTGTAGGCCCAGCAGTCTTCTCACCATCAGTCCATAACTCACCATCACCACCATGAAGGGTAGGTATAGGGTATAGGGTATAGGGTATAGGGTATAGGGTATAGGGTAGATATAGGGTAGGTACCTCTGTAGGCCCAGCAGTCTTCTCACCATCAGTCCATAACTCACCATCACCACCATGAAGGGTAGGTATAGGGTATAGGGTATAGGGTATAGGGTAGATATAGGGTAGGTACCTCTGTAGGCCCAGCAGTCTCCGTACCATCAGTCCATAACACACCATCACCACCATGAAGGGTAGGTATAGGGTATAGGGTATAGGGTATAGGGTAGGTACCTCTGTAGGCCCAGCAGTCTCTGTACCATCAGTCCATAACACACCATCACCACCATGAAGGGTAGGTATAGGGTATAGGGTATAGGGTATAGGGTAGATATAGGGTAGGTACCTCTGTAGGCCCAGCAGTCTTCTCACCATCAGTCCATAACACACCATCACCACCATGAAGGGTAGGTATAGGGTATAGGGTAGATATAGGGTACTAACCTCTGTAGGCCCAGCAGTCTTCTCACCATCAGTCCATAACACACCATCACCACCATGAAGGGTAGGTATAGGGTATAGGGTATAGGGTATAGGGTATAGGGTAGGTACCTCTGTAGGCCCAGCAGTCTCCGTACCATCAGTCCATAACACACCATCACCACCATGAAGGGTAGGTATAGGGTATAGGGTAGATATAGGGTAGGTACCTCTGTAGGCCCAGCAGTCTTCTCACCATCAGTCCATAACACACCATCACCACCATGAAGGGTAGGTATAGGGTATAGGGTATAGGGTATAGGGTATAGGGTATAGGGTATAGGGTAGATATAGGGTAGGTACCTCTGTAGGCCCAGTAGTCTCCGTACCATCAGTCCATAACACACCATCACCACCATGAAGGGCAGAGCGAACATCAACACAGAAACCGCCGAACTGTAGAGCAGGAAGTCATCGAACAACTCTGGACTGGTGGTGTCATAGCAGACCCTCTCTGAACCAGTATCTCTGTTAGGGTTAATATAGAACCATTATCTCTGTTAGGGTTAATATAATAATACATATAATAATAAATATAACAACTCTTCATAGCAGACCCTCTCTGAACCAGTATCTCTGTAAGGGTAAATATAAGGGTAATAATAATAAATATAATATTAACTCTGGCCTGAACCATTATCTTTGTAAATATATGATAATATGTTTGTTAGATCATTGTAATGATAAGATATGTTAAAGGAGCTATAGTCAACTTTTTCTTGAAAAACGGATGCTAAAATAAAAATAATGTTTCGAAAATATTTTATGAAAAAATAAGCTTCATATGTGTGTTTCTATTCAAAAATGACCACAAAAAACGTACAATAATGATAAAATAATCATTTTGCCATTGTCAGACTGACACTTTGTTTACATTCTAGTCTATAGACTGGGATGTAAACAAAGTGTCGGCCCTACAATGAAAAAGTTGACTATAGCCCCTTTAATATTAAGGCTGTGACTTTAACTGATTATTTGCAGTTAATTAATTACAGAAAATGTACACGATTAAAAAGAAATTACGCATTTCAATCGCACTTAGTTTTTGCACCACAGAACCTTCAGTTTGGGGCATAACGATCATAGCGATGCTCCAACCAAGAAGAGACAACAAACGCAAAGGGAGAAGTAGCCGTTCAGAGCGCTTTGCTTGGCCCAGTGGATGCCAAATTTAGATTTAAAAAAACTCACTCGTTGATTCACTCGTACAACAAAATGTGTTTTACTTGAAGAAAAAAATGCTTCTCAGGTCAAATAACGATGTGCAATTAAAATGCGATTAATTAATCACAGAGCCTGTAATTAATTAGATAAAAAAATTAATCGCATCCCAGCCCTCGTTAATATGCATAACACTCTCTCTCTGAGCCATTCACCCTAGAGATTAATGATTAATGATTTATATTAGATCAATATGATTATTATGTTTATATGTTTATATGTTTATATTAGATCAATATGATAATATGTTAATATGCATAACACTCTCAGTATGTATACAGTATATATATATACCTGGTTCTAGTATGTGTGTGTGTGTATATATACAGTATATATACAGTATATATACAGTATGTATACAGTATATATACAGTATATATACAGTATATATACAGTATGTATACAGTATATATACAGTATATATACAGTATGTATACAGTATATATACAGTATATATACAGTATGTATACAGTATATATACAGTATATACCTGGTTCTAGAGAAGTACAGAACAGGACTCTGACAGATCATACTGTATGTGTGTGTGTATATATATATACAGTATATATACAGTATATATACAGTATGTATACCTGGTCCTACTGAAGTACAGAACAGGACTAGGACAGATCATACTGTGTGTGTGTGTGTGTGTGTGTGTGTGTGTGTGTGTGTGTGTGTGTGTGTGTGTGTGTGTGTGTGTGTATATACAGTATGTAATGTATACAGTACATATACCTGGTTCTAGAGAAGTAGAGAACAGGACTCTGACAGATCACCACACTGATCCAGACCACGGCTGAAACCATCCTGGATCGTCTGGCACTGACCCAGCTCAGAGAACGCACTGGATAACAAACCCCCAGGAACCTATGGAGGCTGATGCAGCTGAGAAACAATATGGACCCTGTAGAATACAATACAATATATTATTATTATTATTATTACTATAGGAACCTATGGAGGCTGATGCAACTCAGGAACAATATGGACCCTGGAATATAAGATATTATCATTACTATAGGAACCTATGGAGGCTGATGCAACTGAGAAACAATATGGACCCTGTAGAATACATGATACAATACAAGATAGACTTACCGTAAAGGTTGGAGTAGAAGAGAAAGCGTATCAGTTTACACAGCGGTTCGCTGAACGGCCAGTCGTTCTCATCAGCGTAGTAATAGATGAGGAAAGGCAGGGTGAGGATGTAGAGAGTATCACACACTGACAGGTTCAGCATGTAGATGGTGGATGGTTTCCATCTCTGTTTAAAACATACAACATTATTAAGCATACATATAACATGTATTAAACATGTAGAGAGTATCACACACGGACAGGTTCAGCATGTAGATGGTCAACGGGTTCCATCTCTACAGGAAAACATACATACAACATGTATTAAACATACGTACAATAACATGTATTAAACGTACATATAACATGTATTAAACATACATATAACATGTATTAAACATGTAGAGAGTATCACACACGGACAGGTTCAGCATGTAGATGGTCAACGGGTTCCATCTCTACAGGAAAACATACATACAACATGTATTAAACATACGTACAATAACATGTATTAAACGTACATACAACATTATTAAGCATACATATAACATGTATTAAACATGTAGAGAGTATCACACACAGACAGGTTCAGCATGTAGATGGTCAACGGGTTCCATCTCTACAGGAAAACATACATACAACATGTATTAAACATACGTACAATAACATGTATTAAACGTACATATAACATGTATTAAACATACATATAACATGTATTAAACATGTAGAGAGTATCACACACGGACAGGTTCAGCATGTAGATGGTCAACGGGTTCCATCTCTACAGGAAAACATACATACAACATGTATTAAACATACGTACAATAACATGTATTAAACGTACATACAACATTATTAAGCATACATATAACATGTATTAAACATGTAGAGAGTATCACACACGGACAGGTTCAGCATGTAGATGGTCAACGGGTTCCATCTCTACAGGAAAACATACATACAACATGTATTAAACATACGTACAATAACATGTATTAAACGTACATATAACATGTATTAAACATACATATAACATGTATTAAACATGTAGAGAGTATCACACACGGACAGGTTCAGCATGTAGATGCTAGATGGGTTCCATCTCTACAGGAATACAGTACATACAACATGTATTAAACATACAAACAACATGTATTAAACATACAACATGTATTAAACATACATACAACATGTATTAAACATACATACAACATGTATTAAACATACATACAACATGTATTAAACATACAACATGTATTAAACATACATACAACATGTATTAAACATACAACATGTATTAAACATACATACAACATGTATTAAACATACATACAACATGTATTAAACATACAGCATGTATTAAACATACATACAACATGTATTACACATACATACAACATGTATTAAACATACATACAACATGTATTAAACATACATACAACATGTATTAAACATACATACAACATGTATTAAACATACATACATACAACATGTATTAAACATACATACAACATGTATTAAACATACATACAACATGTATTAAACATGTACAGAGTATCACACACTGACAGGTTCAGCATGTAGATGGTAGATGGGTTCCATCTCTACAGGAAAACATACAAAACATTATTAATCATACAACATGTATTAAACAGTCCGGGAGGCAGGCCCAGCCCTCATAATGTCCTCTGCTAACCTTTTTTCACTATTATTTCCTGTTAGCATATACCTTGGGCCATCACAAGTTCATACTGAACACCCCCAACTCGGGGCCGTTTGGTCGCAGGGGCCCAAAAAACCATTTTTTGGTACCTGTCTCTGGCGAAATTATGTAAATGTATAAAATAATTCACTAAAATGACATACATTGTCACACACGTATGAAATTTGGTATGGAGTATCCTGACACATAGGGGTAAGTGGCAAAATAGGATTATAGTGCTTACTACCAATGTATTTTAAGATATCACCCTCAACATCCCCAGAAACACAATAAAATTGCTGTCCGCTTGACACATTATCATCAAATATGATCATTTTCAAGCAGGTTATGGTGAATATAATGACCTCTACTGTATATAGAAAACTTCCCACATTCATAAGCTTCAATTTGAGCCCAAGATGATCTTCTCATCTTGAGAATTACTGTTTATGTAGCCAAAATACTGCACTATACCTCAAATCGGAGAAAATATAATATTCAGTCAGTAGCTTTACAGAAGCCTAGAATCCAACAATGGGTTCACAAGTACTGCTGTTTGAAGTTATAAACATGAAAAATGAGTACTAGCAGGGAAGTAAATGTTGTTAAATGTTATTAAAAATATGTTTCATATGCACAAAATAGCTCTTTGCAATACAAAAATCAAACATCGGTTCGACGTGGAGCGGTGAATCTGAGCAGCTATATCCTGTGTGTGTGTGTGTGTGTGTGTGTGTGTGTGTGTGTGTGTGTGTGTGTGTGTGTGTGTGTGGGGACAGGTTATTTAGACAAACTGTACTGTACTGTACCTTACTGTACTGTACCTTACTGTATTGTACCTTACTGTACTGTACCATACTGTACCTAAATGTACTGTACCTTACTGTACTCTATCTTACTGTACTGTACCTTACTGTACCTTACTGTACTGTACCTTACTGTACTGTACTGTACTCTACGGTAAGGTAGAGTAACTGTACCTTACTGTACTGTACTGTATCTTACTGTACTGTACTGTACTGTACTGTACTGTACTGTACTGTACTGTACCGTACTGTACCTTACTGTACTGTAAGCTCAGAGTGGAGCATGTAAGCACTATAAGCCTATACTACTATAAACACTTTTGACCACAACAAATAGTGTAAAAGCGATAGCTTGTTTTGGTCAAAAGTGTTTTTATTTTTCATGAATCCGGTACTAGTTGTCGTTACAAACACAGACAAGCCATCAATCACACTCTGCTAAACAGATGTTATGCTTTTATGTATTTTGCCAAGTCCCGGAAAAGATGCCCTGTGATTGGCCATTACAGTCACTTTGACTGGCACTTGTGCCGAATACTCACCCCAAAACATTATTTATGAGATTGTGGTGGCTTGTGTGGGACAACCAAGGCATGGATGTGTTTGTAATGACAACTAGTAACACACTCATGAAAAAGAAAATCACTTTTGAACAGTAGTGTAAAAGTGATCTCTATGCTATGAGAGCTGCCGGGTTCTGCTGTGGAAACTGGACAACACCATTTCTACCTAATAGACCCCATGGTCTTTTGGGATCAATATAAGTAGGAAAATTAGCATAGAAGTGATTTATTTAGGGCGGAGTTGTCCTTTAAGTTATACAAGTAGATGAGTGGAACTATGAACTCATCACCATACCCCTTTCCCCCCATCAACCATAGTAGATGAGGGATGCAGTATGTTGGTGGTTGGTAGGTAGTTAGATGAGGGATGCAGTATATGGTGGTAGGTAGTTAGATGAGAGATACAATATGGTGGTAGATAGGTTGGTAGATGAGAGATTCAGTATGGTGGTAGGTAGGATGTTAGATGATGGATGCAGTTTTGTGGTAGGTAGGTAGGTAGGTAGGTAGGTAGGTAGGTAGGTAGGTAGGTAGGAAGGTAGATGAGAGATGCAGTATGGCGGTAGGTAGGTACAGTAGTTAGATGATGGATGAAGCATGGTGGTAAGTAGGTAGGTAGGTAGTTAGATGAGGGATGCCGCATGGTGGTTGGTAGGTAGTTAGATGAGGGATGCAGTATGGAGGTAGGTTGGTAGGTATTTAGATGAAGGGATGCTGTATGGTGGCAGGTAGGTAGTTAGATGAGGAATGCAGTTTGGTGGTAGATACTGTAGGTAGTTAAATAAAGTATGCAGTATGGTGGTAGGTACAGTAGGTAGTGCATCTGTAGACCACTTTAGTGCAACTGTAGAATGCTTTAGTGAATCTGTAGATCAAGTGCATCTGTAGTCCACTGTAGTGCATCTGTATACCACTGTATGCATCTATAGACCACTGTTCTCATATGTAGACCTCTGTACTATGGATGCGGTATCGGCACTCGAGGTATCGGTACTCGCCCCGATACCAGCCTATTTTGCTGTACTCATACTCGTCCGATATTGCTCACAGCAGTGCCAGTCCATATACCATTTTGTCCTAAGACACAGTTTTGTGTATGTTAGTTCAACTAATGAACAGTGTTTTAACCTTCTCTCACTCTAGGCATGACAACATAATTATTTAAAGCATTTTATTTTGGAGCGCCACACACAAGCACTTGTACAGAAACGTAACTTACAGTATCGGTATTCGGTATCGGCAAGTACTAAATTAAGTACTCATACTTGTACTTGGTCAGCAAAAAAGTGGTATCAGGACATCCCTACACTGTACTACAGTACATAGACATTATTCCTGGCCCATTGCAGGAGGGACGCCCCGCTCCCAACTACCCAGTCAGTCTACAGTGTACTTCCGGGTTCTGTCAGGCATGCATGCATATGTTAAGTCAAATTATTTCCCTCAACTTTTATCTTGTTTTTTTAGCTGTACTGTACTGTACTATCACAACTGCCCCCCACTGGGGGCCCCAAGGCTGAGGAATATCTTGCCCCTACACGTCAGAGCTGTACAGTCAATTGGTATTTTTCATCTTTATCAATCAAATATAGTATGCCTTTCCTTTACTGGTGCTGATGTTTTCTTTTTGTTCCTTGTATTCTTCTTTGTATTTTATGCTGTTATCTTTTTATTATATTCTATTTGATTTAACCTGTGCAGCACTTTGCGCGACCTGATCATGTTAAATGTGCTTTATAAATACATTTTGAGTGCTGAGTTGAGATGCAGTATACTCTAGTGATCTATACAGTAGATACGGTACAGTGGTCAATGTATGTGGTCTATAGATACAGTACAATGGTCCATATATGAGGTACAGTGGTCTATAGATGCACTACAGTGGCCTAGAATAGATGCAGATCTCATGCGGCTATTTCTTTTTTCATACCTCTCTCCCACAGGGGAACTTTTGCTATACTGTATTATTATTGTATTGCAAAGAGCTATTTTGTGCATATCAAACATATTTTTAATACCATTTAAAAACATTTGCTTCCCTGCTAGTATTCATTTTTCATGTTTATAACTTCAAACAGCAGTACTTGTGAACCCATTGTTAGATTCTAGGCTTCTGTAAAGCTACTGACTGAATATTATATTTTCTCCGATTTGAGGTATAGTGCAGTATTTTGGCTACATAAACAGTAATTCTCAAGATGAGAAGATCATCTTGGGCTCAAATTGAAGCTTATGAATGTGGGAAGTTTTCTATATACAGGAGAGGTCATTATATTCACAATAACCTGCTTGAAAATGATCATATTTGACGATAATGTGTCAAGCGGACAGTAATTTTATTGTGTTTCTGGGGATGTTGAGGGTGATATCTTAAAATACATTGGTAGTAAGCACTATAATCCTATTTTGCCACTTACCCCTATGTGTCAGGATACTCCATACCAAATTTCATATGTGTGTGACAATGTATGTAATTTTAGTGAATTATTTTATACATTTACATAATTTCGCCAGAGACAGGTACCAAAAAATTGGTTTTTGGGCCCCTGCGACCAAACGGCCCCGAGTTGGGGGTGTTCAGTATGAACTTGTGATGGCCCAAGGTATATGCTAACAGGAAATAATAGTGAAAAAAAGTTAGCAGAGGACATTATGAGGGCTGGGCCTGCCTCCCGGACTATGTTCAGAGTATCATGGGTCAGCATGGTTTCTGCATGGGTCAATATGGGTTCTGATGGGTTCTGCATGGGTCAGTATGGGTTCTGCATGGATCAATATGGGTTCTGATGGGTTCTGCATGGGTCAGTATGGGTTCTGCATGGGTTCTGCATGGGTCAATATGGGTTCTGATGGGTTCTGCATGGGTTCTGCATGGGTCAATATGGGTTCTGATGGGTTCTGCATGGGTTAGTATGGGTTCTGCATGGGTTCTGCATGGGTCAGTATGGGTTCTGATGGGTTCTGCATGGGTCAGTATGGGTTCTGCATGGGTTCTGCATGGGTCAATATGGGTTCTGATGGGTTCTGCATGGGTTAGTATGGGTTCTGATGGGTTCTGCATGGGTCAGTATGGGTTCTGATGGGTTCTGCATGGGTCAGTATGGGTTCTGATGGGTTCTGCATGGGTCAATATGGGTTCTGATGGGTTCTGCATGGGTTCTGCATGGGTCAATATGGGTTCTGATGGGTTCTGCATGGGTTCTGCATGGGTCAATATGGGTTCTGATGGGTTCTGCATGGGTTAGTATGGGTTCTGATGGGTTCTGCATGGGTCAGTATGGGTTCTGCATGGGTTCTGCATGGGTCAATATGGGTTCTGATGGGTTCTGCATGGGTTCTGCATGGGTCAATATGGGTTCTGATGGGTTCTGCATGGGTCAGTATGGGTTCTGCATGGGTTCTGCATGGGTCAATATGGGTTCTGATGGGTTCTGCATGGGTTCTGCATGGGTCAATATGGGTTCTAATGGGTTCTGCATGGGTCAGTATGGGTTCTGCATGGGTTCTGCATGGGTCAATATGGGTTCTGATGGGTTCTGCATGGGTTCTGCATGGGTCAATATGGGTTCTGATGGGTTCTGCATGGGTTAGTATGGGTTCTGATGGGTTCTGCATGGGTCAGTATGGGTTCTGATGGGTTCTGCATGGGTTAGTATGGGTTCTGATGGGTTCTGCATGGGTCAGTATGGGTTCTGATGGGTTCTGCATGGGTCAGTATGGGTTCTGCATGGGTTCTGCATGGGTCAATATGGGTTCTGATGGGTTCTGCATGGGTTCTGCATGGGTCAATATGGGTTCTGATGGGTTCTGCATGGGTCAGTATGGGTTCTGATGGGTTCTGCATGGGTCAGTATGGGTTCTGGTTTCTTCAAGCAGCAACACTAGTGGTCCTCTCAGGATAGATAAAGGTATCTATCTGATAGCAGCAACACTAGTGTTCCTCTCAGGATATATAAAGGTATCTATCTATCTGATAGGGCCCTGATGGCATTCACCTGTGTTGCTTGGAGCATTGAAGATTCCGGTCTTCTTGGGGTGCCTTGGGGCCACTTTTTGGCTAGTCTCACAGAACTTGGTGATTATAATTTCATCTAACGATGCTTCTCCGGTGAAAGTAGCCTTGGCCAGGAAAATTTGATGTCTTCAGGTGGTAACCATCGATCATCAGGTGTTTCGATCCGTGAAACCTCCGCTACACCCTCCTGATGGCCGGGTCGGGAGTGGTGGCCAAATCACTGCCTATCTCCTCCTCCTGGCTAAGGCTAAACTCCCCTCTCCTGCTCTATTTGTTTTTTTTCCCAACAAGAGGCTCCTCTGGGGAGTTATTGGGTGGGTCCCTCCTGAGGTCTTGAGGTGACACAGGAAATAGTACCAGGGCTGCCACTCTGAATGCTGGAACACCAGCCTGGAGTTGCCCTATTGCACAGGCCCTGTCCTCAAGGGACAAACGTGGCATCTTTCAGCATCTTTCAACCAGTGTTGCTGCTTGAAGAAACCACTAATTCAACCAGTAAGACTCCCTAATCGGGAGATAAGCAACCGTCAGGTCGCACACACAAACTTTAGAAGGCAATAGTAGACAATCAGGAGGGAATGTAGGAAATGGCACAGATCCATGTTGATGATGTGACTTTAGAGATACTGTGTACCGCTTTGCGTGATTTTAAGGCAAATATGTGTCCAAATATGTGTTTTGCAAGAATCGGCCTCATGGTGGCACTAGAAGAGGGCCATGTGAGATGCTATAGTGGTGTGGCATCGAACGTCCATATCAGACTCTGAATCAATGAGGTCATAGAACGTTTCTTCAGCTGTGTGTGACTCAACGGAATGTGATAGAAAATCTGGACCGGTGAGCCAGTTGGTGGCTGAGAGTTGAGCGGCATGCACTGGCCTAGTGGCCACATCTGCAGGGTTTTGACTGTGTGGACATAATGCCACTGTTCAGGTCATGTACAGACACTGGCCTAGTGGCCACATCTGCAGGGTTTTGACTGTGTGGACATAATGCCACTGTTCAGGGCATGTGAACTTTCTTATCCGTTCGACCCTGTTGCTGATGTACACATAAAACCTCCTGGTTTCATTATATTTGAAAGCTAGGTAGCTACAGCATAGCTGTACCCTAGCACCACCTTGCTGTCAGTGTAGAGCTTCAAATTGTTCAGCTTGATGTCCAGCTCAATTTACAATCAATTCACTGAGCTCCACTGCCAGGACCGCAGCACCTTGTCTCACGAGGCCAGACTGTTGCCTCCGCGATTTGGGCAAATGCTCCCGGCATACAGTCTGGCAAACCGGAATAGAAATGATGAGTGCGAGATAAAGCGGATGTGACGCAACCGCTCCCTTGGTACAGTAACAATAACATGTCCTACTGGAAGCGTTGAGTCTCCTTTCAATATTTCTGGGGTGTTATTTTGTCTTTCTCTGGTGTTATTGGTGTTACCTCCATGATGTTTTCAAATGTTTTCTTAAACTATACACCCATAACAAGAATAGGCCGCTTGAATGATTTTGTCTGAGCTATTGTGTTTCTGTTATGTTTCCAATGGGACTACAGTTCAGTGCAGCACTGGCTACTTCCGATACTCGCCGTTCGGGAGCTGCCGTTCCAGACTCTATATAGCATTCGGAGATTGTGGAATAGTTGACTGGCTACGCGAGAGTAAGCAGCACCTAGCTCAAGTCTGGGGACAGTGTGGACTGATAAGGGGGCTAATTTGGCTTTGAAATTTGGCATAATGAAACCAACATGGCATTTCCCTTCGGCATCCATAACCTTGAGGTATGCGACAGCTGCACTGCCAGCTGTCGCAGACAGCTGCACTATGTTGAGCTGTTGAGAGGGAAGCTGCTGTGTAGGCTCGAGGGGTTACAAACTGCTCCAAATCTTGCAGAGAATCTCTCCATACAATCCAGTCAGCCTCCTTTTCTGCTGGGAGAGGAGTGTCCAGTCGCAGGTACCGCTGGTGAGCTGACGTAGTAAAAGCTTCCCTTGGATGGTAACAGGAGCCAGAAGACCAAGTGGGTTGAACAGGCTGTTGACTGTTGCAAGCACTCCTCTTCGAGTGAATGGCTTCTCAGTACTGGCAAAAGACTGCGTTGTACAGGGAGTGAGTCAATGTCGAGATCAAGGTCTTTCAGATCGTTTGCATGGTCTGTTGAGGGAAACGCCTACATGACGACTGGACTGTTGGATGCTATTTTATGGAGTCTCAAGTTTGAGATGGCGAGCATACTTTGGGCCGATTTTAGCAGGTTGATGGCTGCAGTTTCAGATGACAGGGATTTGTGTCCATCGTCGACATAGAAGTCTCTGTGTATGAATTGTTTTGCATCTCCACCAAACTCGTTTTCCCCATGGAGAGCTGCTTGCCGTAGCCCATAAATGGCAACGGCTGGAGAGGGGCGATTGCCAAATACATGGACTTTCATCCTGTATTCCACAACTCCTTGAGTGGTGTCGTTGTTTCTGAACCACAGGAATCGGAGGAAGTTCCTGTGGTCAACCAAGCTGTGGAACATTTGTTCAATGTCTGTTGTGTGTTCTGGGGGCGGCATGGCTCAGGGGTAGAGAAACCGTTATTAGAGCACGAAGGGTTCCCAGTTGGAATCCGGGCTCCCCCTGAGTTAATGTCGAAGGGTCCTTGGGCAAGACTCTGAACCCCACATTGCTCCCGGTGAGCAGGTTGTTGCTTTGCATGGTTTCCTCCACCACCGGTGTATGAATGTGTGCGTGAATGGGTGAATGTAATGCACAATTTATGTAAAGCGCTTTGGATAAAAGCACTATATAAATGCACCATTTACCATTTACCATTTATGGCCACCTGCTTACCCCTAAGTCGCATTAGCACTCCCAGCAAGCTGTTCTTTAAATGGGGTTCCGACAGCAGCACATGGTTTAATGGGAGGCCGAGGTGTGAAGCGCTGGAGTCGAACACGACTCGGATCTGGCCAGGCTTTCGTGGGTAAATATATATATATATATATATATATATATATATATATATATATATATATATATATATACATACGTATATATTATATACACCAAAACTAGGAAGGCACCAGCATTCTTCTCCATCTTGCAGCGGTGGAGCCAATTCAGCATGGTCGTTGTCAAAGATTTTCTGCATGAAAGACAGAAAATGGCTTTTCATTTCAGGCTTTCTTTCGAGAGTTCGGCAGAGGCTGGTGGAACGGGTCAGAGCTTGTTCTCTGCGGTTGGGGAGGCGTGGTCTGGGTGTGCGAAATGGAAGGGGAACCATCCAACTGTTAGTATCGTCTATGAACATCTCCTTGTCCATCAACTGTATGAATCGTTTGTCTTCAATGTATGGCGTATATACTCGCACTCTATGAGTGTGGGAAGGGGCACGTTGACTCTATCGTCTAAAGTCTGAGCTACAAAGCCGACTCCTCTTCTGCCAGACATCTGTGTCACTCCAGCACATGTGCGCAGTGTGTAGGGAGCATCTGTTCCATATGAGTCAAACAGGTGGAAGAACTCGGGTCGAGCGAGAGACCTGTTACTCTGGTCGTCGAGCACAGCATAGGCTCTCACAGATCTCTGCGGGTGTCCTGCTGGATACACCTTTATGAGACAGATTTTAGAGCAGGAACGAGATGTATTGGTTCCAACACATACTTCTGTGCATTTGGAGACTACGTCAGGAGAAACGTCTCCACTCTCCTCCCCACCATGCTCTTCAGTCCTTGGATGACATTCATGAAGGTTGATATCCAGTTCCAATAATTGTCTGGGCGGTCATCGAACAGGTCATCTCAGAGGTCATCCCAGAGGTCACAAGCTCACGACGAGCCATGTAGAAGGCAAAGTCATTTATGCCTGTGCTGTCAGGAACAGATGACTGTGGTGCTTGAATGTTAATAGGGGGCGTTGTGGGGGTCATAAAAGGAGTAATGAGTTTTTACCGCATGCGACAAGACGCACAAATCGAACTGGGTTCGATCGAGAAAAAAACGCACGGCGGCAGTCACTCGTCGCACAGCTAATTCGGAGCCGGTGTGCATGAGGTCATAGAGAATCATTGTTTTCTTTTCAAAAAATTATATTGTCCGTTTTGTCCGTGCGGTTAAACGAGCCTGAGTGCAAAGGGCTTTATGCTCCCAAAGATAAGGTTTACTTGTGGTAAAGTTTCGAGCCTAACGGCTCTTCGTCAGATCTGAAGAGCCGTTAGGCTCGAAACGTTACCACAGGTAAACTTTATCTTTGGGAGCATAAATCGGTGTGCAGACTTTTATTCTTCTACCTGTATGCACTGTTTAGTCTAGCATCCAGCCAACTGTGGCTTTAGATGTGTTTAGTCTAGCACCCAGCCAACTGTGGCTTTAGATGTGTTTTAGTCTAGCACCCAGCCAACTGTGGCTTTAGATGTGTTTTAGTCTAGCACCCAGCCAACTGTGGCTTTAGATGTGTTTTAGTCTAGCACCCAGCCAACTGTGGCTTTAGATGTGTTTAGTCTAGCACCCAGCCAACTGTGGCTTTAGATGTGTTTTAGTCTGGCACCCAGCCAACTGTGGCTTTAGATGTGTTTAGTCTAGCACCCAGCCAACTGTGGCTTTAGATGTGTTTTAGTCTAGCACCCAGCCAACTGTGGCTTTAGATGTGTTTTACTCTGTGCCCAGCCAACTGTGGCTTTAGATGTGTTTAGTCTAGCACCCAGCCAACTGTGGCTTTAGATGTGTTTTAGTCTAGCACCCAGCCAACTGTGGCTTTAGATGTGTTTAGTCTAGCACCCAGCCAACTGTGGCTTTAGATGTGTTTAGTCTAGCACCCAGCCAACTGTGGCTTTAGATGTGTTTAGTCTAGCACCCAGCCAACTGTGGCTTTAGATGTGTTTTAGTCTAGCACCCAGCCAACTGTGGCTTTAGATGTGTTTAGTCTAGCACCCAGCCAACTGTGGCTTTAGATGTGTTTAGTCTAGCACCCAGCCAACTGTGGCTTTAGATGTGTTTTAGTCTAGCACCCAGCCAACAGTGGCTTAGATGTGTTTAGTCTAGCACCCAGCCAACTGTGGCTTTTGATGTGTTTTAGTCTAGCACCCAGCCAACTGTGGCTTTAGATGTGTTTTAGTCTAGCACCCAGCCAACTGTGGCTTTAGATGTGTTTAGTCTAGCACCCAGCCAACTGTGGCTTTAGATGTGTTTAGTCTAGCACCCAGCCAACTGTGGCTTTAGATGTGTTTAGTCTGGCACCCAGCCAACTGTGGCTTTAGATGTGTTTTAGTCTAGCACCCAGCCAACTGTGGCTTTAGATGTGTTTAGTCTGGCACCCAGCCAACTGTGGCTTTAGATGTGTTTTAGTCTAGCACCCAGCCAACTGTGGCTTTAGATGTGTTTAGTCTAGCACCCAGCCAACTGTGGCTTTAGATGTGTTTAGTCTGGCACCCAGCCAACTGTAGCTTTAGATGTGTTTAGTCTGGGCACCCAGCCAACTGTGGCTTTAGATGTGTTTTAGTCTAGCACCCAGCCAACTGTGGCTTTAGATGTGTTTAGTCTAGCACCCAGCCAACTGTGGCTTTAGATGTGTTTTAGTCTAGCACCCAGCCAACTGTGGCTTTAGATGTGTTTTAGTCTAGCACCCAGCCAACTGTGGCTTTAGATGTGTTTTAGTCTAGCACCCAGCCAACTGTGGCTTTAGATGTGTTTTAGTCTAGCACCCAGCCAACTGTGGCTTTAGATGTGTTTAGTCTGGCACCCAGCCAACTGTGGCTTTAGATGTGTTTAGTCTAGCACCCAGCCAACTGTGGCTTTAGATGTGTTTTAGTCTAGCACCCAGCCAACTGTGGCTTTAGATGTGTTTAGTCTAGCACCCAGCCAACTGTAGCTTTAGATGTGTTTTAGTCTAGCACCCAGCCAACTGTGGCTTTAGATGTGTTTTAGTCTAGCACCCAGCCAACTGTGGCTTAGATGTGTTTAGTCTAGCACCCAGCCAACTGTGGCTTTAGATGTGTTTTAGTCTAGCACCCAGCCAACTGTGGCTTTAGATGTGTTTAGTCTAGCACCCAGCCAACTGTAGCTTTAGATGTGTTTAGTCTAGCACCCAGCCAACTGTGGCTTTAGATGTGTTTTAGTCTAGCACCCAGCCAACTGTGGCTTTAGATGTGTTTTAGTCTAGCACCCAGCCAACTGTGGCTTTAGATGTGTTTAGTCTGGCACCCAGCCAACTGTGGCTTTAGATGTGTTTAGTCTAGCACCCAGCCAACTGTGGCTTTAGATGTGTTTTAGTCTAGCACCCAGCCAACTGTGGCTTTAGATGTGTTTAGTCTGGCACCCAGCCAACTGTGGCTTTAGATGTGTTTAGTCTAGCACCCAGCCAACTGTGGCTTTAGATGTGTTTAGTCTAGCACCCAGCCAACTGTGGCTTTAGATGTGTTTTAGTCTAGCACCCAGCCAACTGTGGCTAGATGTGTTTAGTCTGGCACCCAGCCAACTGTGGCTTTAGATGTGTTTTAGTCTAGCACCCAGCCAACTGTAGCTTTAGATGTGTTTAGTCTAGCACCCAGCCAACTGTGGCTTTAGATGTGTTTTAGTCTAGCACCCAGCCAACTGTAGCTTTAGATGTGTTTTAGTCTAGCACCCAGCCAACTGTAGCTTTAGATGTGTTTAGTCTAGCACCCAGCCAACTGTGGCTTTAGATGTGTTTTAGTCTAGCACCCAGCCAACTGTGGCTTTAGATGTGTTTTAGTCTAGCACCCAGCCAACTGTGGCTAGATGTGTTTAGTCTAGCACCCAGCAAACTGTGGCTTTAGATGTGTTTAGTCTAGCACCCAGCCAACTGTGGCTTTAGATGTGTTTTAGTCTAGCACCCAGCCAACTGTGGCTTTAGATGTGTTTTAGTCTTTAGATGTGTTTAGTCTAGCACCCAGCCAACTGTGGCTTTAGATGTGTTTTAGTCTAGCACCCAGCCAACTGTGGCTTTAGATGTGTTTAGTCTAGCACCCAGCCAACTGTGGCTTTAGATGTGTTTAGTCTAGCACCCAGCCAACTGTGGCTTTAGATGTGTTTTAGTCTAGCACCCAGCCAACTGTGGCTTTAGATGTGTTTTAGTCTTTAGATGTGTTTAGTCTAGCACCCAGCCAACTGTGGCTTTAGATGTGTTTTAGTCTAGCACCCAGCCAACTGTGGCTTTAGATGTGTTTAGTCTAGCACCCAGCAAACTGTGGCTTTAGATGTGTTTAGTCTAGCACCCAGCCAACTGTAGCTTTAGATGTGTTTTAGTCTAGCACCCAGCCAACTGTGGCTTTAGATGTGTTTTAGTCTAGCACCCAGCCAACTGTAGCTTTAGATGTGTTTAGTCTAGCACCCAGCCAACTGTAGCTTTAGATGTGTTTTAGTCTAGCACCCAGCCAACTGTAGCTTTATATGTGTTTAGTTTGGCACCCAGCCAACTGTGGCTTTAGATGTGTTTTAGTCTAGCACCCAGCCAACTGTGGCTTTAGATGTGTTTAGTCTAGCACCCAGCCAACTGTGGCTTTAGATGTGTTTTAGTCTAGCACCCAGCCAACTGTGGCTTTAGATGTGTTTAGTCTAGCACCCAGCCAACTGTGGCTTTAGATGTGTTTAGTCTAGCACCCAGCCAACTGTGGCTTTAGATGTGTTTAGTCTAGCACCCAGCCAACTGTGGCTTTAGATGTGTTTAGTCTAGCATCCAGCCAACTGTGGCTTTAGATGTGTTTTAGTCTAGCATCCAGCCAACTGTGGCTTTAGATGTGTTTAGTCTAGCACCCAGCCAACTGTGGCTTTAGATGTGTTTTAGTCTAGCACCCAGCCAACTGTGGCTTTAGATGTGTTTTAGTCTAGCATCCAGCCAACTGTGGCTTTAGATGTGTTTAGTCTAGCACCCAGCCAACTGTGGCTTTAGATGTGTTTTAGTCTAGCACCCAGCCAACTGTGGCTTTAGATGTGTTTTAGTCTAGCACCCAGCCAACTGTGGCTTTAGATGTGTTTAGTCTAGCATCCAGCCAACTGTGGCTTTAGATGTGTTTTAGTCTAGCATCCAGCCAACTGTGGCTTTAGATGTGTTTAGTCTAGCACCCAGCCAACTGTGGCTTTAGATGTGTTTTAGTCTAGCACCCAGCCAACTGTGGCTTTAGATGTGTTTTAGTCTAGCACCCAGCCAACTGTGGCTTTAGATGTGTTTAGTCTGGCACCCAGCCAACTGTGGCTTTAGATGTGTTTTAGTCTAGCACCCAGCCAACTGTGGCTTTAGATGTGTTTTAGTCTAGCATCCAGCCAACTGTGGCTTTAGATGTGTTTAGTCTGGCACCCAGCCAACTGTGGCTTTAGATGTGTTTTAGTCTAGCACCCAGCCAACTGTAGCTTTAGATGTGTTTTAGTCTAGCATCCAGCCAACTGTGGCTTTAGATGTGTTTAGTCTGGCACCCAGCCAACTGTGGCTTTAGATGTGTTTTAGTCTAGCACCCAGCCAACTGTGACTTTAGATGTGTTTAGTCTAGCACCCAGCCAACTGTGGCTTTAGATGTGTTTAGTCTAGCACCCAGCCAACTGTGGCTTTAGATGTGTTTTAGTCTAGCACCCAGCCAACTGTGACTTTAGATGTGTTTAGTCTAGCACCCAGCCAACTGTGGCTTTAGATGTGTTTAGTCTAGCACCCAGCCAACTGTGGCTTTAGATGTGTTTAGTCTGGCACCCAGCCAACTGTGGCTTTAGATGTGCCTTTTGGCTGCTTTGCAGTCACCTTGCTTATGGTAGGTAATTAACCTTAAACCTTTACAAATGTAAAATTAATTAATTAAACTAAATATGCATCATTATTCATTGTTAAAGATGTAACATTAACTCACACACAAAGCTTCTCCAAGGCTCAAAACAGGTGGAATATTCTGGAGCATAATGTGTGTCTGTTTCACAACAAAAGCTTTGATTTGATTTGATTTGATAATCTTTATTTTGAACTCAATTAAAAACAAAACATTAAAACAAATAACAATGGTCACAATATATAAAAAACGTGATACATAAACAAAAATAAAGTAAATAAAGTGCAATCATCATTTTTCTTCAAAAGTCCAAAAAGGAGTAGGACGAAGTGAATACTTATTAACTCCTACCCCCCTACTATATAATAATAATCATAATCCATAATCAACACTGTATATCATCTATTCCTATGATATATTTATACATTATCCCTATATTTCCAATCCATCTATACCATATAATCATCTATTCCTATGATATCTTTATACATTATCCATATATTTCCAATTTATCTATATTATATCTATACAATTACCTACATACCTGTACATACACACATACATACCCATACATATATACATATACACGTATACATGCATACACAACTACATACCCCTACACAAATACAATCAACATCCACTTTCCTCCTCTCTATAACACTTGATAATTTGGTTCTTATACATCCTCTTAAATTGTATAATATTTGTGCTTTTTTGGAGTTCCAAATCCAAACCATTCCATAAATTGACCCCACATACCGTGATAAACTGACTTTTCATAGTGGTGTGTATAAGAAGTTGCTTAAAGTTAAGCTCCCTTCTTAAGTTATAACCACCCTCTCTGTCAAAAAACATATTCTGTATGTTCCCTGGTAGTATATTAGTATTATTATTGAAACCCTCAACCACATCATCCATATTTTTTAAAGTCTTACCATTTTCTATAAAGTGTGATGGGTAACTAGAGCCCCGAAATCCATTTCTTATGATACTATTCAATACACTCCATAAACCTTTAATGTTGCTCTTATTATTATCCAATAGTTTATTATAATAATCTTTCTTACATGTTCTCATTATATTAGTTAACTTATTTTTATATTTTTTTATATTTATTTTCAGTCTCTATATTTCTATGTTTTATGAATTTTCTGTATAATTTATTTTTCTTTTTGCAAGCATTTTGTAGTCCCTTCGTTAACCATGGAGTATCGTTGTACTTTTGATTTCTATTGTATTTTTTTATAGGACAATATTTATCATATAATAATTGGAATATCTTTAGAAATGATTCATATGCTATGTCTATATCTTCTACTTTATAAACCATGTCCCAATTTTGTTCCAATAATGCATTTCTAAGCAAAGTCATTGATTCCTCATTTCTAACTCTTTTATAAGTGAATTTATTGGCATCCTTGTCCTCCCTATACTTGCAGTCATAGACTACAAATACTGGCAAATGGTCACTGATGTCATGTACTAGAAGCCCACTCACTATATTGTCTTCCAGAACATTGGTCAGTATGTTGTCTATTAGCGTGGCACTATGTACTGTAATTCTGCTTGGTCTTGTGATCTTTGGATGTAAACCCAAACTGTATATTCCATTAATGAAGTCCTCTGTATTTTTGTGCTTGTTTGGGTTCAGAAGGTCAACATTCATATCACCACATAAAAACATGATCTTTTGATTTGAACTTGAAAACACCTTTTCCATCCAAACAGTAAAAGTGTCAATACTCGATCCTGGTGTTCTGTAAATACAACTAACCAATATATTTTTCTTTTTTTCCATACTAATTTCTACTGTAATACATTCTATTATATCAGCAACAACAGCTGTCATACATTCCACCACTTTATAGTTGAGTCTATTATCCACATATTGTCTTATTTTTCCTGCTCACATAGTTCAGCTCATAGCCATTCAACTGTATATCGTCAACACCCTTCTCAGGGTTGATCCAGGTCTCTGAAATTGCTATTATGTTGAATGGTTTCTTGAATTTCTCAAGGTATTTTTTTATTCTTTTGAATTTGTCATAAAGGCATCTACTGTTAAAGTGGATGATTGAAAAGTTGTGCTCTATCTTAATCTTTGTATTAAACTGTTCATCAGAATAGTAGCAGTAACAGTAACAGTTGTTGTTGATATTGTTAAAGAAATTGTTTTCTGGGTCAATGTCATTTTCAATGTCCTGAGATTTGTGTTCCGTATATTCAAATGTTTTAAAACCCAAGTTATAATATTCATCAGACCTTATTAGTTGCTCAAGAACTTCAACCTGAGATGAATAATTGACCTGAGTAGTCATAATATGATGTGAAATTGCATTAACAGTCTATCCATAATTGTGTGATATATTGAACAGTCTTTTCCATTACCTTATGTCGTACTTTTGGATTCATTCATATTTGACCAGGTCTCCCATCTCTCGGATGACTAGCACTTTTGCCTGTTCAGGCGTTCCGTTTAGTTTAATGAAAATTTTGCATTCGGATGTCCACGTCGACTGGATTTTCTTCTGCTTTCTCAGGAATCGAGCTTTTCTGGCAATGTCCCCGTTCTTTTTGGTCAAATGTTCATTCAAGTACACTTGTGTGCCCTTTAGCTTCTTTCCCTGTTTGAGCAGTTCCATCTTGTGTTTTCTGTTTACAAACCGCATTATAACGGTTGTTTTATCGTCCGTGTTCTTCTTGGAGAGAGGGTGACAAGCCTCAATGTTGTCTCTGTTGATTTTGATTCCCTTGGATTGCAAAAAAGTAGTCACCTGGTTCTCCACCGAATTCTGGTCCTCCTCGCTTGCTTCCTCCTCCTCGCCGTTCAATGTTGTGGAAACGGCCTTGGCATATGAACGAGGCTTGATCACCAGTCCCGCAACAATAATGTCGTTCATTCTTGTGTACTGTTCCAATTCAGCGACGCGGTTCTCCAAGTTAGACATTACTTTGTCTTTCTCCTTGTTCTCCAGCCGCAGTGCTTTTACTTCCGCCACCAAGTTCATGATGGTTTTCTGTTGTTGTTTCACAGTGGCCATCTCCTCTGTTAACATGTTCATACATAGCTTCAACTCCTCGAGATCCTCCATTGAAGCTGGATTTTTCTTCGGTGCCATGTTGTTGTTTGTTGCACCGCCGCTGCCTTCCTGGATCTAGGCTGAAAACGAGCCACACCAGGCTGGCAATATAGTCCAGCTCCCTCTGGCTCTCTCACACCGGCTGCTTTGCGGCGGCCAGTGGCTGTAGCTGCGGCGTCGGTTAGGTAGTTGATTGTAGCTCCCTACCACGGCGGTCAACCGCCCGGTACGAGCTTGTTTGCCCGTCCGGGGGACACTCACAATGAGCGGACCTGTGATTACGGCAGCCCGCGGCTGTAGCGGCGGCGTCGGTGAGGTTGTTGCTCCCAAATTAACCACAGCGGTCAACCGCCCGGTACAAGCATTTCTTGCCCGTCCGGGGGACACTCAAAAAATGAGCGGACCTGTGGTCAAATGGCACCGGGACCCGTCCGTTGGGCTCCCTCGGTCAGATGATAAAAAACGGTGAAAAGGCCGCTTCTCGCCGCTTCTCGGCGTCTCACCTCAGCTTCTCACAACAGCGTCTCAGTGATGACTGTATTGTATTATTCATTCTGTTCTCAACAACGCTCTCCCCCAGACTGTCTGTCTCACCAGCTGTGCTCTATCTGTCAAAAGCTGACCAGGAAGTAAAACCTTGCTCATGTGATCACAACTGCCAATAAGAACAAGGTAAACATTAGCTGGCAGCAATCCTCAAGGCAACCACTAGGGGTGCTAAAAACTCTTTACTTTCAAGTAACATGCCAGGGAGGGAACAAGGGAAATGAGACAGATCCATGATATCGCGTCATACTTGTATAAGAACTGTGCTCCAAACATAAACAAATGATCTCAGCGGTTTGACTCATATGGATATGAAGAATCAACTGATGGTGAGAAAACCATCAGTTGGTAACCCTAACCTTAACCTCTGTGGAGGTGTCGCCACTCCGACAATAAGAAGTCACTGTCGGAGTGGCGACATGTCGGAATGGAGAGAGACTCCCCCATGAAGGTGGGGGCCGCATGTGGCCCCCGGGCCGCCAGTTGCCCATGTATGTTCTATAATAACCTTGGTTCTACAGAATCACGTAGAGCGCCATAGTGTTGAGTATTACTCTATAATAACCTTGGTTCTACAGAATCATGTAGAACGCCATAGTGTTGAGTGTTACTCTATAATAACCTTGGTTCTACAGAATCATGTAGAACGCCATAGCGTTGAGTGTTACTCTATAATAACCTTGGTTCTACAGAATCATGTAGAACGCCATAGCGTTGAGTGTTACTCTATAATGGCGGCATAGCTCAGGGGTAGAGAAACTGGTATTAGAGCACGAAGGGTATAAATCCCGTAGGGTTCCCAGTTCGAATCCGGGCTCCCCCTGAGTCAATGTCGAAGGGTCCTTGGGCAAGACTCTGAACCCCTAATTGCCTCTGGTGAGTAGGTTGGTGCCTTGCATGGCTTCCTCTGCCACCGGTGTATGAATGTGTGTGTGAATGGGTGAATGTAATGCACAATCTATGTAAAGCGCTTTGGATTAAAAGCGCTATATAAATGCACCATTTACCATTTACCATTTATAATAACCTTGGTTCTACAGAATCATGTAGAGCGCCATAGCGTTGAGCATCATGTATGTTCTATACTAACCTTGGTTCTGAACAGAATCACGTACAGCGCCGTAGCGTTGAGCGCCAGACCAACCACGAACACCAGGGCGTAGCTGACAGGAAGCAGGATGTACTTAAAGTCCTCCTCCAGGTAGCAGTAGTTAAAAGCACTCAGGTTGAACTGAGAGCCGTTGTCTTCAGAGGAGGAGGAGAGGAGAGGGGAAGCCATGCCGAACCAGAGGAACACCTGGGAGGAAATAACATGCTTTTTACAATGCAAACTAAATGCCTTCATCAATACAACATAAAGTGCTTTTAAATATAAAACTAGAAAATACCTGGGAGAAAATTACATGCTTTTTACAATGAAAACTAAATGCCTCGGATAAAAACAATATTTATGGGGTGCCCCGAGACTATTAAACTAAATGCCTCGGATTAAAACAATATTTATGGGGTGCCCTGAGACAAAAGGTTGGATATATTGTAATATAGACCATATAGATGATATATTGTAATATAGACCATACAGATGATATATTGTAATATAGACCATACAGATGATATATTGTAATATAAACCATACAGCTGATATATTGTAATATAGACCATACAGATGATACATTGTAATATAGACCATACAGATGATATATTGTAATATAGACAATATAGATGATATATTGTAATATAGACCATACAGATGATATATTGTATTACCTATAGATGGATATATTGTAATATAGACCATACAGATGATATATTGTATTACCTATAGATGGATATATTGTAATATAGACCATACAGATTATATATTGTAATACCTATAGACCATACAGATGTAACACCTATAGATGGATATATAATAATACCTATAGATGATACAGATGGATATATTGTAATACCTATAGATTGATATAATAATACCTAGAGATGGATATATTGTAACACCTATAGATGGATATATAATAATACCTATAGATGATACAGATGTATATAATACCTATAGATGGATATATTGTATTACCTACAGATGGATATATTGTATCAGATGTTGTCCTCATAGCAGGAACAGATGGATATATTGTATCAGATGTTGTCCTCATAGCAGTAACAGCAGGCCAGGCTGGACTAGAAGAAAACCTGCTGAACAAGAAGAAGAAGGTCTTTGTTAGTGTTGATGGCCAACTCTGACCTCTGACCTCTGACCCCTAACCCCTAACCCCTAACCTAACCCCTAACCCTATAGTCGCTACCGGTGAGCACTGTTCCTAACCTTAACCTTAACTTAATAAAAGACAGATATGAAACATGCAGGGCCTCTAGAGCAGGGGTCTTCCACATTCTCTGGCCAAGGACCCCTTAGTTGAGAGAGAGATGAAGCAGGGACCCCTTAGTTGAGAGAGAGATGAAGCAGGGACCCCTTAGTTGAAAGAGAGATGAAGCAGGGACCCCTTAGTTGAGAGAGAGATGAAGCAGGGACCCCTTAGTTGAGAGAGAGATGAAGCAGGGACCCCTTAGCTGAGAAAGAGATGAAGCAGGGACCCCTTAGCTGAGAGAGAGATGAAGCAGGGACCCCTTAGTTGAGAGAGAGATGAAGCAGGGACCCCTTAGCTGAGAGAGAGATGAAGCAGGGACCCCTTAGTTGAGAGAGAGATGAAGCAGGGACCCCTTAGCTGAGAGAGAGATGAAGCAGGGACCCCTTAGCTGAGAGAGAGATGAAGCAGGGACCCCTTAGCTGAGAGAGAGATGAAGCAGGGACCCCTTAGTTGAGAGAGAGATGAAGCAGGGACCCCTTAGCTGAGAGAGAGATGAAGCAGGGACCCCTTAGCTGAGAGAGAGATGAAGCAGGGACCCCTTAGTTGAGAGAGAGATGAAGCAGGGACCCCTTAGCGGAGAGAGAGATGAAGCAGGGACCCCTTAGTTGAGAGAGAGATGAAGCAGGGAACCCTTAGCTGAGAGAGAGATGAAGCAGGGACCCCTTAGTTGAGAGAGAGATGAAGCAGGGACCCCTTAGCTGAGAGAGAGATGAAGCAGGGACCCCTTAGTTGAGAGAGAGATGAAGCAGGGACCCCTTAGTTGAGAGAGAGAGATGAAGCAGGGACCCCTTAGCTGAGAGAGAGATGAAGCAGGGACCCCTTAGTTGAGAGAGAGAGATGAAGCAGGGACCCCTTAGTTGAGAGAGAGATGAAGCAGGGACCCCTTAGCTGAGAGAGAGATGAAGCAGGGACCCCTTAGTTGAGAGAGAGATGAAGCAGGGACCCCTTAGTTGAGAGAGAGATGAAGCAGGGACCCCTTAGTTGAGAGAGATGAAGCAGGGACCCCTTAGTTGAGAGAGATGAAGCAGGGACCCCTTAGTTGAGAGAGAGATGAAGCAGGGACCCCTTAGTAGAGAGAGAGATGAAGCAGGGACCCCTTAGTTGAGAGAGAGAGAGAGATGAAGCAGGGACCCCTTAGTTGAGAGAGAGATGAAGCAGGGACCCCTTAGTTGAGAGAGATGAAGCAGGGACCCCTTAGTTGAGAGAGATGAAGCAGGGACCCCTTAGTTGAGAGAGAGATGAAGCAGGGACCCCTTAGTTGAGAGAGAGATGAAGCAGGGACCCCTTAGTTGAGAGAGATGAAGCAGGGACCCCTTAGTTGAGACAGAGATGAAGCAGGGACCCTTTAGTTGAGAGAGAGATGAAGCAGGGACCCCTTAGCTGAGAGAGAGATGAAGCAGGGACCCCTTAGTTGAGAGAGATGAAGCAGGGAACCCTTAGTTGAGAGAGAGATGAAGCAGGGACCCCTTAGTTGAGAGAGAGATGAAGCAGGGACCCCTTAGTTGAGAGAGAGATGAAGCAGGGACCCCTTAGCTGAGAGAGAGATGAAGCAGGGACCCCTTAGTTGAGAGAGAGATGAAGCAGGGACCCCCACAACCTGTTAATAGATTCCATATAGTTTCATTGTTTGACAGCACAATCATCAGTGTATTTTAGATTCATGTCGATTTGTGTTTTCAGATATTTAACCACTTGAACCGTAAATGCGTTCACTCAGTGTACTTAGTCTGTTCTTTTTCTCCTCTAAACCAAACCTCTTTGCCGAAAATAGGTGATCTACAAGCAACGCCTCGCAGTGCGATGTGTTGTGAGCTTGCCTTGTAGATCTGCTATTTTTGGCTAATGTTCTCAGAATATGGATGCTATAGGGTTCAAGTGGTTAATATAAAAAAGGAGACAAAAGGTTTCTTATCACACAAAGATTTGGAGGACCCCTTGAAGTGATTCTGAGGACCCCCTAGGGGTCCCGGACCCCCTGTTGAAGACAGGGGGTGCGTGCAAAGGTTTCCACAGATGGGTGCAGTTAAAACACATGAATGGGCCTGTTAGCCACGACTGCAAGACCCCTGAAGTATTGTGATATCTTTAAGTCTAACATGTCGCTGCTGTTAGTTTACGTCACATTGTTTTAACATGGATATTAATGTTCTTACCTTGAGCTCAGCCAGTGGAATGACCCTAACCCTAACCCTAACCCTATATCTTTAAGTTATAACATGTTGCTGCTGTTTGTTTTAACATGGATATATATAAATGTTCTTACCTTGAGCTCAGCCAGTGGAGTGAAACTCGCTTCCCTTCCAAATAACAATCAGAACGAATCATTACAAACACATTGCATTCTGCTAAAGGAGTCAGCCATTTGCAGCTCTCTCTCTCTCTCTCTCTCTCTCTCTCTCTCTCTGTGTGTGTGTGTGTGTGTGTGTGTGTGTGTGTGTGTGTGTGTGTGTGTGTGTGTGTGTGTGTTAATATCTTACTCTCAGTAATCATTAAAAGGTTCACCTTTAAAAGTGTCCCAAAAACACTCAGTCTGTGAAGCAACGACACCAGGAGTTGTTTAGAGCAGAGCAGTCCAAGGACCCCTTAGTTGAGAGACAGATGAAGCAGGGACCCCTTAGTTGAGAGAGAGATGAAGCAGGGACCTCTTAGTGGAGAGAGAGATGAAGCAGGGACCCCTTAGTGGAGAGAGAGATGAAGCAGGGACCCCTTAGTTGAGAGAGATGAAGCAGGGACCCCTTAGTTGAGAGAGAGATGAAGCAGGGACCCCTTAGTTGAGAGAGAGATGAAGCAGGGACCCCTTAGTTGAGAGAGAGAGATGAAGCAGGGACCCCTTAGTTGAGAGAGAGATGAAGCAGGGACCCCTTAGTTGAGAGAGAGATGAAGCAGGGACCCCTTAGTGGAGAGAGAGATGAAGCAGGGACCCCTTAGTGGAGAGAGAGATGAAGCAGGGACCCCTTAGTGGAGAGAGAGATGAAGCAGGGACCCCTTAGTGGAGAGAGATGAAGCAGGGACCCCTTAGTGGAGAGAGATGAAGCAGGGACCCCTTAGTGGAGAGAGATGAAGCAGGGACCCCTTAGTGGAGAGAGATGAAGCAGGGACCCCTTAGTGGAGAGAGATGAAGCAGGGACCCCTTAGTGGAGAGAGATGAAGCAGGGACCCCTTAGTGGAGAGAGAGATGAAGCAGGGACCCCTTAGTGGAGAGAGATGAAGCAGGGACCCCTTAGTGGAGAGAGATGAAGCAGGGATGAAGCAGGGACCCCTTATTGGAGAGAGATGAAGCAGGGACCCCTTATTGGAGAGAGATGAAGCAGGGACCCCTTAGTGGAGAGAGAGAGAGATGAAGCAGGGACCCCTTACAGTTTACAGTTTACAGTTTAGGCATTTAGCAGACGCTTTTAATCCAAAGCGACTTACAATAAGCAGATACAACTTAGTTGAGAGAGAGATGAAGCAGGGACCCCTTAGTTGAGAGAGAGATGAAGCAGGGACCCCTTAGTTGAGAGAGAGAGAGAGAGAGATGAAGCAGGGACCCCTTAGTTGAGAGAGAGATGAAGCAGGGACCCCTTAGTTGAGAGAGAGATGAAGCAGGGACCCCTTAGTGGAGAGAGAGATGAAGCAGGGACCCCTTAGTGGAGAGAGAGATGAAGCAGGGACCCCTTAGTGGAGAGAGAGATGAAGCAGGGACCCCTTAGTTGAGAGAGAGAGAGAGAGAGATGAAGCAGGGACCCCTTAGTTGAGAGAGAGATGAAGCAGGGACCCCTTAGTTGAGAGAGAGATGAAGCAGGGACCCCTTAGTGGAGAGAGAGATGAAGCAGGGACCCCTTAGTGGAGAGAGAGATGAAGCAGGGACCCCTTAGTTGAGAGAGAGATGAAGCAGGGACCCCTTAGCTGAGAGAGAGATGAAGCAGGGACCGCCACAACCTGTTCATAGATTCCATATAGTTTCATTGTTTGACAGCACAATCATCAGTGTATTTTGGATTCATATCAATTTGTGTTTTCAGATATTTAACCACTTGAACCGTCAATACTTAATAAACTTCACTCTGTACTTAGTCTGCTCTTTTTCCCCTCTACCCCAAACCTCTTTGCCAAGAAAAGCAGATCTACAAGCTCACAACGCCTCACTGCATATATAATCAGCTGCCATTGTATTGTTCATCCTTACATTACTCATATTAGACTATTATTACACTTTATTGTTACTTGTTCTTATCATTTCTCACCCTATACTTTTACATTACTAATATTACAGCACTACTCTCACTAAAACATCTGTAGAGTTTACATAGTTTGGAATATAGTCATACAATTTAGCCTATCAATTTCTCAATTCACTAAATGTGTTTTCAATGAGGTCTTGAGGCTCATTCACTATTCAGAATGCAAACTGTCCATATCCAATCCTAGGTAAGATCACAGAGAAATGTGATGTTTTACACTGCATTTGTGAATGTTCAGATTATTACAGACCATACAGAATGTTCAGATTATTACAGACCATACAGAATATTCAGATTATTACAGACCATACAGAATGTTCAGATTATTACAGACCATACAGAATGTATACATACCCTACAGAATGTTCAGATTACATTAGCTGACATTTGGTGGGTCAAGATAGAGAAGCCACAATCATCGTAGTTTTTTTCCCCACAATTTGTTCCAATCTACAAACAAATATAATAATCACTATGGATTGTTTACATTGGGGTATTTTGTACTCAATTCGTTGAGACATTAAATTACAGCCAAATACCGTAAATCCCCAATTAATCGCCCGGTGGCAAACTGCCGCCGGGTCCCATATATCCGCCCGGGGTCTGACCCCATTTTGCGCAATAAACGCCTGTTTCAAATAAGCGCACGGTTCGTATAAGCGCCTGGGCCGTTATTTGCAATTAATATTATCCTTATTATGTTTTATGTAAGAGCCCGGGCTATTATTTGTTTGGTTGTTTGGTATTATTTGCTATTTCGGCAAAACACGACGCTTAATTGTCCCCATTGACTTATAATGGGACAATGCAAGAAATCACTTTCAAGTATTTTTCTCTCGTAAACCATAGGAGCTACAGTTTCAAACCTCGGAGAGGAGATTCATAATGATTTTAAGAATGAATCGAAAAATAATTACATCACTCGGCCTCATGGTGGCGCTATAACGGCCCACTTTACGTTTTGCCCCGTAACTCTTGAACCGTAGATCGGAAAATTAAAATTCTTTTTTCCCTGGATTCCTTGGGTCAAGACGCATCTCCCCATATAGGCCACGCCCATTTGCGCCAGGATAGATTTTCCGCCATCTTGAATTTTCTCCAAAACACACTTTTTGCTCCTTTTCCTACATATTTTCTTCAAATGTCACAAAAATCGGTACACATGATTCATGAGCTCATGATTTTTTACTCATGAGCTCCACTTCACACGGGTGTGATTTTTTAAAAGGCATTCATACACACTTGATATTTTTTAAATGAGGTTTGGTCTAATAGATCACAATGTGCTATTTTCTGGGTGTTCATAACAATTAAAATAATAATAATAATAATTATAACATTTATTATAACATTTTGATTGTTACCCCTATTATATAGTTTGAGAAAGAAAAATGTACCAAATAATGGCCCAGTGCTGGCCAGTGCCAAAATAAATAAAAGCCTGTTACCAATAGCCGCCTGGTCCCTTTTAAGCAACCGGGGTCCGACCCCATTTTGCGAAATAAACGCCCGGGCTACTAATTGGGGATTTACGGTATACAACAATATTATGCAGTGGTGTAAAGTAACTAAGCATAACTAGAAAAATATTGTTCCTTCGAAACAATTGTGGGCTCGCTTCAAGCCAGAAAACAATGGCTATAAAAGCACAAAATGTCAAGATCGCAGGCAGTGTTCTCTTTGACGTTACTGACGTCAAAGATTGGTCCATTTTGTTCCAAAAATGTGTTATGCAAAAGTTGACCCGCTGGTGGCGGTATAACAGGCCAATGTGAGAAGGTTGGTATCTGTTCCTTGACCTATTGGGAATGTGCTTGCAAGATTTCACGCACATCCCAGGCTGTGTTCATGATTTGAGGTGTTTTTGGCTTTGGACACTTTATCGCTGCTTGCAGCTATATTTATAATTATTATTATATATTTTTTGTGTGTGCACTTCATAGGCATATTAGATAAAGGTCCTTAGATTGTGTGTAGAATGTTTCATGCAAATTGCGAAAAAAAATCCTAATGGGTTTAAGCGTTTCACAAACTGCTCAAAATGATATAGCGCCCCCCTTTGGCCAATTGGGGTAAGATTGGTTTTAGTGATATTTGGACTAACACTCTACATCTTTGCCAAATGCCATGAACATGTTACTTTGCATGTATGATTTAGAGGCAGAAGAATAATTTGCATAAAACTGCAATATTCATTGGATTTATTTAAAAAAGCATGTTTCAATTTTAAAGAAATCCGATCTGACAGATCTTTAGATATCGGTCCAAAGGTCACGTAAAAAAAGTTTTGTGCACGTGGAGCGAAAATTCCAGAATAAAAGCGGGTTTACGCGTTTTACAAACTGCTCAATATGGCGGAAAATTGAAGGGCGGAGCTTACTTAACAATGACACAGATGTCTTCCGCTCGAGTCAAAGCACGCGTGTAACAAGTTGCATGTCTTCAAACAAAACGAGTCATGACTTATGCCCGTTTGAAGTTTGAATTTTCAAACGCTTCGTATAGCGCCCCCCTTTGGCCGATTGGAATAAAATTGGTTTCAGTGATACTTTGACTAACCCTCCACATCTTTGCCAAATGCCATGAACGTGTAACTTTGCATGTATGATTTAGAGGCCGAAGAATAATTTGCATAAAACCGCAATATTGATTGAATTATTAAAAAATTATATTTCACTTTAAAAAAAATCTGGTTGATCAATCTGACCGTATTGGTCCAAAGTTCATGTGAAAAAAGTTTTGTGCACTTGACGCGAAAATCCCAGGAGGAGATAGATTTTTACTGTTTTTCATATAATTCCGAATTGTGGGAGACCTAAAGGTCAGAGGTCAAAAGTTAGAGCGTAAAAGTTGTTCGGCATGAGGAGACGCATACGTGTATACAGGTTTCATGACTGTACGTATAACAGAGCATGAGCCCTATCTGTTCAAAGTTTGCACTTTCGAAGGCTTCCTACAGCGCCACCATTTGGCCGATTGCTGTAAAAAATAATAGCACACTTCGCCACTGTAAGCTGAACACATTGATGTTTTTATTTTCATTTTCTGTCTAAGTATGTAGGAGTAGAAAGGAACCGAAGTTTTGAGGAGAACTTGATATGACGGTTAGATATTATCACTAGAAAAATATTGTTCCTTCGAAACAATTG
The DNA here is from genome assembly GCF_963921795.1 of Nannobrachium achirus. Classification (NCBI taxonomy): domain Eukaryota; kingdom Metazoa; phylum Chordata; class Actinopteri; order Myctophiformes; family Myctophidae; genus Nannobrachium; species Nannobrachium achirus. The sequence goes on from NC_137817.1 coordinate 114,043, forward strand.
TGGGCTCGCTTCAAGCCAGAAAACAATGGCTATAAAAGTACAAAATGTCAAGATCGCAGGCAGTGCTCTCTTTGACGTTACTGACGTCAACGATTGGTCCATTTTGTTCCAAAAATGTGTTGTGCAAAAGTTGACCCGCTGGTGGCGCTATAACAGGCCAATGTAAGAAGGGTGGTATCTGTTCCTTGACCTATTGGGAATGTGCTTGCAAGATTTCACGCACATTGCAGGCTGTGTTCATGATTTGAGGTGTTTTTGGCTTTGGCCACTTTATCGCTGCTTGCAGCTATATTCATTATTATAATTTTTTTGTGTGTGTGCACTTCATAGGCATATTAGATAAAGGTCCTTAGATTGTGTGTAGAATGTTTCATGCAAATTGCAAAAAAAAAATCCTAACGGGTTTAAGCGTTTCACAAACTGCTCAAAATGATATAGCGCCCCCCTTTGTTCAATTGGGGTAAGATTGGTTTTAGTGATATTTGGACTAACACTCTACATCTTTGCCAAATGCCATGAATATGTTACTTTGCATGTATGATTTAGAGGCAGAAGAATAATTTGCATAAAACTGCAATATTCATTGAATTTATTTAAAAAAGCATGTTTCAATTTTAAAGAAATCCGATCTGACAGATCTTTAGATATCGGTCCAAAGTTTACGTAAAAAAAGTTTTGTGCACGTGGAGCGAAAATTCCAGAATAAAAGCGGGTTTACGCGTTTTACAAACTGCTCAATATGGCGGAAAATCGAAGGGCGGAGCTTACTTAACAACGACACAGATGTCTTCCGCTCGAGTCAAAGCACGCGTGTAACAACTTGCATGTCTTCAAACAAAACGAGTCATGACTTATGCCCGTTTGAAGTTTGAATTTTCAAACGCTTCGTATAGCGCCCCCCTTTGGCCGATTGGAATAAAATTGGTTTCAGTGATACTTTGACTAACCCTCCACATCTTTGCCAAATGCCATGAACGTGTAACTTTGCATGTATGATTTAGAGGCCGAAGAATAATTTGCATAAAACCGCAATATTGATTGAATTATTAAAAAATTATATTTCACTTTAAAAAAAATCTGGTTGATCAATCTGACCGTATTGGTCCAAAGTTCATGTGAAAAAAGTTTTGTGCACTTGATGCGAAAATCCCAGGAGGAGATAGATTTTTACTGTTTTTCATATAATTCCGAATTGTGGGAGACCTAAAGGTCAGAGGTCAAAAGTTAGAGGGTAAAAGTTGTTCGGCATGAGGAGACGCATACGTGTATACAGGTTTCATGGCTGTAACTAAAACACAGCATGAGCTATACCTGTTCAAAGTTCGCACTTTCGAAGGCTTCCTACAGCGCCACCATTTGGCTGATTGCTATAAAAAATAATAGCGCACTTCGCCACTGTAAACTGAACACATTGATGTTTTTATTTTCATTTTCTCACTAAGTATGTAGGAGTAGAAAGGAACCGAAGTTCCCGTCTACTGTCTGACTGACTGATAGATAAATAATGACAATATCTAAAGTGTGCTCGCCTTATAGGCGAGCCCACAATGACTTAATTAATTAACATTTGAGGCGTATTTATATTTTACTTGAGTATCTTCACTTTCCAATACTTTTACTTCTACTACACTAAATCTCGGATCCAAATGTTGTACTTTTACTCCATTACATGTATTTGAAAACGTAGGCCTACTAGTACTTATAGCTATTACAAAACATACATTAACCACCCAGCTCTATAGGTATGCATTACGGACGTTTTAAAGTAGCCAATCTACAAGCTCACAATGTTTGCGATGCATTGTGAGCTTGTAGATCTATTTTTTCATTCATAATATTTAATATTTAATGTAATAATTTTAACGCTTATAAAATGGGACATTCTTCATAATGAGTACTTTCTACTTTTGAATACAAATACTTTTGTAATTTTAAGTACATTTTTAATCCTGGACTTAAAGAGTATTGATACTGTTATTCAAGTAAAAGCATCGAGTACTTTTCCCAGGAATCAGAAATAATAATAAACAAATCATTTAAACCATCCATGTTTCCCTGATCGACTAGCGCTGCCTTGTTGCTAGGCAGCTTTAGACGCCAGCCTGCTGTCAATCTATGACCACTCATCACCACACGGGGGCGCTGTTGGACGGAATCTGATGGAGAGAGAGACTGACTGTCTGTTTTTTTTTTTTTTTTTGGAGCTGTGTGGAGCTCCCTATACGTGGCCGTGTGTGTGGGTCTGTCTGTCTGTCTGTTTGTCTGTTTGTCTGTCTGTCTGTCTCCGGGTATGTAGTCTGCAGTAACCTTTTCTGGCCACACATGTTAAGGGAGGGGCGCTGTTGCACACACACACACACACACACACACACACACACACACACACACACACACACACACACACACACACACACACAGCTCCACTTCGAACAGAGGTTCGATTTTTTTATTACATTTATATGAAACCTTTGGTAACTGATTACTGTGAAGTAACATTAATCCACTGTATTCATATTATATTATATTATATTATATTATATTATATTATATTATATTATAACATACATTAATCCAATGTATCCATATTATATTATATTATATTATAACACATTATAGGCTGTTTGAAAACATAACATAACATTAACATACATTAACATATTATAGGCTGTTTGAAAATAGAGCTCACAACACCATGCGGCGCGTCGTGAGCTTGTAGATCGTCTGTTTTCAAACATTTTGTATTTTTACCATTGGTACTTAAAGTACATTTTGATGCCAAAACTTTTGCACTTTAATGTCCAAGTATTGGACATTCTGGAGAATCTGGACTTGGAACAGAGTAGGCTATATTTATATATAGGGTTAGTTATAATATATAAGTTATATTTATAATAATGTATATACTGGGTTATATAGGTATATATAGGGTTAGTTATAATATATAAGTTATATTTATAATAATTTATATACTGGGTTATATAGGTATAGGGTTAGTTATAATATATAAGTTATATATATAATAATTTATATACTGGGTTATATAGGTATATATAGGGTTAGTTATAATATATAAGTTATATTTATAATAATTTATACTGCAGTCTTAATACTTTTATTTCAGTAAAGTATGTGAGTACTTTGTTCCACCTCTCTCTCTCTCTCTCTCTGTCTCTCTGTCTCTGTCTGTCTGTCTCTCTCTCTCTCTCTCTCTCTCAATTTCAATTTCAATTTCAATTTTCAATTTCAAAAGCTTTATTGGCTTGATAACATATTTCTCACATTGCCAAAGCATACATTATTATAACATCAAACAAATCATAACATTGGACACAAGTAAACTATAAACATCCTAACAACAATAAATAATTATGGAAATAAGTAAATAACAAATAAAGATACAAAGATAACAGTAATGTATATCATAATAATAATATAACAATATAATAATTACCCATAATAATATATAATAATATAATAATTATATATAATAGCCTAATATATAACAGTAGGCTAATGCCACATTTTTATCCAGATGTACTTGGTTCTTCTCTCTCTCTCTCTCTCTCTCTCTCTCTCTCTCTCTCTCACACACACACACACACACACACACACACACAGTGATGGCTGCTCCAGTCTCGTAGGGAAGGCAGTTCATTCTCTCCCAGTCATTCTGGATGGAGAGGAGAACACAGAACAGATTCATACATCATCAGTAGATTAGATTCATAAATCATCTGCAGGATTGTTTCTATTCTTATAATTTAATGATGCTTGTTGGAGATCTGCTGTGAGGATCCATGTCGATGCAACATGCAGCCTCCGCCGAGGAAGGTGAGTGTGTGTGTGCGTGCGTGCGTGCGTGTGTGTGCACGCGTGTGCTGCTGTGATCAATGTGAAGCCATGCATCTGCAGCAGCATCAGTCTGTTTACAGTACATAATGGGCTAAACGGCGCGTGTGTGTGTGTGTGTGTGTGTGTGTGTGTGTGTGTGTGTGTGTGTGTGTGTGTGTGTGTGTGTGTGTGTGTGTGTGCGCGTGCGTGCGTGCGTGCGTGTGTTCAGCAACGGTTAGCTTGAATAGCATCATAACACCTGCAGATGTTTGTTGTTGTCAATGTGAAGCTGCTAGCCGTTAGCAACATCTGGAGACACAGCAGCAGTGTGTGTGTGTGTGTGTGTGTGTGTGTGTGTGTGTGTGTGTGTGTGTGTGTGTGTGTGTGTGTGTGTGTGTGTGTGTGTGTGCGCGCGTGTGCGTGACAATAGGTGTAAATGACAGAATGAATGAGTCCATCCTGTAGCATCCATGCTAGTGATGCTAATGATAGATGTATAGACCCTCACTGGCTAGATCTGTAGACCCTCGCTGTGTGTGTGTGTGTGTGTGCGTGCGTGTGTGTATGCGTGCTTGTGTGTGTGTACGTACGTGCGTTCGTTCGTGTGATGACAACATAACATAAGTGATTCCTTTCGGCCAGAGCCTTGTATAAAGAGTTCTGCCATCGCATGGTCAGAAACAGCGCCAGTCACTTTCCCCTCATTGACTCCAATGCATTGTGGAAACTGGATTGCACCAGTAAGACTCCCTAATCTGGAGATAAGCGGCGCAGCGTGATTTTAGAGTAAAATATGTAGGAGCAGTGTCCTAAAAAGTGTTTGAAAAAATCTGCCTGATGGTGGCGCTATATTGGAGAGATGCATGATTTTAGGGCAAAATCTGTAGGAGCAAAAATGTTTTTTGCAAGAATCGGCCTCATGGTGGCGCTAGAAGAGGGGCATGTGAGAATTGATGGGGTTGTGGATTGGCAGGCAAGGAGTGTGTGTGCAAAATTTGGCATGGATCGGGGCAATGCTTGCAGAGATATGAGCAGGGCAAAAGTGTGACGTGTGACAGACTGACAGCCGGTGGAGGTTTTGATAGTAACTGCAACTGTCGCAATCAATCACCCTGTAGGTTCATTATAACATCACCTGGTCCTGTAGGTTCACCTGGTCCTGTAGGTTCACTATAACATCACATGGTCCTGTAGGTTCACTATAACATCACCTGGTCCTGTAGGTTCACTATAACATCACCTGGTCCTGTAGGTTCATTATAACATCACCTGGTCCTGTAGGTTCACTATAACATCACCTGGTCATGTAGGTTCACCTGGTCCTGTAGGTTCACTATAACATCACATGGTCCTGTAGGTTCACTATAACATCACCTGGTCCTGTAGGTTCACTATAACATCACATGGTCCTGTAGGTTCACTATAACATCACCTGGTCCTGTAGGTTCACTATAACATCACCTGGTCATGTAGGTTCACCTGGTCCTGTAGGTTCACTATAACATCACATGGTCCTGTAGGTTCACTATAACATCACCTGGTCATGTAGGTTCACCTGGTCCTGTAGGTTCACTATAACATCACCTGGTCCTGTAGGTTCACTATAACATCACCTGGTCCTGTAGGTTCACTATAACATCACCTGGTCCTGTAGGTTCACTATAACATCACCTGGTCCTGTAGGTTCATTATAACATCACCTGGTCCTGTAGGTTCACTATAACATCACCTGGTCCTGTAAGTTCACTATAACATCACCTGGTCCTGTAGGTTCACTCTCCATAACATCAGTAGAATCAGACCCTTCCTCACCCAGGAGGCCCAGCTCCTCATTCAGACATCTGTCTAACTCGGTTATATTGTGAAAATAGCAGATCTACATGCACACAACGCCTCGCAACGCGAGGCGTTGTGAGCATGTAGATCTGCTATTTTCACAAATTCTGCGTCTAATATATGCCAATTTGGCCCATGTTTAATTTGTCATTTTAGAAGTATTAAAAAGTCCTTAAATTGTCACTTTAGAAATGTGCAGATACCCTCTATACACTTGACTGGTTTGTTTACTGTTGAGTGAGAAAACAGTGTTGCACATTAAGCTAATCTTCTGGAGACCCCCCAAAATAATCCATACCTCCAAAACCTGATCAACCCCTACACCCCCACCCGTTCACTTAGATCAGCCAACACAGGGATGCTGACAGAACCCTCGCTAAAAACCCCAGGACAAAAAAACACTCCTTGCTCCCAAACTGTGGAATAAACTCCCTGTCGCACTCAGAACTACAGACTCACTCCCTAGCTTCCATTAGAACTACAGACTCACTCCCTAGCTTCCATTAGAACTACAGACTCACTCCCTAGCTTCCATTAGAACTCACTCCCTAGCTTCCATTAGAACTACAGACTCACTCCCTAGCTTCCATTAGACCAGTGCTCCTCAAGGTGTGGTCTAGACTCTCCGTTAGAGGGCTCTGCTTTAGACCAGTGCTTCTCAAGGTGTGGTCTGGACTCTCCGTTAGAGGGCTCTGCTTTAGACCAGTGCTTCTCAAGGTGTGGTCTGGGGACCTAAAAAACCAGGAACAAATGGAAACAATACTTGGTGAAATGCTAACCTGCCGACGCTGGTGAATGCTAACCTGATCCAGCTAACAGGAGGTTGTCTCCACCTTAGCCTCGGAAACCCAGGCTTCGTTTAGCGATCGGAAGAAAAAGAAGCCTGGGCGATCGCGTTATCATCACTGTTGGAGGAAGTGTCTCGCGGAGAGATTGGCCACGCCCGTCCATCTGCATACAGAAACTGTCTGCGTTGGGTTAGACCGTCTAACCCAACGCAGACAGTTAGACCGTTAGAGTGTCTCCACCTTAACCCTGCGTTGGGTTAGAGCAGTGGTCCTCAACCTTTTCAGGCTGTGACCCCCAAAATAATCATATTTTAACTGGGGACCCCCCCATCCTGACAAGCATTAAGAGTTGAGGCATTACATTTTGTATAACTCGGTTATATTGTGAAAATAGCAGATCTACATGCACACAACGCCTCGCAACGCGAGGCGTTGTGAGCATGTAGATCTGCTATTTTCACAAATTCTGCGTCTAATATATGCCAATTTGGCCCATGTTTAATTTGTCATTTTAGAAGTATTAAAAAGTCCTTAAATTGTCACTTTAGAAATGTGCAGATACCCTCTATACACTTGACTGGTTTGTTTACTGTTGAGTGAGAAAACAGTGTTGCACATTAAGCTAATCTTCTGGAGACCCCCCAAAATAATTTGGGGACCCCCCTGGGGGTCCCGACCCCCAGGTTGAGAACCACTGGGTTAGAGTGTCTCCACCTTAACCCTGCGTTGGGTTAGAGTGTCTCCACCTTAACCCTGCGTTGGGTTAGAGTGTCTCCACCTTAACCCTGTGTTGGGTTAGAGTCTCTCCACCTTAACCCTGTGTTGGGTTAGAGTCTCTCCACCTTAACCCTGTGTTGGGTTAGAGTGTCTCCACCTTAACCCTGTGTTGGGTTAGAGTCTCTCCATCTTAACCCTGCGTTGGGTTAGAGTCTCTCCACCTTAACCCTGTGTTGGGTTAGAGTCTCTCCACCTTAACCCTGCGTTGGGTTAGAGTCTCTCCACCTTAACCCTGCGTTGGGTTAGAGTCTCTCCACCTTAACCCTGCGTTGGGTTAGAGTCTCTCCACCTTAACCCTGCGTTGGGTTGGGTTAGAGTCTCTCCACCTTAACCCTGTGTTGGGTTAGAGTGTCTCCACCTTAACCCCACTGAAAGACCTGCGAAAAATACTCTCCCTCTCCGCTCCCTGCACTGGCTGCTGGTTGCAGGATGTTGTGTTAATGTGTTGTGTATTTTCAGGTGAAACTCACACAGGAAGTGAAGAACAGCCACACAGAGCAGATGAACAGACTGCACTGCAAACACCAGACAGAATGTGACCTTCTGGAGGATATGAGGTAATAGCACCTCCTAGTGGATGATATGAGGTAATAGCACCTCTAGTGGATGATATGAGGTAATAGCACCTCTAGTGGAGGATATGAGGTAATAGCACCTCTAGTGGAGGAAATGAGGTAATAGCACCTCTAGTGAATGATATGAGGTAATAGCACCTCCTAGTGGATGATATGAGGTAATAGCACCTCCTAGTGGATGATATGAGGTAATAGCACCTCTAGTGGATGATATGAGGTAATAGCACCTCTAGTGGAGGAAATGAGGTAATAGCACCTCTAGTGGATGATATGAGGTAATAGCACCTCTAGTGGAGGATATGAGGTAATAGCACATCCTAGTGGATGATATGAGGTAATAGCACCTCTAGTGGATGATATGAGGTAATAGCACCTCTAGTGGATGATATGAGGTAATAGCACCTCTAGTGGAGGATATGAGGTAATAGCACCTCCTAGTGGATGATATGAGGTAATAGCACCTCTAGTGGAGGATATGAGGTAATAGCACCTCTAGTGGATGATATGAGGTAATAGCACCTCCTAGTGATGATATGAGGTACTGCACCCTGTTACCATCTCTAATTTTTAGACTTTCTATTTTGAGGACATTCAAGCTTAGACTGTTTGATTAGAGTTTGTAATAGAGTATATGTAATAGAGTATATGTAATAGAGTATATGTAATAGAGTATGTAATAGAGTATATGTCCCAGGACTCTAAACTAGCTAAAGTAATGCCCCTGCACAAAAAAGGTAGTAAACTCGACCCTGGAAACTACCGCCCCGTTTCCATTCTTAGCTCCATATCCAAAGTCATGGAGAAAATAGTCTACGAACAGATTGCAAGATATCTCGATGAGAATAATCAGATTTATGAGTTCCAATCTGGATTCAGAAAATCTCATTCCACTGACACATGCCTTCTCTATTTGACTGACCAAATCAAACGCAAAACAGACTTGGGCAAATATAGCGGCATGGTCATGATGGACCTCCAGAAGGCATTTGACACCGTAAATCTCTATTCTGATTGTCTGTCTGTGTGTGTGTGTGTGTGTGTGTGTGTGTGTGTGTGTGTGTGTGTGTGTGTGTGTGTGTGTGTGTGTGTGTGTCTACAGGACATACAGTCTGAAGAAGGGACAGCTGGAGAGAGACTACGCACAGGTGAGACACACACACACACACACACACACCCTAACCCAACAGGCTATTAACCCTTCACAGGCTACAACAGGCTATTAACCCTTCACAGGCTACAACAGGCTATTAACCCTTCACAGGCTGCAACAGCGTGTCTGGTATGTCCTGGAAGCATGTCGGGACCATTCACTAAAAAAAATGTTTTTTTTGAAGCGGCCGAAACGGGCGCTTTTGGATAGAGACCATAAGCCTGTTTTAGCAGTGGGGACTATTCTACAGATCTCAGAACAGGGGCAGAAATTAGACATATCAACCTAACCAGGTAAGAACATCTGTGGAAACATTAACATGGTCTGTATTACTCCTTTAACCTCAACTTCCAAGGTGAGTTTGCGCGCGTGTGCGTGTGTGTGTGTGTGTGTGTGTGTGTGTGTGTGTGTGTGTGTGTGTGTGTGTGTGTGTGTGTGTGTGTGTGTGTGTGTGTGTGTGTGTGTGTGTGTTCTGGTTGGAGGTTGATGTTCTGCTTCATTAACTGTTGTTTTATTAATGAGGGCTTAAACACACACACACACACACACACACACACACACACACACACACACACACACACACAAACACACACACACACACACACACACACACACACACACACACACACACACACACACACAGTGCTCCAGTAACACACTGACCCAGTACACTCGTTGTAGAGTCACATGACGTAACACAAAACACAAAACAGAACTCTTTCTCAGTGTCATTTATTTCACCATAGACTGTAAGAATATATGGTTTGAGCAGTGATGGGCAGTATGTGTGATAGGTATATAGGTAGATATATAGGTAGGTAGGTAGGTAGATAGGTAGGTATATAGGTAGATATATAGGTAGGTAGGTAGGTAGGTAGATATATAGGTAGGTAGGTAGGTATATAGGTAGGTATATAGGTAGATATATAGGTAGGTAGGTAGGTAGGTAGGTATATAGGTAGGTATATAGGTAGATATATAGGTAGGTAGGTAGGTAGGTATATAGGTAGATATATAGGTAGGTAGGTAGGTAGGTAGTTGGGCTCATTCATTCAACGAACCTCATCTGTATAGAGAGAAGCGACTAAAGTGAGTCACTTCACCCCGCAACGACGCGGAAGTGTACATAACAGAGAACGTCTGAGTGAGAACAACTGACATACAAGCTCACATCGCGTTGCAAATGCCAACATTGCGAGTTTGTATATCTCCGGGGGCGGAGCATAAATCAGGCTTCAGCCAGAGATGGTCAGTAATCGACCCGAGTACTTGACAGCACACAAGTCAGTGCACTCTTTTGTCCACAGCTAACTAATGACAGTGAAGTGGCAATTTAAGGACATTTTAGACATTTTTAATACCTAAAAAAATATAAATAAAAGACCAAAACTGCATCAAAAGTTATCAACTATAAAAACTGGTCAAACATTGGCCAAATTGACAAATTATAGTAAAAGAGGCACAAAGAAGCTCGAAACGCCTTGTGTTCCGAGGCGTTGTGAGCTTGTAGATCTGCTATTTTCACAATATTTATCGGTGGAACAGAGTGAAACTAAATGTAATGCCACAACTCCTAATTCCAATTGCTTGTCAGGGTGGGGTCCCCAGTTTCAAATAGGATTTTGTTGGGGGGTCACAGCCTGAAAAGGTACACATTTAATTTAAAAAGTAAATGAAAGGATGACACAAAAAGCCAGACATGAGGCTTGTTTACAGTTTTATAATAATCAATCGAACTTGATCATGAAGTTGATAAAAAAAAGTAGCTTTGTTGTAGTAAGCTACTTTTGCCGTGTAGCTTGTAGCCTGCTTTGCTACATTTTCTGTGGGTAGCTTCGTTGTAGCTTAAGCTATATTTCATCAAGAGTAGCTTGTAGCTTAGCTTACTACATTGTCCAAGTAGCTTGCCCATCACTGGGGTTGAGCCAACATAGACATACTATAGATATTATACCAGGTAGTTATTACTATGTGTAGATGTATATTATTAGTGTGGTTGCCCAACAGGGCAACACACTATAGTTGTGGACTCGCTGGAGGCGAGTCCACCTTGTTCTACCCCAGTTTATATTTATGTCGACTTTCAAACTTCCAAGGTTCCCCCCACTTTCTTCGTCCTCCTACTACAACACACTTTGTGCTAGAAACTTCGTTCCAACTTCAACATGTTCAGCTTTCTACAGTGATGTGTGCTTAAATGTTTCTTTTCAAAATATTTCATATTTTTGGAAATATTTAACTTTTAAACTTTTATTTTTCCTCCTTATAATGGGAGTCTATGTAGAAAAGTGCCCACTTTTCTGGCGCACATTCTTTGTGCTCTTATATCTCTTTCATACTTTCACATAAAAACCTCGTTCCAACTTTGAAATGTTCAGCGAGGTTTGAAGTTTCATTGTTGTTTTCGAAATTATTTAAAAGTTTATACTGTTTGAAATATTTAACTTTATTCATAAATCTTTCATCCCATAGAGAATGAATGGGATCTGACTTTCAAATTTCACTTTTTCACAAAACTTTACAAAACTTTATAGCCTCATTACATACTTTTACGTAGGAACGCGATTCAAACTTGAAAAACGCTCACACGCTTTTGGACTTCTTCATGGTTCAAACGGTATTCAAAAACGTCATACCGTTCTTCCACAATCGCAGTCCAAAGGTAGAGTGGTTTGGGGTATTTTGGGGGGTATTTTTGGCGGGAAAACCATTCCTAGAGTGTGGCTAGAGTGGAGGAGATTTTTTGTTGTTCCCAGATTTACTGTGAATGTATTGTCCTCACGGCCAAAATATTCAAAATTTATGCATGTTTTTTGGCACGTTTGTAGCCACGCTCGTCGTGTTTCGTAAAGTGCGACTAAAATAAAACAGAGACTTACAGAATTTCATCTATGGCCTGGGACCTGGGGGTCCCTGGGGCTCCGGGGGCTCCGGGGGTCCTTGGAGGTTGTAGTTTGGCAGGCAAGGAGTGTGTGTGTAAAATCTGGCAAGGATCGGGTCAACGGGTGCGGAGATATAAGCAGGGCAAAAGTGTGACTGACGCACAGACAGCCCGTGGAGGTTTTGGTAGTAAATGCGAAAATGCAAAATGCAAAAATATATATTTTTAAAATTGTATGGTCAGGGTTAGGGTTAGCTAATTTAAATAACATTATTTATCATGATTATTATCATCAGCTGTGTAAGGTTGGGAAGAAAGAGAGAGATCGAAAAACAAAAGTCTCCAGCGTCTATTCTCGTATATTCTCTTCATAAACAACTTTAGAGCTTTTTCATCATTTGTTCTCTGGTGACAAGGCTGTGGACATTTGTACGAGTTATTAAGTGTGCCTGCCATGCAATGGCAAAACACTTATTGTAATCCGCCATACTTAAGTCAGTAAGTCATGTTCTTGCAAATTTCTGCTCGTAATAACTGCCGCACAATTTACGCCACCGCCGCAATATATACATCAAAACGTGCGGCTCGGCCGGGGGAATGGTGTGCTATTACTTTTCTTTCCGATCCGCGTTACCATTGCGACGTAATTCGCAAAAAACGACGCCAAAAAACCCCATTCACTTAGAATGGGGGAAATTTCGGCACGTAATAACTGCCGCACGACTTACGCCACCCCCGCAATATATACATCAAATGTGCGGCTCGGCCGGGAATGGTGTGCTATTACTTTTCTTTCCGATCCGCGATACGATTGCGATGTAATTCGCAAAAAACGACGCCCAAAAACCCCATTGACTTAGAATGGGGGACTCCGAAAAAAACCCAGAAACTTAACGTGATTTAAACTTTAAAATGCACACACAACTTTGGTCTTTTTCCGGCCAATAGGGATGAGCTGTAATTGATTAAGCCCCGCCCCCTCTGTAACAGGAAGTGTCCTTCGCCAAACAGGAAGTGCCTCTATAACTCATGAACCGTTTGTCGTACAGACTCGCGGCTGGTGTCATATTTTTTTTTTTCTCAAATTTTTTTTTTCTCAAAAATTTTTTTTCTCAAATTTTTTATTCTCAAAAAAATAAATTTCTCAATTTTTTTTTTCTCAAAAATTTTTTTTCTCAATTTTTTTTTCTCAAAATTTTTTTTTTCTCAAATAAAATTTTTTTCTCAAAAATTTTTTTTTCTCAAAAAAAACTCAAAAAGGTTTTTTTCTCAAATTTTTTTTTTCTCAAAAAACTTTTTTTTTCTCAAAAAACTTTTTTTTTCTCAAAAAACTTTTTTCTCACAAAACAATTTTTTCTCAAAAAAATGTCGTTAAAGTGCGACCCGTGATAACGGCCAAAAATGCGCCAAAACGCCACTAATTAGTCGAAATGGCTGTGGGTGGTGTCATATGAAGAACCATAATGTTAAAGCTTATGCAAAAAATGCTAATGTTAAAAAATGTAACGCTAATGCTAACACCAACCGCTACACAAGGTTGCACAGACTTAGCGAGCTGCAGGCACACTTAAAATTTCTTGGAAATTTTCTTTTCTAGTTAAGTGTGCCTGCCATGCAATGGCAAAACACTTATTGTACTCCCCCATACTTAATTAATTAAGTGTGCCTGCCATGCAATGGCAAAACACTTATTGTAATCCGCCATACTTAATTAATTAATTAATTAATGATAATGATCCCACAAATTTGGTGCGCTAATAACTGCCGCACAATTTACACGACCGCCGCAATATATACATCAAAACGTGCGGCTCGGCCGGGAATGGTGTGCTATTACTTTTCTAAGAGAAAAGTTGTATCGTTTAATTGATATTAATTTATTAGTGAATTAATTTTACCCATTGACTTATAATGGGAATCGCAAAAACTCACATTCAATATTTTTTTCCTCAAAACTTGGAGAGGAGATTTATAATGATATCAAGGATTAAATAAAAAATAATTTCGTCAGTTGGCCTCATGGTGGCGCTATAACAGTCCACTTTACCTTTCGGCCTGTAACTCTTGAACTGTGGGTCGGAAAATTAAAATTCCTTTTTCCCTGGATTCCTTGGGTCATGACGCATCTCCTCATATAGGCCACGCCCATTTGCGTCAGGATAGATTTTCCGCCATTTTGAATTTTCTTCAAAACACACTTTTTGCTCCTTTTCCTACATATTTTCTCCAAATGTCACAAAAATCAATACACACGATCTATGGACTCATGCGATAAACATATTTAAACGATATTTTGATAGTCCAAACCGTTCTTCCGTAACAGGGTTCCAAAGTTAGCGGGAGGAGCCCGTTTTGTAAGAAGTAGCCATAAATCACAAACGAAACATCCAGTCAACACCAAATTTTAACCACAAGTGGGGGGCGCTATACTGAACATATACCCAAAAGCATTTCCACTTCGACCCATAGGGGGCACCACAAACGTGCAAAACGTAACCGTTTCATGCCAAAACGCGTTTTTCAGGGGGAACGACCCTCTCAAAACGAAACACAAACGATCTCGGGAGCGACGGGACAACGTAATCGCCTTGCGGAACTTGTGGGAGGAGCCTAAAACAAGAAACCATATTGCTAATGCTAACACATGCTAATGCTAACAAATGCTAATGCTAACAAAGATGCTAATGTTAACACATACAAGGTTGCACACACTTAGCGAGCTGCAGGCACACTTAAAATTTCTTCGAAATTTTTCTTTTCTAGTTAAGTGTGCCTGCCATGCAATGGCAAAACACTTATTGTAATCCCCCATACTTAATTAATAATAATGATCCCACAAATTCGGAGCCGTAATAACTGCCGCACGATTTACACCACCACCGCAATATATACATCAAAACGTGCGGCTCGGCCGGGAATGGTGTGCTATTACTTTTCTAAGAGAAAAGTTGTATCGTTTAATTGATATTAATTTATTAGTGAATGAATTTTACCCATTGACTTATAATGGGAATCGCAAAAACTCACATTCAATATTTCTTTTCTCGCAAACCATAGGGGCTACAGTTTCAAAACTTGTAGAGGAGATTTATAATGATATCAAGGATTAAATAAAAAATCATTTCGTCATTTGGCCTCATGGTGGCGCTATAACAGTCCACTTTACCTTTCGGCCTGTAACTCTTGAACCGTGGGTCGGAAAATTAAAATTCCCTTTTCCCTGGATTCCTTGGGTCATGACGCATCTCCTCATATAGGCCACGCCCATTTGCGTCAGGATAGATTTTCCGCCATTTTGAATTTTCTTCAAAACACACTTTTTGCTCCTTTTCCTACATATTTTCTCCAAATGTCACAAAAATCGATACACACAATCTATGGACTCATGCGATAAACATATTTAAACGATATTTTGATAGTCCATACCGTTCTTCCGTAACAGGGTTCCAAAGTTAGCGGGAGGAGCCCGTTTTGTTAGCCTGATTTCAGACTCAGCTCACGCTTTAGTCTGAAACTGTGCTCCATTCTGAGCGATTTACGGGGGACTTTTTTGCGAGCATGCACGCGCGTGTCCGCGCGCGAGTGATCGCGACGCACGGTGATCGAGACGCACGGTGGACGCGACGCACCGTCGGGGAGTGTGTGTGTGATTGTGTGTGTGTCTCTGTCTGTGCCAGTGACTGCTTCCACACAGAACTGCGACCAGAAACTTGTAATCAACATTAAACAGCTTGGTGAAATCAGTGTGCTCGTGCGTGTGTGTGTGTGTGTGCCTTCCTCAGCCTGCCTGTGTGTGTGTGTGTGTGTGTGAACTTCGTTTGAATCGTTTCAACTGCTGCGCGGATTGGATATTCGTTAGACCCACCCCACCCCCACCCCCACCCTGCGCGCTCATTGGACAGCCGAAAATAAAAACCGATTCATGTACTAAGCTCCAGACCAGAGAAAGAGTCCACTCTGAGAGTGGGCGGGGTCTCTGGTCTGGAAGCAGGCTACCGTTTTGTAAGAAGTAGCCATAAATCACAAACGAAACATCCAGTCAACACCAAATTTTAACCACAAGTGGGGGCGCTATACTGAACATATACCCAAAAGCATTTCCACTTCGACCCATAGGGGGCACCACAACCGCACAAAACGTAACCGTTTCATGCCAAAACGTGTTTTTCAGGGGGAACGACCCTCTCAAAACGAAACACAAACGATCTCGGGAGCGACGGGACAACGTAATCGCCTTGCGGAACTTGTGGGAGGAGCCTATTTCTTAAAAACAAGAAACCATATCCTTACTTCAGGAACGCAGGATCCGACCGGCACCTTTTCTAATCGCGCGTCGCACGGCCCCCCACTTCCCAACACGTTACCGGTCTCTAACTCGGTGGGTAGTCCCACAGTCCCAACGGCTAACCGCTAATGCTAATGCTAACAAATGCTAATGCTAACAAATGCTAAAGCTAACACATGCTAATGCTAACAAATATGCTAATGTTAACACATACAAGGTTGCACACACTTAGCGAGCTGCAGGCACACTTAAAATTTCTTAGAAATTTTCTTTTCTAGTTTTCTTTAGCCGGTGGTTCTGTTACGAGCGGCTCTGTTGCGTTTGCTCAGCAACAGATGGCTACGGCTAGCTGCGTTCGTTGTCTCCTGCCCAGAGACGAGCCTGCGGCGTGCATGTGCGCGTGCTTACTGTATGTGCGTGCTCAAAGCGCGAGAGACGGCGAGAGAGCGGCTGCCGCGCAGTGCACTGTGGGATAGCTGAGCTCAAGCCGGCTAAAGTAGTGACCATCGAATGCTCACTGGAAATCCAAATGCATTGTGGGATACTTCAGTACACTATATTATGGTACAAAAATGCTCACTATACATTCGGACACTAGTTCAAAATGGCGGAGCCCCATTTTAGTACACTACATTAGTGAATAGGGTGGATTTCGGACACAGCCAATGTGTTTTCAACTTTTCGTGTTTCCGGGAGAGCGATCAGTTCGTACACTTGCGCTCCCTATTCAAACCAATGGATATGGCCCATATCTTGAACAAACAGTTCTACAGCTTTAATTACAGTGCTGAGTCAGTGGTCTCACATGATTTACAAGCTCACAATAAGTTGCACTGTGTAACTTTGTGAGCTTGTAGATCGGCTATTTATCTGGTTCTCAAAGTGTGGTCCAGGGAACACATGGACACACACACAAACACACACACACACACACACACACACACACACACACACACACACACACACACACACACACACACACACACACACACAGTCACTTCCACATGATTGGTAGATCCAATTCTAAAACCAGTCCCATCCCCATGATTTTTAAATCTAATTCCATCGGCAGTTCCATACCATAATTTGTAGCTCTAAATCCATCCAATCCATCCACATGATTTGTAGATCTAATTCTAAAACCAGTCACATCCACATGATTTGTAGATCTAATTCTAAAACCAGTCCCATCCCCATGATTTGTAGATCTAATTCAATCGGCAGTTCCATACCATAATTTGTAGCTCTAAATCCATCACCTGTCTCATCCACATGATTTGTAGATCTAATTCTAAAACCAGTCACATCCACATGATTTGTAGATCTAATTCTAAAACCAGTCCAATACCCATGATTTGTAGATCTAAATTCCATCTGCAGTTCCATACCATAATTTTTAGCTCTAAATCCATCACCTGTCACATCCACATGATTTGTAGATCTAATTCTAAAACCAGTCACATCCACATGATTTGTAGATCTAATTCTAAAACCAGTCCCATCCCCATGATTTGTAGATCTAATTCAATCGGCAGTTCCATACCATAATTTGTAGCTCTAAATCCATCACCTGTCTCATCCACATGATTTGTAGATCTAATTCTAAAACCAGTCACATCCACATGATTTGTAGATCTAATTCTAAAACCAGTCCCATCCCCATGATTTGTAGATCTAATTCCATCGGCAGTTCCATACCAACTTTTTTTTTTTCAAAAAAACTTTTTTTTTCAAAACATTTTTTTCAAAAAACTTTTTTTTTAACCTTTTTTTTTTTAATCTTTTTTTCAAAAAACTTTTTTTTTTTTTTTTCAAAAAACTTTTTTTTCAAAAAACTTTTTTTTCAAAAAACTTTTTTTTTTCAAAAAACTTTTTTTTCTTCAAAAAACTTTTTTTTTTCAAAAAACTTTTTTTTCAAAAAACTTTTTTTTTTCAAAAAACTTTTTTTTTTCAAAAAACTTTTTTTTACACCCTTGCGCTTAAATGCATTTTCTACTATTACTTCATAACAGTTTCGAGTGAGCCCACGCAGTTTCTGCAGGAACTGCTTTTCTAGTTCTAGGGAAACTTTATTATTCTAGGGTAACCAAAAGTTTGTCCGCCTACTCCTCCCACAGTTTTTGCACCACACACTCGCGCCATATGTCAAATCAACCGGCTTAATCGGGAATCGTGTGCTTGCATTTTGCTAAGAGAAAGGTTGTATCGTTTAATTGATATTAATTTATTAAGTGTGCCTGCTATGCAATAGCAGAAAACTTATTGTAATCCGCCATACTTAAGTCAGTAAGTCATGTTCTTGCAAATTTCTGCTCGTAATAACTGCCGCACAATTTACGCCACCCACGCAATATATACATCAAAACGTGCGGCTCGGCCGGGAATGGTGTGCTATTACTTTTCTTTCCGATCCGCGTTACCATTGCGACGTAATTCGCAAAAAACGACGCCAAAAAACCCCATTGACTTAGAATGGGGGAAACTTCGGCACGTAATAACTGCCGCACGATTTACGCCACCCCCGCAATATATACATCAAAATGTGCGGCTCGGCCGGGAATGGTGTGCTATTACTTTTCTTTCCGATCCGCGATACGATTGCGATGTAATTCGCAAAAAACGACGCCCAAAAACCCCATTGACTTAGAATGGGGGACTCCGAAAAAAAAACAGAAACTTTGGCTTTTTTGATTGATTGAAGACTTTATTAGAAGTTTGCATAGGAAAAGGTACAGTTTCATGACGGTACAGTTCACTGGTACAAGGTCTACTAAAAGGAGATCCATGAAAAGACTAAGCTTATTTCCACTGGAAACCATTGAAGTATCTCATATAACATTGAATGACAGACAGATAGAACACAGTACTATGCAGTAGATATGTAAAGAAAAACAAAACAAAGACAGTAATTCTTAAACAAACAGTATATACAAAGAAGGGGCAGGGGAGGGTAGGGTTGGGGCTAGGTTCATTATTACCAGTTGCGAACGGCTGCTGCCTGTAAGTGGCTTTTCAGGGCAATTTTAAAGGATGCAAGTGATCCACACTCCTTTATGGCCTTCGGTAAGGCTTTCCACATTTTGGTGGTATAGCAGAAAAAAGAGTTTGACCCTTTGTTGGTTTTGACTCTGGGTTGAAAGTGATCTGTGGCGCTGCCTCTGGTGTTGTAATTATGGACATCCTTAATGTTTATAAAGTATTTTGACAGGTACTTGGGTATCATAGTGGTGTAGTGTATCTTGTACACCAGGCCCATTGCAAGCTGCTGTACTCTGTCATCTACTCTGAGCCACCCCACTCTTAATTGGTGAGTAGCGGTGAGGTGAGTCTGATAGGGAAGGCTAAGCAGGACCCTAATTAGTTTATTTTGGGCTGTTTGGAGTTTAGTTTTCAGGGCTTGTGGGGCGTCACGATACCATACGTGGACTCCGTAGTCAAAGAGGGGCTGGATTATTGCACCAGCTATGGTCTTCAGTGTGTTGGAATTGACCATCGGGGCGATCCTCTGTAGGAAACGAGTTCGTTGGTTGATTTTATTTATTACTTTAGAAGTCATCTTTTCACTGGAAAGATTAGCTTCAAGGATACATCCTAAGTAAGAGATTTCGTTTTTTCGTGTTATGACCTTGTCACCCACTTTGATTGTGAAGTTATCAACTTTTTTGAGGTTATGATTTGATCCAAAGAGGATGGACTCTGTTTTACCCAGGTGAATTGATAATTTGTTGTCGTTAAGCCATGTGCAGATCTTACTTAGTTCAGAGTTAAGTGTCTTCTCAACCTGCAAGTGGTCCTTGCCCGAGACTAGGAGAGCCGAGTCATCCGCGAACAGGAACAGGTTGCAGTCACAAGCAGATGCCATGTCGTTCACGTATATTAGGAACAACAGAGGTCCCAGTATGCTACCTTGAGGAACACCACAGTTTACCGGGAGGGGGGGGGACAGGGTACCGTTAATCTCCACCACCTGTTCCCTCCCCACCAGGTAAGACTGCATCCACCTCACTGCTGCGCTGTCAAGACCGATGGCTTTTAGTTTCTCAATCAGAATAGAATGATTTACGGTGTCAAATGCCTTCTGGAGGTCCATCATGACCATGCCGCTATATTTGCCGTCATCCGCTTCGCGTTTGATTTGGTCAGTCAAATAGAGAAGGCATGTGTCAGTGGAATGAGATTTTCTGAATCCAGATTGGAACTCGTAAATCAGATTATTCTCATCGAGATATCTTGCTATCTGTTCGTAGACTATTTTCTCCATGACTTTGGATATGGAGCTAAGAATGGAAACGGGACGGTAGTTTCCAGGGTCTAGTTTGCTACCTTTTTTATGCAGGGGGGTTACTTTTGCTAGTTTGAAGTCCTGTGGGACATGACCCTGTTCGATGGAAAGGTTAATTATGTGGGTAATTATTGGAGCAATGGTGGCGGCTGAATCTCTGAGAAATCTAGCTGGAATTTTATCAAGGCCAGTGGCCTTGTGTTGAGGTAGGGCACTCAGTTTTTTAAACACTTCATCAGTTGTCACTGTGGCAAGTTTAAAACTGTCTTTTCTGACGCCCAGTTTATTGTAGAATTTCTTAACAAATTTTACACCATACCGCCCAGATGGGGCGACCAGTTTTTCAACCAGCGAACGGGCCACGGTGGTAAAGGTTTCGTTAAGATGGGTAGCCACTTCACATTTGTCAGAAATGAGAGCGGTGTCCGTTTTGATGTTTATGCTGTGGCCTATGGTTTTAGGTTTTAAGCCTAATGTGTTGTTAAGCAACTTCCATAGGTCTCGTGGTTTGTTTTTGAATTCGTCGATTTTTTCATCAATGTAGTTTTTTTGGGCGGCTCTAATATAGGCAGTTGTCTGGTTTCTAAGCTTCTTGCACTGAGCAGTAAGATGCTTGATTTGGATATTGAGGTCAGGGTTGAATTTTTTTTTTTTAAGTTTTTTGCAGCACTTACGTTTTTCATCGTACTTTTTGTCTCTGAGTTTAGCTGATTCAGCAATATCTGAGTTATACCATGGCTCTTGGCGGGCTTTAACCCTGGTGGTATTCAAGGGGGCCACGATGTCTAGAGCATCGGTCAATTTGGTTTTAAAACCACACCATGCTCCTTCGACATTTGTACACTGCAGTTCAGAGGAAAAGTCTGTATTCGCTAGAGTGTTATTTAAAGCCTCACTGGAGTAGTTTTTGAGGCTTCTAGCTACAACTGTTTTGTGGCCACTAGCCTTGGGTTTGTGTATTTTACGCGTACAGTAGATCATGTAATGATCACTAAGACCGCATACAATAGCCCCGCTAGCGGTGACTTTTGATTTGTCTGTGGTTACGATGAGATCTATGAGGGTTTGGGAGTGCTCCGTCACCCTAGTGGGCACAGTAACAAGCTGAGTGAGGCCATATTGATCACATAACCCATTAAAGGACTTGAACAGGGGTGCTTCTTTACGTAAAGCATCACAATTAAAGTCGCCCAGAGCGTAGTACTCAATACCGTCCACCTTAGCTAAGCTCTCATCAAACAGCTCAAAGAAATCATTCTGGTCAGGGGGTCTATAGACAGCACATATTAGTATATTTTTAGCATGTTCAAAAATTATCTCGACCCATACAGTTTCAAGAGAGCTGTGGTGTAGGTCTGGGCGAATGATAAAATTTAAATCATTGTGAATATACATGCAAACACCACCTCCTTTCCTGTTCCTATCATTCCTAATGACAGTGTAATTGGCTATTTCAATTCTAGCATCTGAGAATGAGTCATCGAGTTTAGTTTCTGAGAAGGTTAAAATTTGGACCTTACCATCAAAAAACATAACTCTGCCATACTTTTGCCTAGCAACGTGATTTAAACACACACAACTTTGGTCTTTTTCCGGCCAATAGGGATGAGCTGTAATTGATTAAGCCCCGCCCCCTCTGTAACAGGAAGTGTCCTTCGCCAAACAGGAAGTGCCTCTATAACTCATGAACCGTTTGTCGTACAGACTCGCGGCTGGTGTCATAAATTTTTTTTTTCTCAATTTTTTTTTTCTCAATTTTTTTTTTCTCAAATTTTTTTTTTCTCAAAAATTTTTTTTTCTCAAAAAATTTTTTTTCTCAAATTTTTTTTTTCCTCAAAAAAATTTTTTTTCTCAATTTTTTTTTTCTCAGAAATTTTTTTTTTCTCAAAAATATTTTTTTTCCTCAAATTTTTTTTTTCTCAAAGATTTTTTTTTTCTCAAAAAAGTTTTTTTCTCAATTTTTTTTTCTCAAAAATTTTTTTTCTCAAAAAAATCTCAAAAAACTATTTTTTTCTCAAAAAACCTTTTTTTTTTCTCAAAAAACTTTTTTTCTCAAAACTATTTTTTCTCAAAAAAACTTGATACCCGTGATACCGGCCAAAAATGCGCCAAAACGCCACTAATTAGTCGAAATGGCTGTGGGTGGTGTCATATGAAGAACCATAATGTTAAAGCTTATGCAAAAAATGCTAATGTTAAAAAATGTAACGCTAATGCTAACACCAACCGCTACACAAGGTTGCACAGACTTAGCGAGCTGCAGGCACACTTAAAATGTCTTGGAAATTTTCTTTTCTAGTTGGTGAATTAATTTCCCCCATTGACTTATAATGGAAATCACAAAAACTCACATTCATGTATTTTTCTCTCGCAAACCATAGGTTCTACAGTTTCAAAACTTGGAGAGGAGATTTATAATAATTGTAAGAATTAATCAAAAAATAATTACATCAGTCGGCCACATGGTGGCACTATAACACCCCCTTTACGTTTTGCTCTATAACTCTTGAACCGTAGGTCGGAAAATTAAAATTCCTTTTTCCCTGGATGCCTTGGGTCATGACGCATCTCCCTATATAGGCCCCGCCCATTTGCGTCAGGATAGATTTTCCGCCATTTTGAATGTTCTTCAAAACACACCTTTTGCTCCTTTTCCTACATATTTTCTCCAAATGTCACAAACATCAGTACACATGATCTCTGGACCCATGCGATGAACATATTCAAGCGATATTTTGATAGTCCATACCGTTCGTCCGTAACAGGCTTCCAAAGTTAGCGGGAGGTGCCCGTTTCGCAAAAAATAGCCATAAATCACGAACGAAACATCCAGTCAACACCAAATTTTAACCAAGTCACGGGTGGTATAATCAGCGAATCCCCAAAAGCATTTCCACTTCGACCCTTAGGGGGCGCCACAAATCCGCAAAACGTAACCGTTTCATGCCAAAACGCATTTTTCAGGGGGAACAACCCTCTCAAAACGAAACACAAATGATATCGGGAGTGACGCGACAACACAATCGTCTTGCAAAACTTGTGGGAGGAGCCTATTTCTTTAAAACAAGAAACCATATCCTTACATCAAGAACGCAGGATCCCAACGGCACCTTTTCGAATCGCGCGTCGCACGGCCCCGACGGTATCCGTCCTACATCCTCTCCCTCGGGCCCCGGCGTTTTGATCGGGGTCCCGGAGGCGCATCCCCGCCGCTCGCGCCGGGGCGGGGCGGGCAACCACACTCGCAATTTCACAAATTGCAAATGTTCTAGTTATATTATATAATATATAGTATATTATACTACATGTATAGATATATTATTATATTATATAATATATAGTATATTACATAGACATAATATAGATATTACTCACTCTCTCTCTCTCACACACACACACACACACACACACACACACACACACACACACACACACACACACACACACACACAGGGGGGGGGGGGGGTTGGTGGGTCAGCAGGACAGCAAGTATGTATTGAGAGGCACTCTAACCCTAACCCTTTCGTAAGAGAATCGTCGTCAATTGCAAGATATTTAAAAGTTATTTGGGGCCATGATGATTTAACCTCTTCTTCCCACTACTAGACTAAGGATTCATATTGTCTGTGTTATTGTTTACAACCACAATTATTCACGTGTGGCAAGATCGCGGTTCCACTAGTTTTACTAGTAGGTAGGCTTAGAAGCCTTTTCAGAAGTTAATTTAATGTTTTCCATTTCATGATTTCCGGTCGCTTATTTGACCCATAAGTACTGCAACCCCCGCTGCACCCACCCAGTAGTGCTGTTGCACAGCCTCCACGACCACCGCTCAGTTCACACGGGTGTGATTTTTAACTACAGAATGCATTCGAATACACGTTGGATAACCAGGAAATATGTTAAAATCTGGTTTGGCTGGGAGTGAGTTAATGATATTAAATTATATTAAATGTTATTAAATGATATTAAATGTTATTAAATGATATTAAATGATATTAAATGTTATTAAATGATATTAAATGATATTAAATGTTATTAAATGATATCAAATGTGTCTCCAGGCTCTCCAGAAGCTGTCCAGTCAGTATCTGAAGAGAGACTGGCCTGGAATCAGTCCTGAAGACACCAGAACTGACTACAGGTCTGTCTGTCTGTCTGTCTGTCTGTCTGTCTGTCTGTCTGTCTGTCTGTCTGCCTGCCTGCCTGCCTGCCTGCCTGCCTGCCTGCCTGCCTGCCTGCCTGCCTGCCTGTCTGTCTGCCTGCCTGCCTGCCTGCCTGCCTGCCTGCCTGCCTTGTCTGTCTGTCTGTCTGTCTGTCTGTCTGTCTGTCTGTCTGTCTGTCTGTCTGTCTGTCTGTCTGTCTGTCTGTCTGTCTGTCTGTCTTGGAGGTCATATCTTGAAGGGATGGTCCAGTTCTATAATAATATTATTATTCATATTGTTATTCATATTGTTATTATATTCATAGGAATGTGTATGCTGTGTGGAGGTCCTATCTTGAAGGGATGGTCCAGTTGTATAATATTATTATTCATATTATTATTCATATTGTTATTATATTCATAGGAATGTGTATGCTGTGTGGAGGTCGTATCTTGAAGGGATGGTGCAGGTCAGTCAGTCCAGACTCAACGTGTGTGAAAACTACAAGAACCAAATATCTGACCCTGCAAAGACCCTGAGACTCTACAAGGAACAACAGCTGAAGAAGGTACCTTACCTACCTATATATCTATCTATATACTTACCTACCTACCTACCTATATATCTATCTATCTATCTATCTATCTATCTATCTATCTATCTATCTATCTATCTATCTATCTATCTATCTATCTATCTATCTATCTATCTACCTCTACTTACCTACCTACCTACCTACCTATCACACATACCTACGTACCTATATTAAATATCTGACCCTGCAAAGACCCTGAGACTCTACAAGGAACAACAGCTGAAGAAGGTACCTTACCTACCTATATATCTACCTATATACCTACCTACCTAATTACACACCTCTACCACATCTATCTATCTACCTATATACCTATCACACCTACCTACTTACCTACCTACCTATTTATCTAACGATATACCTATCACACGTACCTACCTCTATTAAATATCTGACCCTGCCAAGACCCTGAGACTTTACAAGGAACAACAGCTGAAGAAGGTACCTTACCTACCTATCTATCTACCTACTTACCTATCTACCTACCTACCTACCTACCTACCTACCTACCTACCTACCTACCTACCTACCTACCTATATACCTACCTACCTATCTATCTATCTACACACCTACCTATATTAAATATCTGACCCTGCAAAGACCCTGAGACTCTACAAGGAACAACAGCTGAAGAAGGTACCTAAACACACCTACCTATCTATCTACCTACCTACTTACCTACTTACCTATATATGTACCTATCTACCTCTACCTACCTACTTACCTACCTACCTACCTACCTACCTACCTACCTACCTACCTACCTATCACACATACCTACCTACCTATATACCTACCTATCTATCTATCTATCTACCTACCTCTACCTATATACCTATCACACATACCTACCTATATTAAATATCTGACCCTGCAAAGACCCTACGACTCTACAAGGAACAACAGCTGAAGAAGGTACCTAAACACACCTACCTACTTACCTACTTACCTACCTACCTATATATCTACCTATATACCTATCACACATACCTAGGAGACACTCGGCTGCGCTACGTGTCTCCCTACGCCTCTCAGCCGGTGTAAAATACCAGGTAACCACTCGCCTCTTATGGCTTATTGCTTCAATCTACCTACCTCCTATCTGTCTACCATATCCTTACCACTCTACAAGGAACAACAACTGAAGAACCTAATATTCCCAACTTTGCATAGACAGATTGATATGAGCCAATCAGGTGCTCTGAACCTTTGATTAGACATATTGATATGAGCCAATCAGGTGCTCTGAACCTTTGATTAGACAGATTGATATGAGCCAATCAGGTGCTCTGAACCTTTGATTAGACAGATTGATATGAGCCAATCAGGTGCTCTGAACCTTTGATTAGACAGATTGATATGAGCCAATCAGGTGCTCTGAACCTTTGATTAGACATATTGAAATGAGCCAATCAGGTGCTCTGAACCTTTGATTAGACAGATTGATATGAGCCAATCAGGTGCTCTGAACCTTTGATTAGACAGATTGATATGAGCCAATCAGGTGCTCTGAACCTTTGATTAGACAGATTGATATGAGCCAATCAGGTGCTCTGAACCTTTGATTAGACAGATTGATATGAGCCAATCAGGTGCTCTGAACCTTTGATTAGACATATTGATATGAACCAATCAGGTGCTCTGAACCTTTGATTAGACAGATTGATATCAGCGTCTCCTCCCGGACAGCTGCGAGTGGCGCTAACGCTCCCGTTAGTGCCAGCCGTATCCAGGAAAATCGCGGGGATCCCGCGATGCGAATAAATGTGTTCTCATTCGTGGTTAAACTGTTCTTTTTGGCTCCCAGTCTGCTGTTGTTGGTTGTAGCTCTGGTGGTAGACATTTGTAGGTGTTGTTGGTAGGAAGCACTTTTTAGACTTTTTTTAGACACTTTTTAGATATTTTTTGACACTTTTTAGACTTTTTTTTTAGACTTTTTTAGACACTTTTTAGACTTTTTTTAGACACTTTTATACACTTTTTAGAACTTTTTAGACACTTTTTAGACACTTTTTATATATTTTTTGACACTTTTTAGACTTTTTTTTTGACTTTTTTAGACACTCATTAGACTTTTTTTAGACACTTTTAGACACTTTTTAGACTTTTTTTGGTTGTAGCTCTGGTGGTAGACATGTGTAGGTGTTGTTGGTTGCACACTATAACGTTGGAACTGGGGATGAGCTGGACTGCAAACAAGTTAGAAGTGAACAACTTTCTCTCAAATAGGTAAGACATGCTTTATAATAAAGATGCAGTGCCTCTATGTCTCTCTATGTCTCTCTCTCTCTCTCTCTCTCTCTCTCTCTCTCTCTCTCTCTCTCTCTCTCTCTCTCTCTCTATGTCTCTCTCTCAGACCATCGACCAGCTGAGTGTCATCCAATCAGAGGTTCAGGATTCGGTGAAGGAAGTGACGAAGACCAAGAAGAGATACTCAGAGAGCGAGCAGCTCGCCCAGGCAGTGAGAGAGAAGAGTGAGCTGGAGGCCAAGTAGGGAGTATACCCTATACTATACCCTATACCCTATACTATACCCTATACCCTATACCCTATACTATACCCTATACCCTATACCCTATACTATACCCTATACCCTATACCCTATACTCTTCTCTCTCACTGCCCAGGCAGTGAGAGAGAAGAGTGAGCTGGAGGCCAAGTAGGGAGTATACCCTATACTATACCCTATACCCTATACTATACCCTATACCCTATACTCTTCTCTCTCACTGCCCAGGCAGTGAGAGAGAAGAGTGAGCTGGAGGCCAAGTAGGGAGTATACCCTATACTATACCCTATACCCTATACTCTTCTCTCTCACTGCCCAGGCAGTGAGAGAGAAGAGTGAGCTAGAGGCCAAGTAGGTTACACTCTGTGTCCCCTAGGGAGTATACCCTATACTATACCCTATACTATACCCTATACTCTTCTCTCTCACTGCCCAGGCAGTGAGAGAGAAGAGTGAGCTAGAGGCCAAGTAGGGAGTATACCCTATACCCTATACCCTATACCCTATACTCTTCTCTCTCACTGCCCAGGCAGTGAGAGCGTGCGTGCGTGCGTGCGCGCGCGCTTGCGTCCCCAACCCGCGATCAACCCGGTCAAAGGGCGAAAGTTGGTGAAAGGGCCTTTCTGTGTGGAGTTTGCATGTTCTCCCTGTGTCCCCTAGGGCAGTGGTTCTCAACCTATGGGTCCCCAAATAATTTTGGGTGGTCCCCAGATGATTAACTTAATGTGCAACATTGTTTTCTCACTCAACAGTAAACAAACCAACATAAAGTTTTAGTGTTTAGAGGGTATCTGCACATTTATAAAGTGACAATTTCCATCCATCCATCTTCAACAGCTTATCCAGAATCGGGTTCCAACTGAGACCTCCATATTTCCTTATCCCGAGCAACTTCCTCCACTCCCTCAGGGAGTATACCGAGGCGTTCCCAAGCCAGTTTGGAGATATAATCCTTCCATCTGGTCTTTGGTCTGCCACGGGGTCTCCTCCCAGTGGGACGTGCATCGAGGACCTTCCTAGGAAGGCGCTCGGGGGGCATCCGTACTAGATGCCCCAACCACCTAAGCTGATTTTTAACAACTCTAAAATGACAACTTAAACATTGGATAAATTGTCAAATATGAGAGGCAGAAATTGTGAAAATAGATGGAGGGGAAAAGAACTGGTTGGAATAACGTGTTCCTTCTACGTCCAGCCGGGGAAACTCCCCCCTGTCAGGTGATAAGAAGTGGCTTGGACTCCTCATGCATAGAAGAAAGCATGAGGTCAGTCCGTTGCTCTCCCCAGGTTGGCAGAGGGAGTGTAGCATATCGTCACTGTCGGGCAAAAACCTCGTATCTCCAAGTTTCAAGTTTGTACATTTGTTCGCAAAGTAAAAGCCCTGCTTCATCACAAAAGTAGTGAAAACAGCAGATCTACAAGCACACAACACCTCGCGATGCGAGGCGTTGTGTGCTTTTGTTATAGTAATTTTCTGATCATACTACTGAATACAATATATAAATTTAATTTCCACAAGGTAGAGTGACAATGAATACAATATGTTTATTAACAACAAAGTTAAGAACTCTGAGGCAACACGCATGCTAGTGTCCTCTCATTCTCTGGGCAGTTTCTCATTTATACAAGACAGTGACAAGAATATCTGCAGGGTTTCTACTGTCTACTAAACATTTATACAAGACAGTGACAAGAATATCTGCAGGGTGTCTACTGTCTACTAAACATTTATACAAGACAGTGTGACAAGAACATCTGCAGGCGTGTCTACTGTCTACTAAACATTTATACAAGACAGTGACAAGAACATCTGCAGGCGTGTCTACTGTCTACTAAACATTTATACAAGACAGTGACAAGAATATCTGCAGGGTGTCTACTGTCTACTAAACATTTATACAAGACAGTGACAAGAATATCTGCAGGGTGTCTACTGTCTACTAAACATTTATACAAGACAGTGACAAGAATATCTGCAGGGTTTCTACTGTCTACTAAACATTTATACAAGACAGTTACAAGAATATCTGCAGGGTTTCTACTGTCTACTAAACATTTATACAAGAGAGTGACAAGAATATCTGCAGGGTTTCTACTGTCTACTAAACATTTATACAAGACAGTGACAAGAATATCTGCAGGGTTTCTACTGTCTACTAAACATTTATACAAGACAGTGACAAGAATATCTGCAGGGTTTCTACTGTCTACTAAACATTTATACAAGACAGTGTGACCAGAATATCTGCAGGGTGTCTACTGTCTACTAAACATTTATACAAGAGAGTGACAAGAATATCTGCAGGGTTTCTACTGTCTACTAAACATTTATACAAGACAGTGACAAGAATATCTGCAGGGTTTCTACTGTCTACTAAACATTTATACAAGACAGTGACAAGAATATCTGCAGGGTTTGTACTGTCTACTAAACATTTATACAAGACAGTGTGACCAGAATATCTGCAGGGTGTCTACTGTCTACTAAACATTTATACAAGACAGTGACAAGAATATCTGCAGGGTGTCTACTGTCTACTAAACATTTATACAAGACAGTGACAAGAATATCTGCAGGGTTTCTACTGTCTACTAAACATTTATACAAGACAGTTACAAGAATATCTGCAGGGTTTCTACTGTCTACTAAACATTTATACAAGAGAGTGACAAGAATATCTGCAGGGTTTCTACTGTCTACTAAACATTTATACAAGACAGTGACAAGAATATCTGCAGGGTTTCTACTGTCTACTAAACATTTATACAAGAAAGTGACAAGAATATCTGCAGGGTTTCTACTGTCTACTAAACATTTATACAAGACAGTGACAAGAATATCTGCAGGGTTTCTACTGTCTACTAAACATTTATACAAGACAGTGTGACCAGAATATCTGCAGGCGTGTCTACTGTCTACTAAACATTTATACAAGACAGTGACAAGAATATCTGCAGGGTGTCTACTGTCTACTAAACATTTATACAAGACAGTGACAAGAATATCTGCAAGGTTTCTACTGTCTACTAAACATTTATACAAGACAGTGTGACAAGAATATCTGCAGGGTTTCTACTGTCTACTAAACATTTATACAAGACAGTGACAAGAATATCTGCAGGGTTTCTACTGTCTACTAAACATTTATACAAGACAGTGTGACAAGAATATCTGCAGGGTTTCTACTGTCTACTAAACAGAGTCTAAAGATACAATTCAGTTGTGAAGAGTCTTCCGTTTATGGACTGGTGACGTAGGAGCCAGTCAGCATTTGGCAGCTGTTCGTATCCCAGCTGTTCGTATCACAGCTGTTCGTATCACAGCTGTTCATATCCCAGCTGTTCATATCACAGCTGTTCATATCCCAGCTGTTCGTATCCCAGCTGTTCGTATCCCAGCTGTTCGTATCACAGCTGTTCGTATCACAGCTGTTCATATCCCAGCTGTTCATATCACAGCTGCTGTGGAGTTGGTCTTGTGTGGAAGGTGACTCATCATACAGTAAGTTTGGGAAATACACAATATTACATATTGACAGTCGTATAAATAATTTCTACTACAGCTTGTAGATCTGCTGTTTTCACTAGTTTAATTCATTTTTAAAATGATAAATGCAAAACAAACGGTTTTGGACATACAAGGTTTCCACCGGACAACGACGATATGCAAGCTTGTAGATCTGCAACATTTTGTGCAAGTCTTTGAATCTGTTTGACCCGATTCTATAAATGTCTTCTAAATCAGTGGTTCTCAAACCTTTTCATGTCAAGGACCCCCAGAATTACATGTGTTTTGCCGTGGACCCCCATCTCAAAACCTGTTGCTCCAGGGACCCCCTTCCCCCAGAAGCAAATATTTGAGTTACAAATGTTCGCTTTTAAAAAGATATATTCAAAGACTTCACACGATTTTTCAAAAATAGCAGATCTACAAGCTCGCTGTGAGCTTGTAGATCTGCTATTTTTGAATAGTTAAAACATGAAATAATTCTAGGCCTGAATGGGTTAAAACGGTATAAATTGTAGATGAGAGATTTTCAACAGAACGTCATCTGAGAACGTCTTCTCTCTCACTGCCCAGGCAGTGAGAGAGAAGAGTGAGCTGGAGGCCAAGTAGGGAGTATACCCTATACTATACCCTATACCCTATACTCTTCTCTCTCACTGCCCAGGCAGTGAGAGAGAAGAGTGAGCTAGAGGCCAAGTAGGTTACACTCTGTGTCCCCTAGGGAGTATACCCTATACTATACCCTATACTATACCCTATACTCTTCTCTCTCACTGCCCAGGCAGTGAGAGAGAAGAGTGAGCTAGAGGCCAAGTAGGGAGTATACCCTATACCCTATACCCTATACCCTATACTCTTCTCTCTCACTGCCCAGGCAGTGAGAGCGTGCGTGCGTGCGTGCGCGCGCGCTTGCGTCCCCAACCCGCGATCAACCCGGTCAAAGGGCGAAAGTTGGTGAAAGGGCCTTTCTGTGTGGAGTTTGCATGTTCTCCCTGTGTCCCCTAGGGCAGTGGTTCTCAACCTATGGGTCCCCAAATAATTTTGGGTGGTCCCCAGATGATTAACTTAATGTGCAACATTGTTTTCTCACTCAACAGTAAACAAACCAACATAAAGTTTTAGTGTTTAGAGGGTATCTGCACATTTATAAAGTGACAATTTCCATCCATCCATCTTCAACAGCTTATCCAGAATCGGGTTCCAACTGAGACCTCCATATTTCCTTATCCCGAGCAACTTCCTCCACTCCCTCAGGGAGTATACCGAGGCGTTCCCAAGCCAGTTTGGAGATATAATCCTTCCATCTGGTCTTTGGTCTGCCACGGGGTCTCCTCCCAGTGGGACGTGCATCGAGGACCTTCCTAGGAAGGCGCTCGGGGGGCATCCGTACTAGATGCCCCAACCACCTAAGCTGATTTTTAACAACTCTAAAATGACAACTTAAACATTGGATAAATTGTCAAATATGAGAGGCAGAAATTGTGAAAATAGATGGAGGGGAAAAGAACTGGTTGGAATAACGTGTTCCTTCTACGTCCAGCCGGGGAAACTCCCCCCTGTCAGGTGATAAGAAGTGGCTTGGACTCCTCATGCATAGAAGAAAGCATGAGGTCAGTCCGTTGCTCTCCCCAGGTTGGCAGAGGGAGTGTAGCATATCGTCACTGTCGGGCAAAAACCTCGTATCTCCAAGTTTCAAGTTTGTACATTTGTTCGCAAAGTAAAAGCCCTGCTTCATCACAAAAGTAGTGAAAACAGCAGATCTACAAGCACACAACACCTCGCGATGCGAGGCGTTGTGTGCTTTTGTTATAGTAATTTTCTGATCATACTACTGAATACAATATATAAATTTAATTTCCACAAGGTAGAGTGACAATGAATACAATATGTTTATTAACAACAAAGTTAAGAACTCTGAGGCAACACGCATGCTAGTGTCCTCTCATTCTCTGGGCAGTTTCTCATTTATACAAGACAGTGACAAGAATATCTGCAGGGTTTCTACTGTCTACTAAACATTTATACAAGACAGTGACAAGAATATCTGCAGGGTGTCTACTGTCTACTAAACATTTATACAAGACAGTGTGACAAGAACATCTGCAGGCGTGTCTACTGTCTACTAAACATTTATACAAGACAGTGACAAGAACATCTGCAGGCGTGTCTACTGTCTACTAAACATTTATACAAGACAGTGACAAGAATATCTGCAGGGTGTCTACTGTCTACTAAACATTTATACAAGACAGTGACAAGAATATCTGCAGGGTGTCTACTGTCTACTAAACATTTATACAAGACAGTGACAAGAATATCTGCAGGGTTTCTACTGTCTACTAAACATTTATACAAGACAGTTACAAGAATATCTGCAGGGTTTCTACTGTCTACTAAACATTTATACAAGAGAGTGACAAGAATATCTGCAGGGTTTCTACTGTCTACTAAACATTTATACAAGACAGTGACAAGAATATCTGCAGGGTTTCTACTGTCTACTAAACATTTATACAAGACAGTGACAAGAATATCTGCAGGGTTTCTACTGTCTACTAAACATTTATACAAGACAGTGTGACCAGAATATCTGCAGGGTGTCTACTGTCTACTAAACATTTATACAAGAGAGTGACAAGAATATCTGCAGGGTTTCTACTGTCTACTAAACATTTATACAAGACAGTGACAAGAATATCTGCAGGGTTTCTACTGTCTACTAAACATTTATACAAGACAGTGACAAGAATATCTGCAGGGTTTGTACTGTCTACTAAACATTTATACAAGACAGTGTGACCAGAATATCTGCAGGGTGTCTACTGTCTACTAAACATTTATACAAGACAGTGACAAGAATATCTGCAGGGTGTCTACTGTCTACTAAACATTTATACAAGACAGTGACAAGAATATCTGCAGGGTTTCTACTGTCTACTAAACATTTATACAAGACAGTTACAAGAATATCTGCAGGGTTTCTACTGTCTACTAAACATTTATACAAGAGAGTGACAAGAATATCTGCAGGGTTTCTACTGTCTACTAAACATTTATACAAGACAGTGACAAGAATATCTGCAGGGTTTCTACTGTCTACTAAACATTTATACAAGAAAGTGACAAGAATATCTGCAGGGTTTCTACTGTCTACTAAACATTTATACAAGACAGTGACAAGAATATCTGCAGGGTTTCTACTGTCTACTAAACATTTATACAAGACAGTGTGACCAGAATATCTGCAGGCGTGTCTACTGTCTACTAAACATTTATACAAGACAGTGACAAGAATATCTGCAGGGTGTCTACTGTCTACTAAACATTTATACAAGACAGTGACAAGAATATCTGCAAGGTTTCTACTGTCTACTAAACATTTATACAAGACAGTGTGACAAGAATATCTGCAGGGTTTCTACTGTCTACTAAACATTTATACAAGACAGTGACAAGAATATCTGCAGGGTTTCTACTGTCTACTAAACATTTATACAAGACAGTGTGACAAGAATATCTGCAGGGTTTCTACTGTCTACTAAACAGAGTCTAAAGATACAATTCAGTTGTGAAGAGTCTTCCGTTTATGGACTGGTGACGTAGGAGCCAGTCAGCATTTGGCAGCTGTTAGTATCCCAGCTGTTCGTATCACAGCTGTTCGTATCACAGCTGTTCATATCCCAGCTGTTCATATCACAGCTGTTCATATCCCAGCTGTTCGTATCCCAGCTGTTCGTATCCCAGCTGTTCGTATCACAGCTGTTCGTATCACAGCTGTTCATATCCCAGCTGTTCATATCACAGCTGCTGTGGAGTTGGTCTTGTGTGGAAGGTGACTCATCATACAGTAAGTTTGGGAAATACACAATATTACATATTGACAGTCGTATAAATAATTTCTACTACAGCTTGTAGATCTGCTGTTTTCACTAGTTTAATTCATTTTTAAAATGATAAATGCAAAACAAACGGTTTTGGACATACAAGGTTTCCACCGGACAACGACGATATGCAAGCTTGTAGATCTGCAACATTTTGTGCAAGTCTTTGAATCTGTTTGACCCGATTCTATAAATGTCTTCTAAATCAGTGGTTCTCAAACCTTTTCATGTCAAGGACCCCCAGAATTACATGTGTTTTGCCGTGGACCCCCATCTCAAAACCTGTTGCTCCAGGGACCCCCTTCCCCCAGAAGCAAATATTTGAGTTACAAATGTTCGCTTTTAAAAAGATATATTCAAAGACTTCACACGATTTTTCAAAAATAGCAGATCTACAAGCTCGCTGTGAGCTTGTAGATCTGCTATTTTTGAATAGTTAAAACATGAAATAATTCTAGGCCTGAATGGGTTAAAACGGTATAAATTGTAGATGAGAGATTTTCAACAGAACGTCATCTGAGTGAACAGGATGGATTTTATGATTAATTAAAAAAACACCCGAACTATTCAATATTTATACACTTTATGATCCAAATGCCCGCAGCAGTGTGTGTGTGTGTGTGTGTGTGTGTGTGTGTGTGTGTGTGCGTGTGTGCACGTGGATGGTCAGGTTCATTTCCCCTCCACTCCACAAGGAGGCGCTACAGTGGCTCAGAGCCCAAACGTGTTGGCGTTGGTTTGTTTGTGTGGAAATACTTTGTTGTTGTTGTTGTTGTTGCTGTTGTTGTGTCAGGAGATGTGTTATCTTTTTACTGTAATGATAATGGTGTGTTCAGTGTTGGAGAAGTTAAAGTTACATGTAACTGAGTTACGTAACTAAGTTACATTTTGCTGTAACTTGCTGCTAACTGAGTTACATTCATATTTCTGTAACTCGTCAAGTAACTGAGATAATTTTTGGGCTCAAGTTACAAGTTACAAGAAGTTATAATTTTATATAATTACATAATTTGTATAATTAGATTTGACGATCAAATGTCCTCAACAGATCATACTTTTCTTATGTATATATATATATATATATATATATATATATATATATATATATATATATATACATATATATATATATTACTTTATTTTAGGAACACAGATGTTTACTAAAGAAAATGTCAACCTTTTTTAAATAAAACTCAGTTGAGAGGCATATTTCTGCTGGCATGTGACTTTCTTTTAGGATATTATATTTTGTTCCATGAACACCAAATGTACATTCTCAATTTAACGCTGAAATAAAAAGTAACTCAAGTTACTCAAGTTAATTTTTCTATGTAACTTGAAACTTTATAAGTTACATTTCTCCAGGGCTATAACTTTAACTTGATCAAGTTACTGCCATGGTGAGTTACTTGTAACTGTACAAGTTACTGCCATGGTGAGTTACTTGTAACTGTACAAGTTACTGCCATGGTGAGTTACTTGTAACTGTACAAGTTACGCTTTTAGTAAGTAACTTCCTGAACACTGGGTTTGTTTGTTTTCTGTTTGTTTTCCCAGGTCTAAACTTGGATTGTTTCAATCAAGAATTAGTTTACAGAAAGCTAGTGTGAAGGTGAGACACACACACACACACACACACACACACACACACACACACACACACACACACACACACACACACACACACACATACATACGCACACTAAGGTTGTTCGATATGGCCAAAAAATTAAATCTCGATTATTTTCTCTGAAATCCCGATTTTCGATTTCGATTTCGATTTTTTGTTAAAAGAATAATACATTGTTTCAACTATTTTGTTTTCATTAAAAAAATGCAAGGATTTTTTTTTTTTTTTCATTATTGTTTCATTTTTTGATTTTTTTTATATAGCCAAATAGCAAAATGCAATAAAACAATAAGGGTATTAATAATAATAACTTTAGTTGCGCAACAATCACATACAGAAGTTAAATTAGCGTCCTTAGTGTTTCATTATCAATAGTGAGTGACAAAACAGCCAAAACAAGCCAGCTCTTGGAGGCTGGTGAAACGGGTGAAAAAATAGCTAAGGCCACCCCTGAATTTTGGCTGGCATTTCGCCTACCAAAATGTAATTCCTGGCTACGCCCCTGCCCTGCACCACTCATGCACGGAGATGTTGACTGATTGTAAACGGAGGCGAAGCGCTTCGCTTCCCGACGCAAAATTAACACAGTGACAGGGACAGTAGGAGACTACAGTCAGTAGGTGGGTAACACAGAATTAATAAGCTTCTTTCAAACTACAACAAGAAGTAAGTTTACCAGCTCAGCAGCGTTTTGTTCTGTTTTCTGCTTGAACCATCGCGAGTGAGCGCAGTGCGGTGGTGAACTCTGCTCAGTCTGACGTGCGCTAAACGCGCATCAAAGAAATGACACATCAGA
This sequence comes from Nannobrachium achirus, assembly GCF_963921795.1. Classification (NCBI taxonomy): domain Eukaryota; kingdom Metazoa; phylum Chordata; class Actinopteri; order Myctophiformes; family Myctophidae; genus Nannobrachium; species Nannobrachium achirus. The sequence continues at coordinate 151,513 of NC_137817.1, forward strand.
GAGAAAGTAGTATTAATTTGGTGTCGGACCTTGTCGTCCTGCTTTAGGAGGACGGGGCTGTGTACTTTTTGCGCGTGCAAGGCTCCAATGAGTAAGAATTTCCCTAATTAAAGTGAAAATCGATTTTACGATTTCCATTTTTTTAAATCGTCCAAAAGAAAAAAACCGGGTTACGATTAAAAATCGATTAATAGAACAACCCTAACGCACACACACACACACACACACACACACACACACACACACATACGCACACACACACACACACACACACACACACACACACACACACACACACACACACACACACACACACACACGCGCGCGCACACACCCACACACTATTCGACGTTGTTCACCGAAGTCGAATATTCACTTTTTACTTTTTATTATTTTTTATTGTTTCCTCTTTAAAAAATATATAGTTTATAAAGCTTGGCTAGATAGGAAGGCCTTTTTAGGCCGTGACCCCCAAAATAAACATATTTGAACTGAAGTTGGGACCCCCACCTGGCTCATCATTGGCTCTCGGACAATGTCGTCTCAAGCAGTTAGTGCCCCCCCCCCCTCCTCCTCCTCCTCCTGGGCTCTACTCTCTCCCTGTCTGTATTTCTCCACAGCCCAAGTTTTGAGGAAGTAATCTCTACATTATATTGTCCTTTAATTGTAAATATGGGCATATAAAATACATGTGTCCATTCAAATATCTTATTTACATCAATATCCTTCATATCAAGTAGTCTGTTTATGCTTTGGTGAAATAATTAAAATCGCTATTGTATCGCATTGTATTTGAGCACTGCTCCCCGGGTTACAGAGCTCCGCGGCAGCTCCCTCCTCTGTGTCCAAGCAGGCGAGCACAGTGCACTGCTCGCCTCCCCCCTCCTTACCGACACTGTCAGAGCACAGTGCACCGTTCCCCGGTAACAGCTCAGTGAGACACTAGGCTATGTCTTTGTAACAGCACAGTGCACCGTTCCCCGGTAACAGCTCAGTGAGACACTAGGCTATGTCTTTGTAACAGCACAGTGCACCGTTCCCCGGTAACAGCTCAGTGAGACACTAGGCTATGTCTTTGTAACAGCACAGTGCACCGTTCCCCGGTAACAGCTCAGTGAGACACTAGGCTATGTCTTTGCTGTGTCGGAATGGAGGGAGCCCCCCCACACACCCAATGGCATGGGCCAGCGAGCAGAGAGTAAAACGCTATGATAAGAAGTTTTTCTGGAACGTTACCGCGGCGCGGGCGGTCTAAATTGAACTCCGCGAAGGTACATAATGTAACCACAAGGCTCCGGTAATGTATCGTCCCCGGGGTAAGAAAAAACACCCGCGCCTGGGGCTCGGCTCGTATTTTGAACACAATTCACCGCTGAGCCTCTGTAGCTGCCATGGTTGGTTCTGTGTGTGAGTGTCTGTGTCCTGTGTCTTGTGCGAAAGCAACGAAAATGCGAGCACGCACCCGATCCACATTGAAACTGCAACACGCATCTCTCAGTGTGTTGAAGGGGCGGCCGCAGATCTGTAAGTGCGTGCGCATGCGTATGTGTGCGTGCGTGTGTGTGTGTGTGTGTGTGTGTGTGTGTGTGTGGCCACTGGGTCGGGACCATAGTTTGGGAACCGCTGGCCTATAAGGGCTGAAGTGATTGATAATCAAAATCTACAAAGTTACTAGTAACTAAAGCCTCCAAATGATTGTAGTGGAGTCGGAGAGATAAAGTGCATTTGCCTCTGAGATGTAGTGGAGTAGAAGTATAAGAATTGAAAATTGGAAATACTCAAGTAAAGTACAAATACTCAAAATTGTACTCAAGTACATGTAGTTAGTTACTGCACCATACTAATAGAATGAGTGGGAGAGAGAGGCTCCCCTGGTGGTGAATATAAAGTATTTCAGGTGACAGACCTTTTTTCAACAGGGCCCATAAAAGAAAGCTACCACAGCTCCATGGAGTGGATTTTCAAGTTTAAACATTTTAAAACATGTTTTTAGGACCAGGGCAAAGACTTTTATGATTGGTAAAAACAGAATGTCATTTGACCTTTAAAGGAGCTATAGTCAACTTTTTCTTGAAAAACGGTTGCTAAAATAAAAATAATGTTTCGAAAATATTTTATAAAAAAATAAGCTTCATATATGTGTTTCTAAACAAAAATTACCACAAAAAGCGTAAAATAATGATAAAATAATAATTTTGGCCATTGTCAGACCGACACTTTGTTTACATTCTAGTCTATAGACTAGGATGTAAACAAAGTGTCGGCCCTACAATGAAAAAGTTGACTATAGCTCCTTTAATGTTGGATTAAATGCAGTAAAAAATAAATCAGTCGTATCTTGTCATTGGTAGTTAGTAAGTTAAGGACCTAATCTTGACCCTCTTTCTCTCTCTCTCTCTCTCTCTCTCTCTCTCTCTCTCTCTCTCTCTCTCTCTCTCTCTCTCTCTCCAGTTAAAAGCAAAGAGAAGTGATTGTAACTCCAAGGCGACTCAGGCCAGGAATGATTACCTGCTAACGCTAGCAGCTGCTAACGCTCACCATGACCGCTACTATACTACTGATCTACTGAGCTGTATACAGGTAACTATGCTACGCTACGCTATGCTATGCTATGCTATGCTATGCTATGCTACGCTATGCTATGCTACGCTACACTATACAATGCTACTGATCTACTGAGCTGTATACAGGTAACTATGCTACGCTACGCTATGCTACGCTATGCTATGCTACGCTACACTATACTATACTACTGATCTACTGAAGTGTATACAGGTAACCTTCGTTCACAACAGGCCGTTTGGTTTCCGCCTAAAGCGCGGAAACCACTAGAAGAAGGGGCGTCGCTTTGATTTGGTTCCCTCCGTTTGTTTCACTTTTAAAATGCTCCAGTAGCCTAGTCTAGTCTTGCCAGTCGCTAACAGTTGAACTAAAAGATGCATATTACATTACAAGCCCGAAAAGTGAAGTGATCCCAGACTAGTAGCCTATACAGGTAACTAAAGCTAGCTCCATGCTGGGGACTAGCCTCCATGCTAATAATATAATGAGAGTCTCAGTGAATAATAAATATAAAAGACAGAAGGACAGGACCTCAGGCCACACACACACACGCACGCACGCACGCACGCACGCACGCACACACGCACACACACACACACACACACACACACACACACACACACGCACGCACGCACGCACGCACGCACGCACGCACGCACGCACGCACGCACGCACACACGCACACACACACACACACACACACACACACACACACACACACACACAGAAAGAGGGACATGTCTTGAGGCGACCAATCTGCTCATGTGATCTCTGTGTCCTCCTTCAATCATATTTTAATCAGATTACATATTATGAACATAATGTAAAATACCTACATAATGTACATATGAACATAATGTAAAATACCTACATAATGTACATATGAACATAATGTAAAATACCTACATAATGTACATATGAACATAATGTAAAATACCTACATAATGTACATATGAACATAATGTAAAATACCTACATAATGTACATATGAACATAATGTAAAATACCTACATAATGTACATATGTACATAATGCATCCATAACGTACATAGCGTTGAGTGAGGCAAACTTTTAGATCCTAGTCTTCATCAAAAATAGCAGATCTACAAGCTCACAACTTGTCTTGCTGTGAGCTTGTAGATTGGCTAGGGAGTGAGTCTGTTGTTGTTTATCAGGTGGTAAATGGAGGTGTATGTAAACATGACTCTCTGTCTCCCCCTGTAGGTGTTGGATGGAGGTTTATTTAAACATGACTCCGTCTGGATGGAGGTGTATTTAAACATGACTCTCTGTCTCCCCCTGTAGGTGTTGGATGGAGGTTTATTTAAACATGACTCTGTCTGGATGGAGGTGTATTTAAACATGACTCTCTGTCTCCCCCTGTAGGTGTTGGATGGAGGTGTATTTAAACATGACTCTGTGTCTCCCCCTGTAGGTTCTGGATGGAGGTGTATTTAAACATGACTCTCTGTCTCCCCCTGTAGGTGTTGGATGGAGGTGTATTTAAACATGACTCTGTGTCTCCCCCTGTAGGTTCTGGATGGAGGTGTATTTGAACATGTTAAAGACTACCTGGTCTCTTTGTGTCGCACTGAGCTGGAGGCGTTCCAGACAACGCACTCCACCTTCCAGTTCCTATTGGACAAGAGCACCAGGGTAACACACACACACACGCACGCACGCACGCACGCACACACACACACACACGCACACGCACGTGCACGGGGAGCGCTTCGCTGTTACTACATATCATCTGTTGCACACCCTTAGGGTCGTTTCTTACTCTTATAAGGAGCCTAACTAATTTCGTTTCGGGAGGGCTCCCCGACCCCAAATTATTTAAGTTCGGGGGGAGTCCATTCATACTTTTTTTTCCTTTTTTTTAAGATTTGTTTTTTGGGCTTTTGCCTTTATTGATAGGACAGTAGACAGGAAATGGGGAGAGAGACAGGGAATGACATGCGGCAAAGGTCGTCCGGGTCGGGAATCGAACCGGCGACGCCGCGGCAACCATGCCTATGTGGCGGTGCCCATGTGGTATGCGCCTTGACCAGTAGGCCACCAGACGCCCCATTCATACTTTATTAACTGCTTGTGCCGAAGTCGCTAGTAAATATTGGAGGTCCATGGCATGACAACGTTTGTGGCCGATGAATGAGCGTTGCAGGGCGGATACATATCTGACTGGCCCTCGCGCTGCACGCTGAATGACTGGAGGTCCATTGAGTAGCTGCTCCAGCAGGCAGCAGCACCAGTGACCGTCTCTTTTCTCTCTCTCACTCACACTCACAAACGCTCAAGCTCTGTCAAAACATTTAATCTACAAGCTCACATTATAGACGTGCCGCCTCTCTTGCTGCATGCATGTCATCACGCAGTCACAACTCGTCAACACGGAACATTAGCAAAGTTGTGTTTAAGCTTTTCTTTTCTCTTTAAAACGGTCGGCGACTAGCGAGACATGCACCAAAGCTCTCTCTCTGTGTGTGTGTGTGTGTGTGTGTGTGTGTGTGTGTGTTTGTGTGTGTGTGTGTGTGTGTGTGTGTGTGTGTGTGTGTGTGTGTGTGTGTGTGTGTGTGTGTGTGTGTGTGTGTGTGTGTGTGTGTGTGTGTGTGTGTGTGTGTGTGTGTGTGTGTGTGTGTGTGTGTGTCGCGCGCGCCTCCCAGTCCATCACTCTCGTCTCCTGCCAGAGCGAGAACCAGCTGACAATACACGTCCTGCGTGTCTCCCTCCCAAACGACCGCTGTTTCCTTGGCTTCAGAGCCGAAAATATTAAATTGGAGCCGGGCTGAATGAATGAGAAGACACTGCTGAGCACCGAAATTAAGTCGGGATGTCACAACATTTCGGCAGCACCGTGGAGCCGAGTTTAGTCGGTTGACGCCCCCCCGAACCGGGGACGACGACCCATATTTGGGTCTGGCCAGTGCCGAACCGAAATAAGTTAGGCTCTTTATTAGAGTGTCGAACTGGCGGTCGTTCGAAAGAGGGAGATTTCCCCGCGTGCATGCATGCACACAATGTGTTTTATGGTTCAAATGGAGTTTGAAGTTACAATGGGTTTGTATAGGAAGGGGGCGTGGCTGTGCATGTTGTGTAATCTGAAGATTTAAAAATGGAGGTCGCAAAACTACTTGGAAGAGTCAAACATCACTACAGAGTCAATACAAAGACTCTCTCTCTCTCTCTCTCTCTCTCTCTCTCTCTCTCTCTCTCTCTCATTGTGTGTGAATGTCTCTCGTCCAGGTGGTACAGGAGTTCAACCAGCAGCTTTTTATGACAGAAAATCCAGTTTTTCACAAAACACAAGAATTCTACTTCCTGCCGTCGGAGACCGACATGGTGAGACACGCACACGCACGCACGCACGCACGCACGCACGCACGCACGCACACACACGCACGCACGCACGCACGCACGCACGCACGCACGCACATGCACGCACGCACGCACGCACGCACGCACGCACGCACACATGCACACACTAGAGTTCCCAAATTAGTTTATCAGAGTGTCAGTAGTTATAGTTTAGATTAACAGTAGTTTATCACAGTGTCAGTAGTTATAGTTTAGATTAACAGTAGTTTATCACAGTGTCAGTAGTTATAGTTTAGATTGACAGTAGTTTATCAGTGTCAGTAGTTATAGTTTAGATTGACAGTAGTTTATCACAGTGTCAGTAGTTATTGCGACCGTAGGTCGCATTTACTACCAAAACCTCCACCGGCTGTCTGTGAGTGAGTGAGTGAGTGAGTGAGTCAGTGAGTCCGTCACACTTTTGCCCTGCTCATATCTCCACAACCGTTGCCCCCATCCATGCCAAATTTTGCACACACACTCCTTGACTGCCAAACTACAACCTCCAAGGACCCCCGGAGCCCCAGGGACCCCCAGGTCCCTGGGGGACCCCCAGATGTAAAAAATGACCAAATGTGCTCACACGTCACACTTTTTCCCTGCTTATATCTCTGCACCCGTTGACCCGATCCATGCCAGATTTTACACACACACACTCCTTGCCTGCCAAACTACAACCTCCAAGGACCCCCGGAGCCCCAGGGACCTGGGGGTCCCTGGGGGACCCCCAGATGTAAAAAATTACCAAATGTGCAAAAATGACCAAATGACCACCCCAACGGGGCTGCTCACAGGGAATTCCCGGGGACCACCCAATCCTGGTGCTCCAGAACGGATGCAAAAGTGGTGGCGCCCCCAGTGGAGGACCCCCTGCCACTGCAGCGCACATAAAATGCCGTAACTCGGCCTAGGAGCGTCCGGGAGAGCCGGGGCCGGTACCTATTCGTCCGCCAAGGCAACGCGGAGACCCCACCCCTCATTTCTCACATGGCCCTATTCTAGCGCCACCTTCAGGACGATTTTTAAAACACATTTTTGGACACTGCTCCTACAGTTTTTGCCCTAAAATCACAAATATCACTACACAGCATGTCTACACTCATGTCATCAACATGGATCAGGAAGATTTTGGAAAAACACATTTTTGCCCTATTTGTGGAGATAAGCCACCTACGGTCGCTTATCTCCCGATTAGGGAGTCTTACTGGTAGTTTAGATTGATCAGTGTCAGTAGCTTCAGGCTGTGATGTTATTTTAAAAGACAGCAGGCAGTTTAGTTTCACATCTTTGTAATGCGTTTTGCATCAAGAAAAGTACATTGAAAGCAGGACAAACCTGGATATTTTGTCAAGGACTTCCAGTCATCCGTTTTGTGGCAGCAGGGTTTTTATTGTGTCTAAAAATACATTTGTAACAACTTGTACGCAACGCCTGCTCCCAACCAGTGAAATCACAACCATTGAAGGGCTGTTCAGACCAACTCTGTGATTCGCAGTCTAAACGATATTTCTGTGCTCCTCCAGTCTGCGGCGGCTGTTGTCGGATCACTTCCCTTTCAATCACCCCAGAGCCACACCTACACTAGCCTCTACACTAGCCTCGCGTAGCCAGGCTCTCATCTGCCAAGAGAAAAGCCTGGTCGACCATAGGCTGAAACGGTGCTTCCTTCGCCGGGAGAATTTCACAGGATGTTATTGTTTTTTCATATTCCTCGCTGGCGAAAAAAAACAGTTCTACTTCTCCTGACCCATCGGTTGCGCTCGTAATAAACAATATACAAACAAAAACATGGATTCTGACCAAAGGACACCTATTAAGAGTGAGTTAAGAGCTACAATCTTTTTGTAAACAGACTGCAACAGCACTTCCTCCACCTCCGGTGTCTGTAGGTTCATGTGTCTGTAGGTGTCTGTAGGTGTCTGTAGGTTCATGTGTCTGTAGGTGTCTGTAGGTGTCTGTAGGTTCATGTGTCTGTAGGTGTCTGTAGGTTCATGTGTCTGTAGGTGTCTGTAGGTGTCTGTAGGTTCATGTGTCTGTAGGTGTCTGTAGGTTCATGTGTCTGTAGGTGTCTGTAGGTTCATGTGTCTGTAGGTGTCTGTAGGTGTCTGTAGGTTCATGTGTCTGTAGGTGTCTGTAGGTTAATGCTGTTTACATCGGCTATTCTGACCAGGGTGCACCTACACTCAGAGCAGCTCTGCTTTCATTGGCTCACATAGCTGTCAATCACCCCAGAGCCACGCCTACACACAGAACAGCTCTGCTTTCATTGGCTTAGAGCATCTTAGAGCATCTTAGAGCATCTTAGAGCATCTTGGAGCATCAATCACGCACAAGATCTGAATAAAGGTTGATGAACTTCATTCAGATCAGAATGTCCTGTCAGTCCGTCAGACGCGGCACATCAGTGAGAACTTTGCCGTATCGTAGTAGACGGACCGTCACGCATCATGATGTGTGCGTTCACACACACAACACAGAGCTGGTCTGAATGGCTTCACACATGCACACATAAGTACCCTTTTGCATGTGTGTGTGTGTGTGTGTGTGTGTGTGTGTGTGTGTGTGTGTGTGTGTGTGTGTGTGTGATATATATGTGCGTGTGTGTGTGTGTGTGTGTGTGTGTGTGTGTGTGATATATGTGTATGTGTATGTGTATGTGCGTGTGTGTGTGTGTGTGTGTGTGTGTGTGTGTGTGTGTGTGTGTGTGTGTGTGTGTGTGTGTGTGTGTGAGTGTGTGTGTGTGTGTGTGTGTGTGTTTTTTCTTTCTTTCTTTCTTTCTTTCTTTCTTTCTTTCTTTCTTTCTTTCTTTCTTTCTTTCTTTCTTTCTTTGTTTGTTTGTTTGTTTGTTTGTTTGTTTCTTTCAGTGTCTTTCCTTCCTTGTTTGATCCTTTGACCTTTGATAACAACTTTCTCCCTGAACTGTTTTTCTACTAACTCTCAGTGTGTGTGTGTGTGTGTGTGTGTGTGTGTGTGTGTGTGTGTGTGTGTGTGTGTGTGTGTGTGTGTGTGTTTGTGTGTGTGTGTGTGTGTGTGTGTGTGTGTGTGTGTGTGCGTGCGTGTGTGCATGCGTGTCAGACTCTGACCTCGGTACAGAAGTTGGTGGACATCGAGCCTTCGCCCGTCAGCGCCATGAGAATGACCCTGGCACAGGTACTTAATACTAATTAATACTGATTAATACTGATTTATACCATGTTAATTATAGGTATTACATATTTATCATCATGAGAATGACCCTCGCACAGGTACTTAATACTAATTAATACTGATTAATACTAGATAATACTAATTAATACTAATTAATACTAATTAATACGAATTAATACCATGTTAATTATAGTTATTACATATTTATCATAATGAGAATGACCCTGGCACAGGTACTTAATAGTGATTAATACTGATTAATACTAATTAATACTAATTAATACTAATTAATACCATGTTAATTATAGGTATTACAATGACCCTGGCACAGGTAATTAATACTAATCAATACTGATTAATACCATGTTAATTATAGTTAATACATACCAGGTACTGAGTAAGGGATAACATCTGGCTCAGCTGTAATTATGGAGTGATAGCAGACTGACAGGTTGGGAGGTGACATATCAACCCTCTTATTACTATGCTACTTATTACTTATTACTTATTACTTATTACTTATTACTATGCTACTCAATACAATTAATAATTTGACTCAAAAGTAGTATTTCCTTGTTTACAGACGGCTGAAAGTGTTGCGCGGAAGGTCGGCGACTCGGGCGCCCTCGTTAAATCATTAGAGCAAGCCCTGTGGGGTGATTGACAGGGAAGTGATCTGACAGAGTGACTGTCAATCAACAACAGCCGTCGTGGACTGGAGGCGCACATAATGTTCCAGTTTATTCTGTACATCAACCTTTGTGTGTGTGTGTGTGTGTGTGTGTGTGTGTGTGTGTGTGTGTGTGTGTGTGTCTGTGTCTGTGTGTGTGTGTGTGTGTGTGTGTGTGTGTAGAGTCGTCAGTTGGAGTCAGATTCGGGCAGCTCTGAAGAACACAGTCTGAACAAGGAGGCCAGGAAATGGGCCTCGCGAGTCGCCAGAGAACACAAGAACATCGTTCACTATAAGAGAGTAAGTTACTACCTTACCCTTACCATAACCCATAAACCCTAACCCTAACCCTAACCCAGAGAACACAAGAATATAGTTCACTATAAGAGAGTAAGTTACTACCTTACCCTTACCATAACCCATAAACCCTAACCCTAACCCTAACCCAGAGAACACAAGAATATAGTTCACTATAAGAGAGTAAGTTACTACCTTACCCTTACCATAACCCATAAACCCTAACCCTAACCCAGAGAACACAAGAATATAGTTCACTATAAGAGAGTAAGTTACTACCTTACCCTTACCATAACCCATAAACCCTAACCCTAACCCTAACCCTAACCCTAACCCAGAGAACACAAGAATATAGTTCACTATAAGAAGATACACCCTAACCCTCACTTGGTCTTAACTCACACACAACATGTGACATTATGATTCACAGTAGAACAATGATGACCAGTTTGTGAGAGAACTTGAACGTTCTTCTCTGTTTTTGGACCTAAAACAACGTAAGGTCCCCTGGCATGTGGCTGGATCCTACTGTAGCTTCCTAGGATCCTAGGATCCTAGCTTCCTAGGATCCTAGCTTCCTAGGATCCTAGGATCCTAGCTTCCTAGGATCCTAGCTTCCTAGGATCCTAGGATCCTAGCTTCCTAGCTTCAAGAGGAAGCTTAGTGGAAAGCTGGACGGTCACTCTCCCGGTCAGACTGGCTGGACTTAAGGGACAACTTTGTTTTTTTACAACAAGGGTTCATATTTTAGATTGTAATTGTAAATGTAAAGAAAAAAAAAGATCAGTGTTAAAATGTTTTCATTCACTGCTTTCTATTGTTTTAGCCATTTTACCGACTTAGATTTCAGTGGGTGGGGGGGGTGGGGGCATGCGTACAAGTGATTAAATATGTATTTTTAGACAGAATAAGAGGGTGATTTCCTTATTACTATTCACAGTAACACGACTAGCCCACATACGTCACATCTGCCCATGAAAGATTACAGTGCATCTTGGGAATGGACTTTTGGTGTGTAAAAGAGCCACTTGTACGCATGCCCCCACCCACTGAAATGAACATCATTAAAATGGCTAAAACAATAGAAAGCAGTAAATGAAAACATTTTAGCACTCATCTTTTATTTTGTAAAATATGAACCCTTGTTGTAAAAAAACAAAGTTGTCCTTTAAACCATCTGTTCTGCCCGACATGCAATTTGTGACCGTCTGTTTTCCAACTATGAGACTGCACTGGTTTTGTTGATGTCCTTTGGGTTAGGGTTAGGGTTAGTTGTTAGTTGGTTGTTGATGTCCTTTGGGTTAGGGTTAGGGTTAGTTGTTAGTTGGTTGTTGATGTCCTTTGTACAAAGCATTGTTGTACTCTTTTTGAGCGGTGGTCACAACGCTCCTATACGTGGCCGTGTGTGTGGGTATGTCTGTCTGTCTGCGTGTCTGTCTGTCTGTCTGTCTGTCTGTCTGTCTGTAGCCTGCAGTAAACTTTTCTGACCACACATGTTAAGGGAGGGGCGCTGTTGTTCAGGCCAGGCCAGACCAGGCACACACACACACACACACACACACACGCACACACACACACACACACACACACACACACACACACACACACACACACAGGGGGGAAGGGGGGGGGGGAACCACCGCTCAGTTCACACGGGTGTGATTTTTTTTTATTATTATTATTTTTATCACACAATTTTGCAACCCATTTTTCACCCAGTGACAATTGCCTATGTAATCCTGGGCTCTGCTCTCCCTCTGCCGCGCCTGGGGAGAGAACGGACTGACCTCATGCTTCCTTCTATGCATGAGCAGTCCAAGTTGTTTCTTTTCACCTGTCAGGGGGGATTTCTCCGGTTTGGACATAGCACGTGGAAGGAACACGTTATTCCAACCAGTTCCTTTCCACTCCATCAGGCGCCCCGGCTGGCCAGGGGGAGGCAGTATAGAGACCAGGATTACTGCATGTTTTTGTGAGGGTATCAACCCTAGAAGACACAGGGAGAACATGCAAACTCCACACAGAAAGGCCCTTTCACCAACCCCACCTTGTTGTACTCTTTATGTGGACATAAATTAACGTGTGTGTGTGTGTGTGTGTGTGTGTGTGTGTGTGTGTGTGTGTGTGTGTGTGTGTGTGTGTGTGTGTGTGTGCGTGTGTGTGCTTGCGTGTGTGTGTGTGTGTGTGTGTGTGCATCAGTCTCTAGAACAGTGTGAGTCGTTAAGCTCCTCCCAGTCAGAGCAGAGCAGAGCAGATCTGGAGATGAAGATGGAAAACACCAAAGAACACATCCGTAGAGCTGAGGTACACACACACACACACACACACACACACACACACACACACACACACACACACACACACACACACACCAAAGAACACATCCGTAGAGCTGAGGTACACACACACACACACACACACACACACACCAAAGAACACATCCGTAGAGCTGAGGTACACACACGCACGCACGCACGCACGCACGTGTAACGGAGGTGATCCGAACCTCCCCACCCGGCTTCGCACCCGGGTCTCCCACGCAAAAGTCCAATATCTTAACCACTTGACCAAAGAGACATCTCTTTGGTACGGGGGAGATACTAGACTTTTGAGGGTTCAAGGCTGGGGCTGCGACTCTCTCCGTCACACACGCACGCACGCATGCACACCTCAGTCTCTCTCTCTCTCTCTCTCTCTCTCTCTCTCTCTCTCTCTCATGGTCTTGGTGCCCCCTGGTGTCTGTGTGGAGAAAAACAAGTGGTTTTCTGTGATGATACAGAAGGTTTACTGAGGGGCCTTAGTGGAGTGTAGGGTGGGGCTAAGGTGAGTTTTCAGGGCAGTTTTGAAGGATGCCAGCGAGCTACATGTTTTAAAGGTAGTCAAGGCATTCCACACCTGGGTGTCAGTGTTGTAGAAGGAGAATTTACTCATAATTGTCGTATGGGTTTGTGTTATCAGATCATTGTGTTGCTCCCTCTGGTGTTGTCGCTGTGGGTGTCGCTAACGTTTTGGAGATGTTTGGTCAGATATGAGGGTACTGAGAGGATGGAGGGCAGATATGAGGGTACTGAGAGGATGGAGGGCAGATATGAGGGTACTGAGAGGATGGAGGGCAGATATGAGGGTACTGAGGAGATGGAGGGCAGATATGAGGGTACTGAGGATGGAGGGCAGATATGAGGGTACTGAGAGGATGGAGGGCAGATATGAGGGTACTGAGAGGATGGAGGGCAGATATGAGGGTACTGAGGGGATGGAGGGCAGATATGAGGGTACTGAGAGGATGGAGGGCAGATATGAGGGTACTGAGAGGATGGAGGGCAGATATGAGGGTACTGAGGGCAGATATGAGGGTACTGAGAGGATGGAGGGCAGATATGAGGGTACTGAGAGGATGGAGGGCAGATATGAGGGTACTGAGAGGATGGAGGGCAGATATGAGGGTACTGAGAGGATGGAGGGCAGATATGAGGGTACTGAGGAGATGGAGGGCAGATATGAGGGTACTGAGGGGATGGAGGGCAGATATGAGGGTACTGAGAGGATGGAGGGCAGATGTTTATTTTATTTTATTTTGGATCCCCATTAGCTGTTACACCTGGCAACAGCTATTCTTCCTGGGGTCCACAGAAAATAATGTACATACAAAAAAGTAAATGAAATCATGTTTACAAATATCACAGAAAAATATATAATCAAATAAAATACTCTACAGCATAAAAACGCGGTTAGTGCATTCAGATAATGTTACATGGTATACAGTGAATATTATATACATAATTACAATTAATCCGAATGTATGAGAAACTGCTTTAGTCTGTTCTTAAAATGCCTTTTACTGTTAATTGATGTAATACATACTGGTAGAGAGTTCCAAAAAGTCATTGCCCTGTACATGACTTTATTCTTCATTGCATTAGTTCTTGGCTGTACATGACTGTATTCTTCATTGCATCAGTTCTTGGCTGTACATGACTGTATTCTTCATTGCATTAGTTCTTGGCTTAAGTGCTGTAAATCTACCCTTCGCTACATGTCTGGTATTATATTGGTGTCTATTGCTGGTATAATGAATGTTTTTATATAAGCATTTAGGTTTTTTATTTAAACAAATATTCCTAAAAAATACAGCCAGACTAGCAGTTAGTCTCTGTTCCACCAACAGCCATGACAGATTCTGATGAATAGATAGTATATTGGATCGAATGTTGCACTTAAGAGCAAGACGAGCTGCCTTATTCTGGGCTATTTGTAGTTTATGCAGGTCCTTTTTAGCTGCATTGGACCACACACCTGGACAGTAGTCAAGATGGGATATGACTAGTGCCTGGATAACCTGAACAACAGATGTTGGAGTTAAAAACTCAGCACATCGCCTTATCATGGACAAACCCCCTCCCATTTCTTTGTTATATTATCAATGTGAGAAGACCATGTTAGATGACTGTCCAATGTTACACCAAGTAGTTTTGTTTCATCCACCTGCTCAATTTCTAAATCCCTCAGATGCAAATGTAGTTGGGGTTTTGACTTTAGCATGTACTGTGATCCAAATATAATGGATTTTGTCTTTGAGATGTTCAGGACCATCCTATTGTTCACCACCCACTCTGATATGTATTGTAGCTCCTTGTTAAGAGCTACAGACAGGTCCTCTACATTAGTATCAGACATATACAGAGTGGTATCGTCAGAGTACATGGCTATATTGGCCCTGTCTAAGACCAGTGGCATGTCGTTTGTAAATATGGTGAACAACAAGGGACCTAAACAGCTCCCTTGTGGAATTCCACAATGAATGTGTTTAATATCTGAGAGACTCCCGTTGTAAAATACTCTCTGCGATCTGTTGGACAAATAGCTTTTTATCCACCTTACCGCAGATGCATTAAAACCATAACAAGAAAGTTTGTCAAGCAGCAGATTGTGATCAATTATATCAAACGCAGCACTATAATCCAACATTACAGACCCCACTAGTCTCTTAGTATCTGCATACATTAGACAGTCATCTATTAGCTGTGTCAGTGCTGTACATGTTGAATGCCCATCTTTATAGGCATGTTGAAAGTCTGTATTTAATTCATTCTCAGAGAAATATGATTGAATTTGGTTGAAGACAAATTTTTCCATCAATTTAGCAAGAACTGGCAGAATGCTTATGGGGCGGCTGTTATCCCCTGTGATGTTTATTTTTGAATTTTTGGGTATTGGAATAACTTTAGCTTCCTTCCATACTTGTGGACACACATCCCACTTAAGGCTCTGATTAAAAATGTGAGTAATAGGTTTAGTTACTAGGTGTACAGCGATCTTCAGTAACTTGCCATCCAGGTTGTCCAGGCCTGCAGACTTCTCAGAGTGTATTGAAAGTAAATGTTTCTCCACCTCCTCAAAGCTAATAGGTTCACAACTAAACATACAGACCTTATTCTTCATAATTTTGTCTGCTATAGAGGAAGCAAAATGCACATCATTACGAGATACATCATTTCTTAACCTGTCTACTTTACTGGTGAAGAAACCATTAAAGTACTGGGCTATATCATACGGTTTAGTAATAAAAGCCCCATCAACTTCAATGAAGGAGGAAGCCCTATTAGAACCCCTGCCCAAAGCATTGTTAAATGTTTTCCACAGCAGTTTACTGTCAGTTCCTATTTCATTTATTCTTGTTTGATAATAGCATTTCTTTTTCTTTCTATTCATTTTTGTCACATTATTCCTTAATTTACAGTATATCTGCCAGTCAGCCTGACTGCCAGATTCACTTGCCTTTTGCTTAGCACCATTTCTTAAAGCCATGCAGTTCTTAATTTCATTATCAATCCAAGGTGCTCTTACAGATTTAACAGTTTGTTTTCTAATTGGAGCGTGCTTGTCAGCTATTGATACAAATAACTGCATAAACAAATTCAAAGCCAGCTCTGGATTCTCCTCTTCACTTACAGTATGCCATGGTACGTTTTTCAGTTCTTCTAAAAATGAGCCCTCTTTGAAGTTCTTGTAAAATCTCTTGTAGATTACCTTTGGAACCGCTTTTGGAATTTTTGCCTTTCTAGTAAAAGCCACTATGTTGTGGTCCGTGCACCCAAATGCAACTGAAATCGCCTTTGAGCATAGATCAGCTGCATTTGTAAAGATATGATCAATACAGGTAGAGGAGATGCCTTGTATTGTTGTTTGAGTTCTGGTTGGCTGGTTAACCAACTGTGTTAAATTACATGTATTTGCAGTAGCTTGGAGGGTTTTCTTAAGAGAGCATGTTGGAGAGAACCAATTAATATTCATATCTCCCATTATATACAATTCCTTGTTGCTATCTGATGCTCTGTCCACCATTTCACATACAGTGTTTAAGTACTGAGCATTTGAATCAGGTGGTCTGTAACAGCAACACATTAATATAGGTTTAATGTTAGGCAAATGGACTTGTAACCATAGAGCTTCAATGTCATCAATCATAAGGTCTTCCCTCATCTTTACTGGAATATCATTTAAAATATAAAAAGCTACACCCCCACCATAAATATTTCTGTCTTTCCTATAGATATTATACCCATTTACAGTTAATGCCTTATCAAATGTTTCATCTACATGTGTCTCAGATATAGCAAGTATGTGAACATTGTTAGACATCAGCAATTCCTCAATTTCATGCACTTTATTACGAAGACTGCAGATATTAATATGTGCAATCCTTAACCCCTTCCTAGGTAACTTTGTTAAAAGTGACATGGTTTATATGTATAAGACAGTGATTCACATTCCTAAAAATAATTCCTTCCTAATTTTGTTCAGTGTTACCTCCATCTCTTCATGGCCGTGTTGGTGGGTGAGAGATAAGTTTGTCATAGCGGAGATAGGCAATGTCCCCCCTCTCCCTAGCAGCTCTCATGGCTGGCAACAGTTCCCTTCGTTTCTGCCGCACAGCCTCTGGAAAGTCTTCATTCAAATAGATGTTGGTACCTTTCAGTTGTTTTGCCCTCTGCAGTACAGCCTCCCTGTCCTTAAACCTAAGGAATTTGACCACAATTGTACGTGGCCTGGTGTTAGTGGTGTCCTCAGTCGACGTCCTCGGTTTCCCAATTCTATGCACTCGCTCCAGACAGATTTCACTCTCGTCTAGATCTAGCTTCTCTTTAATCATTTGTCTCACTTTTTCTTCAGAGTCTGACCATTTTTCATTGGGAGACTCTGGAATGCCATCCACCACAATGTTATTTCGTCTGAGTTGGCTCTCTAGATAGTCTGATTTTGAATCTATTGTCTGTATAGTTTCAGACAATTTGTGGGTATCCTTTTCATTAGACCCACCATCAGAAGAGAGCTTTTTGCAGGCCAATTTCAAATCATCCACCTCCTTTTGAGTGAATTGGAGGCTAGATTTTAGATCATGTACTTCCTTCATGAGTTCATCTACTCGCTGGTTTGCAGTATTCATGATTATTTGTGTAAAGTTTTTATAACTGGTTTCCTGTTGCTGCATTAGTTCTTTATAGTGCATTGTTTGCTGTTCAAGCATTTCACGCACCTGCTGCATAGAGACAAGGTCCTCATTTATGTTGCTCCTATTCCGAGTCGGCATGGTGGCTGGTTGCTCCTTTGCCTGGCCTGGTGGATAGCTTCTGCCTGGTGATGGCTTTCTACTGCCAGGTGGTGGTTGGCTACTCCTGGGCCTGGCCTGGTAGCCAGCCGCTTGCTGCTGCCCGGTGGTGGTGGCTGGCCTGGTGGCTAGCTGCTTGCTGCTGCCCGGTGGTGGTGGCTGGCCTGGTGGCTAGCTGCTTGCTGCTGCCCGGTGGTGGTGGCTGGCCTGGTGGCTAGCTGCTTGCTGCTGCCCGGTGGTGGTGGCTGGCCTGGTGGCTAGCTGCTTGCTGCTGAAATATAAATGTAAATGCCTCTGCCATTAACCAGAGTGTCAGAGTGTGTGTTCCTGGTTATGAGGGTACTGAGAGGATGGAGGGCAGATATGAGGGTACTGAGGGGATGGAGGGCAGATATGAGGGTACTGAGAGGATGGAGGGCAGATATGAGGGTACTGAGAGGATGGAGGGCAGATATGAGGGTACTGAGAGGATGGAGGGCAGATATGAGGGTACTGAGAGGATGGAGGGCAGATATGAGGGTACTGAGGGGATGGAGGGCAGATATGAGGGTACTGAGAGGATGGAGGGCAGATATGAGGGTACTGAGAGGATGGAGGGCAGATATGAGGGTACTGAGAGGATGGAGGGCAGATATGAGGGTACTGAGGGGATGGAGGGCAGATATGAGGGTACTGAGAGGATGGAGGGCAGATATGAGGGTACTGAGGGGATGGAGGGCAGATATGAGGGTACTGAGAGGATGGAGGGCAGATATGAGGGTACTGAGAGGATGGAGGGCAGATATGAGGGTACTGAGAGGATGGAGGGCAGATATGAGGGTACTGAGGAGATGGAGGGCAGATATCAGGGTACTGAGAGGATGGAGGGCAGATATGAGGGTACTGAGAGGATGGAGGGCAGATATGAGGGTACTGAGGAGATGGAGGGCAGATATGAGGGTACTGAGGAGATGGAGGGCAGATATGAGGGTACTGAGAGGATGGAGGGCAGATATGAGGGTACTGAGAGGATGGAGGGCAGATTTACGTTGACTATTTTGAAAGTCAATCCCATTTTTAGTTGTTTAACCCTGTCTTCAACACTGAGCCAACTTAAGCTAGCAAAATGTGTGGGAGAAACATGGGTCATGACCCCAGGTGGAGAAGTAGCAGAATCACTTTGTTTTGAGAGGTTTGGAGCTTAGTCTTTATAAGTGGCTTTTTATGTTGGAGAACCAGGAGGTGCAAACGTAGTCAAAGATGGACTGAATGAGGACTCCAGCAAGAGTCCTGAGGGCACTGCATAGGAATCTCTCTCTCTCTCTCTCTCTCTCTCTCTCTCTCTCTCTCTCTCTCTCTCACTCTCTCTCTGTAGTAACTATGTCTCTCTACCATACAGACGGTGAAGTTAAAAGCTGAGGCCAGATTGGACCTCCTCCGACAAGTGGGCGTGGCCGTGGACACCTGGCTGAAGAGCTCCATGAACCAGGTAGAGAGACATAGACTTACTATGGAGAGAGAGAGAACCAGGTAGAGAGACATAGACTTACTATGGAGAGAGAGAACCAGGTAGAGAGACATAGACTTACTATGGAGAGAGAGAGAACCATGTAGAGAGACATAGACTTACTATGGAGAGAGAGAGAACCAGGTAGAGAGACATAGACTTACTATGGAGATAGAGAGAGAGAGAGAGAGAGAGAGAGAGAGCTCCGTGAAACTAGGATAAAAAGGAAGGATAGTGCAGAAGGGGCGTGTATCAACATTGCGGGGGTATTTATTGCACATGCTCAGTGTAACTGGAGCTGCCATGGTGGAGTGTTCCAGCAGAGGCGCTAGAGAACAAAGATCATGATCCGTTATCAGTAGAGCGAGGTGTGTGTTTGTTTGGTTCTCTCCTGGTTTCTCTCTCCACTCACCTAAACAGCTGCAGGTTTGTAATTCTCATCCACAACACAGAATAATTGACACAGTAAATAAGGAACAGTGAAAGTGAGAAACACGTAAACAAGTAAACAGTCACACATTACCTCAAACATGTATCAACAATTATACATACTGTATGGTTACAAGACAAAGAAATTAAGAAAACATTCCATAATTATTTCCCCCACACTCCATTCCTAAGATTTTTTTTTAAATCACTTGGCCTTTTGGCATACTTTTAAATACTATTATGATTGTGTAGTTCCATACTAAAACCTCATAGCCTTCTTGTGTTACCTACAGCTAGTTAAAAAACACAATGTAATTGTGATAGCAGAAAAAACTAGAAAAGAAAATTTCTAAGAAATTTTAAGTGTGCCTGCAGCTCGCTAAGTCTGTGCAACCTTGTGTAGCGGTTGGTGTTAGCATTAGCGTTACATTTTTTAACATTAGCATTTTTTGCATAAGCTTTAACATTATGGTTCTTCATATGACACCACCCACATGTCTGTACGACAAACAGATCACGAGATAAAGGGTCACTTCCTGTTTGGTGAGGGGCACTTCCTGTTTGGCAAAATAGGCCCCAATTAAGGTTAAAGGAGTAGTTCACCCCCAAAATGACTTTTTTTCTATTGATTACTCACGCCATGGAGAGTAGAGTTCAATAATATTTTTTGGTTTTTGTCACATTCCTAAGACAAAAATGTGATAACGATAAATGTACCCCCATTCATTCCGGATGGTGACCCGTTTCGAAACGGGTCACCATCCGGAATCAATGGGGGTAAATTTACTCTAATTAAATTTTTGTCTTAGGAATGTGACAAAAACCAAAAAATATTATTGAACTCTACTCTCCATGGCGTGAGTAATCAATAGAAAAAAAGTCATTTTGGGGGTGAACTACTCCTTTAAGGACTCTTAATCAAGTCATTTCACACCACCCGCGCGTCTGCACGACAAACGGTTCACGAGATAAAGGGTCACTTCCTGTTTGGTAAGGGGCACTTCCTGTTTGGCGAAATAGGCCCTAATTAAGGTTAATGACTCTTATTCTTGTCATTTGACGCAACCCGCGCATCTGTACGACAAATGGTTCACGAGATCAAGGGTCACTTCCTGTTTGGTGAAGGGCACTTCCTGTTTGGCGAAATAGGCCCCAATTAAGGTTAAGGACTCTTAATCAAGTCATTTGATGCCATCTACGCGTCTGTACGACAAACGGTTCACGAGGTAAAGGGTCACTTCCTGTTTGGTGAGGGGCACTTCCTGTTTGGCGAAATAGGCCCCAATTAAGGTCATGGACGATTAATGAATTAAAGCTGCAAGCAGCGATGACCGGGCCCTCGCAGCTCTACCCACGTCACAAGGCCAGCAGCCAATCAGAAACCAAACAGGAAGTCAGCCATTTCAACTAATTAGTGGCGTTTTGGCACATTTTTGGCCGTTATCACGGGTCGCACTTTAACGACAGTTTTTTGAGAAAAAATTGTTTTGTGAGAAAAAAAAAGTTTTTTGAGAAAAAAAAACATTTTTGAGAAAAAAAAATTTGAGAAAAAAAAATTTGAGAAAAAAAAAAATTTGAGAAAAAAGAAATTTCAGAAAAAAAGTTTTTTGAGAGAAAAAAACTTTTTGAGAAAAAAATAATTTTTGAGAGAAAAAAAACATTTTTGAGAAATAAAACATTTTTGAGAAAAAAAAATTTGAGAAAAAAAAATTTTGAGAAAAAAAATTTTTTTGAGAAAAAAAAATGTATGACACCAGCTGCGAGTCTGTACGACAAACGGTTCATGAGTTATAGAGGCACTTCCTGTTTGGTGAAGGGCACTTCCTGTTTGGCGAAGGAAGCGTCAATTAAGGTTAAGGACTCTTAATCAAGTCATATGATACCAGCCACAACTCTGTACGATAAACGGTTCATGAGATGTAGAGGCACTTCCTGTTTGGCAAAAGGCACTTCCTGTTATAGAGGGGGCGGGGCTTAATATTGGCTGGAAAAAGACCAAAGTTGTGTGTGCATTTTAAAGTTTAAATCACGTTGCTAGGCAAAAGTATGGCAGAGTTATGTGGCGCCAAAGTTTCTAGTTTTGTCCCCCATTCAAAGTCAATGGGGGTTTTTGAGCGTAGTTTTTTGCGAATTACGTTGCCATGGTAACGCGGATCGGAAAGAAAAGTAATAGCACACCATTCCCGGCCGAGCCGCACATTTTGATGTATATATTGCGTGGGTGGCGTAAATCGTGCGGCAGTTATTACGTGCAGAAATTTGCAAGAACATGACTGACTTACTGACTTAAGTATGGCGGATTACAATAAGTGTTTTGCCATTGCATTGCATGGCAGGCACACTTAATTATGTTCCACAAGGATGAAGGATTTGAAGAATTGATAAAGATTTATTCAAAAAGGCAAAACGATGAGTCTCAGCATTCCAGCCTCCTGGCCTCTCCTATCACAAGCCTTTCTCTGTCTCATTCTGCTCTCATTGGAACAGAGATGCTGTTCTAAACATGCTCTTATAAGGACATGTACTGAACATAAAGCAACTTAGAAACACTTACACAAATAAAGATTTGCTGACAGACTGAGGAGTAAGCATGGGGGAGTTGAGTTGGATTAGCACATGCACTGTGAAAGCTACTTCACAAATGACTCCAATGGAGGGCCAAGCATATGTTTATTAAGTGTGCCTGCCATGCAATGCAATGGCAAAACACTTATTGTAATCCGCCATACTTAATAATAATAATAACTAGAAAAGAAAATTTCTAAGAAATTTTAAGTGTGCCTGCAGCTCGCTAAGTCTGTGCAACCTTGTGTAGCGGTTGGTGTTAGCATTAGCGTTACATTTTTTAACATTAGCATTTTTTGCATAAGCTTTAACATTATGGTTCTTCATATGACACCACCCACATGTCTGTACGACAAACAGATCACGAGATAAAGGGTCACTTCCTGTTTGGTGAGGGGCACTTCCTGTTTGGCGAAATAGGCCCCAATTAAGGTTAATGACTCTTAATCAAGTCATTTGATGACACCCACGCGTCTGTACGACAAACAATTCATGAGATATAGGGTGACATCCTGTTTGGTGAGGGGCACTTCCTGTTTGGCAAAATAGGCCCCAATTAAGGTTAAGGACTCTTAATCAAGTCATTTCACACCACCCGCGCGTCTGCACGACAAACGGTTCACGAGATAAAGGGTCACTTCCTGTTTGGTAAGGGGCACTTCCTGTTTGGCGAAATAGGCCCTAATTAAGGTTAATGACTCTTATTCTTGTCATTTGACGCAACCCGCGCATCTGTACGACAAATGGTTCACGAGATCAAGGGTCACTTCCTGTTTGGCGAAATAGGCCCCAATTAAGGTTAAGGACTCTTAATCAAGTCATTTGATGCCATCTACGCGTCTGTACGACAAACGGTTCACGAGGTAAAGGGTCACTTCCTGTTTGGTGAGGGGCACTTCCTGTTTGGCGAAATAGGCCCCAATTAAGGTCATGGACGATTAATGAATTAAAGCTGCAAGCAGCGATGACCGGGCCCTCGCAGCTCTACCCACATCACAAGGCCAGCAGCCAATCAGAAACCAAACAGGAAGTCAGCCATTTCGACTAATTAGTGGCGTTTTGGCACATTTTTGGCCGTTATCACGGGTCGCACTTTAACGACAGTTTTTTGAGAAAAAATTGTTTTGTGAGAAAAAAAAAGTTTTGAGAAAAAAAAGTTTTTTGAGAAAAAAAAATTTTTGAGAGAAAAAAAAAATTTGAGAAAAAAAAAAATTTGAGAAAAAAAAAATTTTGAGAAAAAAAATGTTTTTGAGAAAAAAGAATTTTGAGAAAAAAAAATTTTTGAGAAAAAAAAGTTTTTTGAGAAAAAAAAGTTTTTTGAGAAAAAAAAAGTTTTTTGAGAGAAAAAAAGTTTTTTGAGAAAAAAAAAACATTTTTGAGAAAAAAACATTTTTTGAGAAAAAAATGTTTTGAGAAAAAAAAAGTTTCTTGAGAAAAAAAAAGTTTTTTGAGAAAAAAAAAGTTTTTTGAGAGAAAAAAAGTTTTTTGAGAAAAAAAAAACATTTTTGAGAAAAAAACATTTTTTGAGAAAAAAAATGTTTTGAGAAAAAAAGTTTCTTGAGAAAAAAAAAGTTTTTTGAGAAAAAAAAAGTTTTTTGAGAAAAAAAAAGTTTTTTGAGAAAAAAAAGTTTTTTGAGAAAAAAAAATGTTTTGAGAAAAAAAAATGTATGACACCAGCCGCGAGTCTGTACGACAAACGGTTAATGAGTTATAGAGGCACTTCCTGTTTGGTGAAGGGCACTTCCTGTTTGGCGAAGGAAGCGTCAATTAAGGTTAATGACTCTTATTCTTGTCATTTGACGCAACCCGCGCATCTGTACGACAAATGGTTCACGAGATCAAGGGTCACTTCCTGTTTGGTGAGGGGCACTTCCTGTTTGGCGAAATAGGCCCCAATTAAGGTTAAGGACTCTTAATCAAGTCATTTGATGCCATCTACGCGTCTGTACGACAAACGGTTCACGAGGTAAAGGGTCACTTCCTGTTTGGTGAGGGGCACTTCCTGTTTGGCGAAATAGGCCCCAATTAAGGTCATGGACGATTAATGAATTAAAGCTGCAAGCAGCGATGACCGGGCCCTCGCAGCTCTACCCACATCACAAGGCCAGCAGCCAATCAGAAACCAAACAGGAAGTCAGCCATTTCGACTAATTAGTGGCGTTTTGGCACATTTTTGGCCGTTATCACGGGTCGCACTTTAACGACAGTTTTTTGAGAAAAAATTGTTTTGTGAGAAAAAAAAAGTTTTTTGAGAAAAAAAAGTTTTTTGAGAAAAAAAAAATTGAGAGAAAAAAAAAATTTGAGAAAAAAAAAAATTTGAGAAAAAAAAAATTTTGAGAAAAAAAATGTTTTTGAGAAAAAAGAATTTTGAGAAAAAAAAATTTTTGAGAAAAAAAAGTTTTTTGAGAAAAAAAAAGTTTTTTGAGAGAAAAAAAGTTTTTTGAGAAAAAAAAAACATTTTTGAGAAAAAAACATTTTTTGAGAAAAAAATGTTTTGAGAAAAAAAAAGTTTCTTGAGAAAAAAAAAGTTTTTTGAGAAAAAAAAAGTTTTTTGAGAGAAAAAAAGTTTTTTGAGAAAAAAAAAACATTTTTGAGAAAAAAACATTTTTTGAGAAAAAAAATGTTTTAAGAAAAAAAGTTTCTTGAGAAAAAAAAAGTTTTTTGAGAAAAAAAAAGTTTTTTGAGAAAAAAAAAGTTTTTTGAGAAAAAAAAGTTTTTTGAGAAAAAAAAATGTTTTGAGAAAAAAAAATGTATGACACCAGCCGCGAGTCTGTACGACAAACGGTTAATGAGTTATAGAGGCACTTCCTGTTTGGTGAAGGGCACTTCCTGTTTGGCGAAGGAAGCGTCAATTAAGGTTAAGGACTCTTAATCAAGTCATATGATACCAGCCACAACTCTGTACGATAAACGGTTCATGAGATGTAGAGGCACTTCCTGTTTGGCAAAGGGCACTTCCTGTTATAGAGGGGGCGGGGCTTAATCAATTACAGCTCATCCCTATTGGCTGGAAAAAGACCAAAGTTGTGTGTGCATTTTAAAGTTTAAATCACGTTGCTAGGCAAAAGTATGGCAGAGTTATGTGGCGCCAAAGTTTCTAGTTTTTTTTCGGAGTCCCCCATTCAAAGTCAATGGGGGTTTTTGAGCGTAGTTTTTTGCGAATTACGTTGCCATGGTAACGCGGATCGGAAAGAAAAGTAATAGCACACCATTCCCGGCCGAGCCGCACATTTTGATGTATATATTGCGGGGGTGGCGTAAATCTTGCGGCAGTTATTACGTGCCGAAATTTCCCCCATTCTAAGTCAATGGGGTTTTTGGGCGTCGTTTTTTGCGAATTACGTCGCCATGGTAACGCGGATCGGAAAGAAAAGTAATAGCAACCTATTCCCGGCCAAGCCGCACGTTTTGATGTATATATTGCGTGGGTGGCGTAAATTGTGCGGCAGTTATTACGTGCAGAAATTTGCAAGAACATGACTGACTGACTTACTTAAGAATGGCGGATTACAATAAGTGTTTTGCCATTGCATTGCATGGCAGGCACACTTAATTAAGTGTGCCTGCCATGCAACGCAATGGCAGAACACTTATTGTAATCCGCCATACTTAATAAAAATAATAATGACGATCCCACAAATTTCGGCACGTAATAACTGCCGATAATATATACATCAAAACGTGCGGCTCGGCCGGGAATGGGGTGCTATTACTTTTCTTTCCGATCCGCGTTACCATTGCGACGTAATTCGCAAAAAACAACGCCAAAAAACCCCATTGACTTAGAATGGGGGAAATTTCGGCACGTAATAACTGCCGCACGATTTACGCCACCGCCGCAATATATACATCAAAATGTGCGGCTCGGCCGGGAATGGTGTGCTATTTATTTTCTTTCCGATCCGCGTTACCATGGCAACGTAATTCGTAAAAAACGACGCACAAAAACCCCCATTGACTTTGAATGGGGGACTCGGTAAAAAACCCAGAAACTTTGGCGCCACATAACTCTGCCATACTTTTGCCTAGCAACGTGATTTAAACTTTAAAATGCACACACAACTTTGGTCTTTTTCCGGCCAATAGAGATGAGCTGTAATTGATTAAGCCCCGCCCCCTCTGTATTCCTATTGGCTGGGCTTTAAACAGCCACTACTCCAGTTCACAGCATGGTACCGTCTTGAAACTTGGTGTCTGGACTTAAACGGCCAATAGGGATTTATTACTTAAGCCCCGCCCCCTCTTAAGCCCCGCCCCTATCTTCCTATTGGCTTAGCTTTAAACAGCTTTATCTCCAGTTTGCAGCAAGGTAACTTGTTGGCACGTAACAACTGCCGCACGATTTACGCCACCCCCGCAATATATACATCAAAATGTGCGGCTCGGCCGGGAATGGTGTGCTATTACTTTTCTTTCCGATCCGCGTTACCATGGCAACGTAATTCGTAAAAAACTTTGTGCAAAAACCCCCATTGCCTCGCGGCTGGTGTCATACATTTTTTTTTTCTCAAAATTATTTTTTTCTCAATTTTTTTTTCTCAAAATCTTTTTTTCTCAAAAAACTTTTTTTCTCTAAAATTTTTTTTTTCTCAAAAAACTTTTCTCAAAAAAAATTTTTTCTCAAATTTTTTTTTTCTCAAAAAATTGTTTTTTCTCAAATTTTTTTTTTCTCAAAACATTTTTTTTTCTCTCAATTTTTTTTTCTCAAAAAACTTTTTTTTTTTCTCAAAAAACTTTTTTTTCTCACAAAACAATTTTTTCTCAAAAAACTGTCGTTAAAGTGCGACCCGTGATAACGGCCAAAAATAGATAGATAGATACCTTTATTATCCCAAGGGGGAAATTTAGTTGTCCAGTAGTAGCACAGCAGTATACAGTTATTTACAAAGTTACAGAGACGTAAGAAAGATAGATAAGAGGGGAAAAAAACAAAACAAAGACAAGAGCAGTACAGTACCAATAAGGAGAAGGTGCATCAATAGAGGGAGCGAATAATATATAAGAATATATACATAAAGTGTCTTGCAAAAGAGACCATAGCAGTCAATGCTAGTTAGTGCAAACAAGTATCTCACTGTCAATGTTAAACAAAGCAAAAATACTCAGAAACTACCAACACTAACAACCTAATAGTGCAGTGTCAAAAATCAGTGCGAAAGAAAAAAGAAGAAACTAGGAAGCGTGTCACCGCAAGGCGCACATGAGCACTCTTCCTGGAAGGTCCTTAGAGGTCAAAGTCAATACAGCAATTGTTCCTTAGAGGTCAAAGTCAATACAGCAATGGTTCCGTAAGTCTAAGTTAGGAAGGGAGACCTTTTCAAGCGTCCGTTATGTGTCTCGTTGTACAGCTTAAGGGCAGCCGGTACAAAAGAATTTCCTAATCTCTCACATCTCCGTACTGGGTAGGTAAAGCGGTCGTTTCCTCTCTTACTCCAGTAACTGGTGATCTCTAGATGGAGGGGGTGGGAGGAGTTCTCCAAGATGGAATCTAGCTTCCTCGCAGTGCGCACCCTGGTTACTTCCTCCACCCCCTGCAGAGAGGCCCCAACGACAGAGCCTGCTTTCTTCACCAGTCTGTTTAGGTTAGACGTGTCACCTGCTCTGTTGTTGCCACCCCAGCATGTTATGCCAAAAAAGAGGACACTTGCCATGACAGACTGATAGAACATCTGTAGCATCCTATTGCACACCCCAAACGATCTCAGTCTTCTCAGGAGGAATAGCCTGCTTTTCCCCTTGCTGTGAATCGCCTGCGCGTTGTCCGACCAGTCCAGTGAACTATTCAGGTGTACTCCGAGGAATTTGTAGTTATCCACAAGCTCAACCACCTCACCGTTAATGGTGCTTGGCACCGGGGGGACTCTCTTGGAGGTGCGGAAGTCCACCACCATCTCCTTAGTCTTGCTTGCGTTGAGCTTGAGATGGTTGTCCTCGCTCCACTGCACAAAGTCTCTAACCACACCATCGTGCTCAGCCGTGTTGTCACCCGAGATCTTGCTGATCACTACGGTATCATCTGAGAACTTCTGCAGATGACAGGTCTTGGAGTTGAAGCGGAAGTCCGATGTATAGAGAGTGAACAGGAAGGGTGAGAGCACAGTTCCTTGAGGGGCCCCCGTGTTGCTCACCAGCACATCGGACCGACAGCCCTGCAGTCTCACAGACTGTGGTCTTTCTGAAAGGTAGTCTGTGATCCATGCCACAAAGCCCTTGTCCACCCCCATCAGCGTAAGCTTCTCCGCAAGCAGAGACGGTTGGATAGTGTTGAAAGCACTGGAGAAGTCAAACGGTGTGCCAAAACGCCACTAATTAGTCGAAATGGCTGACTTCCTGTTTGGTTTCTGATTGGCTGCTGGCCTTGTGACGTGGGTAGAGCTGCGAGGGCCCGGTCATCGCTGCTTGCAGCTTTAATTCATTAATCGTCCATGACCTTAATTGGGGCCTATTTCGCCAAACAGGAAGTGCCCCTCACCAAACAGGAAGTGACCCTTTACCTCGTGAACCGTTTGTCGTACAGACGCGTAGATGGCATCAAATGACTTGATTAAGAGTCCTTAACCTTAATTGGGGCCTATTTCGCCAAACAGGAAGTGCCCCTCACCAAACAGGAAGTGACCCTTGATCTCGTGAACCATTTGTCGTACAGATGCGCGGGTTGCGTCAAATGACAAGAATAAGAGTCCTTAACCTTAATTAGGGCCTATTTCGCCAAACAGGAAGTGCCCCTTACCAAACAGGAAGTGACCCTTTATCTCGTGAACCGTTTGTCGTGCAGACGCGCGGGTGGTGTGAAATGACTTGATTAAGAGTCATTAACCTTAATTGGGGCCTATTTCGCCAAACAGGAAGTGTCCCTCACCAAACAGGAAGTGACCCTTTATCTCGTGATCTGTTTGTCGTACAGACATGTGGGTGGTGTCATATGAAGAACCATAATGTTAAAGCTTATGCAAAAAATGCTAATGTTAAAAAATGTAACGCTAATGCTAACACCAACCGCTACACAAGGTTGCACAGATTTAGCGAGCTGCAGGCACACTTGCGGCTCGGCCGGGAATAGGTTGCTATTACTTTTCTAAGAGAAAAGTTGTATCGTTTAATTGATATTAATTTATTAGTGAATTAATTTTACCCATTGACTTATAATGGGAATCGCAAAAACTCACATTCAATATTCTTTTTCTTGCAAACCATAGGGGCTACAGTTTCAAAACTTGGAGAGGAGATTTATAATGATATCAAGGATTAAATAAAAAATAATTTCATCAGTTGGCCTCATGGTGGCGCTATAACAGTCCACTTTACCTTTCGGCCTGTAACTCTTGAACCGTAGGTCGGAAAATTAAAATTCCTTTTTCCCTGGATTCCTTGGGTCATGATGCATCTCCTCATATAGGCCACGCCCATTTGCGTCAGGATAGATTTTCCACCATTTTGAATTTTCTTCAAAACACACTTTTTGCTCCTTTTCCTACATATTTTCTCCAAATGTCACAAAAATCGATACACACGATCTATGGACTCATGCGATAAACATATTTAAACAATATTTTGATAGTCCATACCGTTCTTCCGTAACAGGGTTCCAAAGTTAGCGGGAGGAGCCCGTTTTGTAAGAAGTAGCCATAAATCACAAACGAAACATCCAGTCAACACCAAATTTTAACCACAAGTGGGGGGCGCTATACTGAAAATATACCCAAAAGCATTTCCACTTCGACCCATAGGGGGCACCACAAACGCGCAAAACGTAACCGTTTCATGCCAAAACGTGTTTTTCAGGGGGAACGACCCTCTCAAAACGAAACACTAACACCAACCGCTACACAAGGTTGCACAGACTTAGCGAGCTGCAGGCACACTTAAAATTTCTTAGAAATTTTCTTTTCTAGTATATATATAACATTAACAAGCATCAACAAGGTTCAGCTGAGTCTACAGTATATAACATTAACGAGCATCAACAAGGTTCAGCTGAGTCTACAGTATATAACATTAACAGTATTAACTGTATATAACATTAACAAGCATCAACAAGGTTCAGCTGGGTCTACAGTATATAACATTAACAGTATTAACTGTATATAACATTAACAAGCATCAACAAGGTTCAGCTGAGTCTACAGTATATAACATTAACAGTATTAACTGTATATAACATTAACAGTATTAACTGTATATAACATTAACGAGCATCAACGAGGTTCAGCTGGGTCTACAGTATATAACATTAACAGTATTAACTGTATATAACATTAACGAGCATCAACGAGGTTCAGCTGGGTCTACAGTATATAACATTAACAGTATTAACTGTATATAACATTAACGAGCATCAACGAGGTTCAGCTGGGTCTACAGTATATAACATTAACAGTATTAACTGTATATAACATTAACGAGCATCAACAAGGTTCAGCTGGGTCTACAGTATATAACATTAACAGTATTAACTCATCTAGTGCCATTCGCGAGATGTCTCGCGAAATGTACTCGAGTATCTGTAGTGCCATTCACGGGATATCTCGGGAAAAGTAATAGATTACTGTAACGGCGAGTACATTACCGAGAAGAATCGCCGGCGGTCCGGAGACGAAATCCGTCGCTGATTTCGCATCATCACGGCTCCACGAGCACAAAATAGTCCCATCCATAACATTGAGTTGGACGGGGGATCTCATCTTTAATGTCCATTATCTCAAAACTACACTTTAGAAGCTAGGATGGAGGCAGATGCTCGCTTATGTTACACAGTTATAAACGCTCCCGGTCGGCCATTACACAACTCCACGTGGACACGGATCGGTTCCGGTGCACGATCCGATGACGTCAGACCGGAAGTGATTGCGCGGTGGACTTCTGGCCTTCAAAATAAGACAACGCAAGTGAATGGGACCTGAAGGAGGCACTTTGGACATTATAATCCGTTATGTCTGGGGCTCTGAATGAGTTAACTGTATATAACATTAACAGTATTAACTGTATATAACATTAACGAGCATCAACGAGGTTCAGCTGGGTGTGTCTCATTTCTCTCCAAAAGCCTTTGATTATTTTATTTCCCATCATTAAATTGGAATATCATTAATGAGTACTGTGATTATCTCACACACACACACACACACACACACACACACACACACACACACACACACACACACACACACACACACACACACACACACATACATAAAAGCATAGCATCAGCTGCTGTAGATGCTACAGATAGAGACATAGCATCAGCTGCTGTAGATGCTACAGATAGAGACATAGCATCAGCTGCTGTAGATGCTACAGATAGAGACATAGCATCAGCTGCTGTAGAGATGCTATTTTACAACATTTCTGAAAAATGTAATAAAGTTTGTAAACATTTCAATCATTTGTGTCCCAGCACCCCCAGCAGCCAGTCATTTTCATTTTTTTCATTTTCATTTTTTCATTTCATTTGAAAGCTGGGGATCATAGCTACAAAATGATATATTGGTTGTGGAGATTGACCCAACAGTTTTGAAGATATGGCTTATAGAATGATGCCATGCTGAAATAGGACTTTTGAGATATTCAAGTTTTAAATAAATTTCTAACCTGCAATGACCTGACTCCGCCACATGGGGAGCAATCTTCAATTCAATCTTCAATTCAAAGAAGCTTTATTGGCATGAGAACACAAACGTTTACACAGTGGTGGAAAAAGTACCAACATTTTATAATTAAGTAAAAGTATCAATTCTGCAATGTAGAATCACTCTGTTACAAGTAAAAGTCCAGAATTAAAAATGTACTTGAGTAAAAGTACAAAAGTATTGGTATCCAAATGTACTTAAAGTACCAAAAGTAAAAGTACAAAATGTTTGAAAATAGCAGATCTACAAGCTCACAACGCGTCGCACCGCAATGCGTTGTGAGCTTGTAGACCGGCTATTTTCAAATAGCCTTGGTATAACATAGGGCTAAAGTGGTTTATGTATGTTTTAAAATGTAGTTATTGCTCTCTAAAAAGATAATGCCACAACAGCATCTCAAGCATTATTGGGCTAAATGTAAAGACGCTACGCTGCGCCAACCGTGAATTCAACACAATCTGCTGTTACGCAGTTTAACCAATTTGCTACATACGTCTACACAAACGGTCAGATTACAAAGATAAATTGCTTATTGAAGGCTCACAGATGTCACCATAGGGTACGCTCCAGCAGGATGTCCCGTAATGATCGTATTATTTAATGAGGAGCATTTTAATCCGATCGGTCGTCGTTTCCTTAAAAAGGTATTAATGTATCTAAGTGCAGTACACCTCGCAACCGATGGGGTCGCATGGCTGAAAAACAACAGAAAATGGCATCTGATCGGATTAAAATGCAGTTTATTAAACAATACGAAAGATACGGGTAATTCTGCTTGAGCGTACCATACTGTGACATCTGTGAGACTTCAGTAAGCACGTTATATTTGAAATATGAAGGTTTTTGTAGACGTACGTAGCAAATAGGATTAACTGCTCAACACGAGGTTGAAGTGAATGTATTACGTGCGCAACAGGGCTAACTGTGCTAAATGTAGCATAATCAGTGTTTGTGTAACTTTAGTCAGAAGGATTATCTGACCTGATAATAAAACACAATCTACAGGCTTAACCGCCTCGCGTTGTGAGCTTGTAGAAGAGAGCAACAATAGAGTTGGGTCACGTTTTATTTGTTTATAGCCTGCAGCTAGCGCTGCAGCTAGCGCTAGCTAACGCTAGCTAGCGTTAGCCGTTAGCCACTCATAGCCAGTCAACCAGAATAGTCTACTCTAAAGTCAACTTTCCGACGGCGAGTGAACGATTGCATTCCATCCATGTTTTCTTGGCTGTCAATTTATTGTCCAAAAAAACAAACGCCCTGAACGTTAGAATTAGATAGTTTAGGACGACACTGATCTATTGCCATACCCAATGCTAAGCTAACTCAGTGACAAAGGAAGCTTCCGCACGCATACGTCACAGACGTCTCCAGGCCGCTCCAGGCAGGAACGGATCATTCACCAGCGTAGAAGAAGAAACAGCGGAAGAACGGCGGAAGAATAATAAATAAAATAATACACTAAATCATACATTACGTGGTTAATAATTGTTCATTTGGAACACACGTGGCATTAAATTAATGGGATAAATACTGTGGGTTGCATCGCTAAGTAATGGAGTCCCGATATTACCGCATTTGGCTACAAACGGCTAACAAAGGCTGGCTAGTTAGCATTTTAGCTAATATAAACTGGGAGGACTAACAGAATTATGTACCGATCTCTCACATTAATTAAAAAAAGTCTTATTTACATGCAGAGTTAAGCTCTGGCGTTTAAGTGAAATGTAGCCTAGATATTATGAGATGCTGTTGTGGCATTATCTTTTTAGAGAGCAAAAAAAAATAAAAAATCATTTTGGCTGTAGGGAATAATGACAGTCCCCGAGATGACTGGCTGCTGGGGGCGCTGGGCCACATTTATGTATGTATTTATTTATTTATTTATTTATTTATTTATTTATTTATTTATTTATTTTTAAAGGTGATGGAAGAACTGGAGAACGAACGCTGGGCAAACTACACTACCCATGATCCTTCACTGTCGGTAACTACACTACCCATGATCCTTCACTGTCGGTAACTACACTACCCATGATCCTTCACTGTGGGTGAGAGCTCACTAACTACACTACCCATGATCCTTCACTGTCGGTGAGACCTCACTAACTACACTACCCATGATCCTTCACTGTGGGTGAGACCTCACTAACTACACTACCCATGATCCTTCACTGTGGGTGAGACCTCACTAACTACACTACCCATGATCCTTCACTGTGGGTGAGACCTCACTAACTACACTACCCATGATCCTTCACTGTGGGTGAGACCTCACTAACTACACTACCCATGATCCTTCACTGTAGGTGTATAGAGGGTATCTGCACATTTCTAAAGAGACAATTTAAGGACTTAAAGTTCAAATCTGGTTGTTTGGGGTTCGTGGCCTGAGAAGGTTGAGGACAACTAGTAGACCTGAGGTCTGTGAAGTCTGTTAGAGTTGTAGACCCACCTTCTAATGAAGGTTACACAACTTGATGTGAAAACATCAAATCTATTGAAGTGACTTTAGTTAATAAAACATATGTTTCATTAGTAAACCTTACTGTATATAACAATAGATTAATAAAACATGTTTCATTATTAAACCTTACTGTATATAACAATAGTTTAATAAAACATGTTTCATTATTAAACCTTACTGTATTTGACAATAGATTAATAAAACATATGTTTCTGTACTCTTTATGACACAACAGTTTACAGTAGATCTACAAGCTCACCTGGTGACAGCTTCCTGTCAACTTGTACATCATCTATTTTTGAACAGTTTGATGAATGTTGAATAATTTACAACCAGGACTCTTTAAGAGCTTTAAGAGTTAAAAAAAAACTCTCAATAGTTTTTATATAACTGCTCACATTTGGACTTTGACACGAACGCACTAACACGCACGCACGCACGCACGCACGCACGCACGCACGCACGCACGCACGCACGCACGCACACACACACACACACACACACACACACACACACACACACAACACACACACTCTTTGGCATTGAGTTTACTGTGTCAACATGGATCTGATGACTCAACTGTTATCAGTCACACAATGACTTTCACACACACACACACACACACACACACACACACACACACACACACACACACACACACATGCTTTTGTCCAGTAGAAGTTTCTCCCAGCTTGCTTGGATCAGGTGACTGACAGGTGTGTTAGCCAATCACATTCCCAGGGGAGAGAGCGAGGGGTATGTGTGTGTGTGTGTGTGTGTGTGTGTGTGTGTGTGTGTGTGTGTGTGTGTGTGTGTGTGTGTGTGTGTGTGTGTGTGTGTGTGTGTGTGTGTGTACAGTAAGGTATACAGTAACCAGTGACAGACAGTAAAAGCTAGTAGAACCAAATCACAGAGCTTTTACAGACAGACAGACAGACAGACAGACAGACAGACAGACAGACAGACAGACGTTTTAAAACCAGCCACCAGATCTACCAGACCACACAGGGTTTGGAAGCATTAGAGTGTGAGTTACATTTATTTATACATCAGCTTGCAGATCTGCTGTTTTTTGGTAAAGAGCTTTGGTGTAGAAGTTGTCCAGTTTACCAAGTTTAAAGGCTTTTAAATGTTTAAATAAGAGTACAATATTTATAGTGTTTGTTCAGTAACAGTGTTAAATAGCTCTATATTGTGACAGTAATCATTGCTATAGAGTGTTCAGTAACAGTGTTAAATAGCTCCGTAGCTCTACTCAGCCCAAAAGTAGTAAGACATCATATTTACTTTAAGATTTGTCTCAAGATATATTGTTGTTAATGTACTGACATATTATCTTGTTTATTATAGTGATGTGTATTACCTGCTTATTGTAAGTAGCTTTGGATTAAAAGTGTCTGCTAAATGCCTAAACTGTAACTGTAAACCTGTTAAATTTGTTCTCCTGCTAACGCCTTACCGAAGGCCTTAAAGATGCAGTGCCATGATTTGTTTTCCCTAAAACATGATTATCAGGTATTATGATTAATTATACTAGAGGGAAATTTTTTTTACAGAAAGAGTTAAAATGATGTTTTATGTGGCCAACAGAAACAGTGGAGAGTGGGGGGGGGGGGGGGGGGGTTCAGCCAAAGCTCTTAATTGCTCCCTTTGAACTTCAAAGGGGGTTGTGCACACCTCGTTAGCATCAAAGACAACGACCTGTTTGATGCCTGTCATAGAGGGGGGGAGGGGAGGGGAGAATGTTTTGTGTACACAAGTCAAACACAACCCCTCCCACCAGATCTCTTGTGATTGGGAATTTCACATTTCAAATCCCCTCCTCTTTGAAATATCTTGTCAATGGGACAATGTCAGACTCAAGCCTAACCCTAACCCTAACCCTAAGGGGACAATGTCAGACTCAAGCCTAACCCTAACCCTAATGGGACAATGTCAGACTCAAGCCTAACCCTAACCCTAACTCTAATGGGACAATGTCAGACTCAACCCTCCCTAACCCTAATGGGACAATGTCAGACTCAAGCCTAACCCTAACCCTAATGGGACAATGTCAGACTCAAGCCTAACCCTAACCCTAATGGGACAATGTCAGACTCAAGCCTAACCCTAACCCTAATCGGACAATGTCAGACTCCAGCTCAGCGCAGAGTCTGAAATCAGGCTAGGAAACTGGATCCTTTCCACTGTAAATACCATTGATTTATTATTTGTTTTCAGTCTTTTGATGACACATTTTATTATTTATCTGTCATTTAATGTTAAGGATTGTTGGGATTTAAACAATCCCAAAAGCTTTCTTGTGGTGTTTATCCTTTTAGTTGAACTTGTACCAGTGAACTGTACTGTCATGTAACTTTTTTTCCTACGTAAACTGACAACCAATCAATCAATCAATCAATCAATCAATCAATCAATCAATCAATCAATCAATCAATCAATCAATTCATATTTACAATAAAGATTTTCTTTGAAAGACATTAAGTGTGTGAGTGTGTGTGTGTGTGTGTGTGTGTGTGTGTGTGTGTGTGTGTGTGTGTGTGTGTGTGTGTGTGTGTGTGTGTGTGTGTGTGTGTGTGTGTGTGTGTGCAGTGTCCGTCAGAAGGGGAGGAGCTTGAAGACAACATGGAGGTTTTTGATGACAGCAGCTCCAGTCCTTCAGGGACCCTGAGGTCATACCCTTTGACCTGTAAGGTCATCTACTCCTATAAGGTAACCCTGAGGTCATACCCACTGACCTGCAAGGTCATCTACTCCTATAAGGTAACCGTTGACCTTTGACCTGCAAGGTCATCTACTACTATAAGGTAACCGTTGACCTTTGACCTGCAAGGTCATCTACTCCTATAAGGTAACATCTGACCTCTGACCTGTAAGGTCATCTACTCCTATAAGGTAACCCTGAGGTCGTACCCTTTGACCTGTAAGGTCATCATACTTCCTAACTTAACTAACCAATCGCTGCCAGGTATTAATTATCTCATTAAGTTTCATGAGTTTAAATTAATTAGATTTGATTAAAAACAATCCGCTGAGCCTGAGTTCCCCAAAGACAGCACTTCCTGTTTGGAACAGGAACTGCATTTATTTTGTGACCACTTCCTGTTCCATTTACTTCCTGGTTCCACACGAGGAGAAGGAGGAGAAGACGTTCAGTGACCACGGCGGCGCCACTCATTATGACACTTTGAGTGGCAAACTTGCACCGGAAGTTCCATGAATAATATTGGAGTCTATGAAAGCCAGCTCATGAAAAAAAAAAAAAAAACATTCTGAACGACTGAGACCTTTGTTGTATAATCGCTCCAGGAATATAAAAGAAGACACATCACAGGTATTTTTTACAATCACTTGCTTTTCGATGTGCACGGTACATAATGTTGTTGAGGCAGCTAAACAGCGGCAAGTATAGTTTCTGTCTCGGAGATATCGCGAGATTTGGATTCCAGACAGGGAATGGTGGAGAATCTCGCGATACTATCTAGTTCAGAAATGTACTTTGTGCTCTTTAGATGCCTCTATAATGTTATACAGGGTTAGGGTTAGGGTCTTTAGATGCCTCTATAATGTTATACAGGGTTAGGGTTAGGGTCTTTAGATGCCTCTATAATGTTATACAGTGTTAGGGTTAGGGTTAGGGTTAGGGTCTTTAGATGCCTCTATAATGTTATACAGACGACACACCCAAAAGCTGTGACATGTCTTCTTTTATATTCCTGAGCTGAGTATTTTATAAAGGTCTCTATCGTTCAGAATGATTGTTTTGTTCATGAGCTGTCCAGCCGCCTCTCATAGACTCTAATGTTATTCATCCAACCTCCGCTGAGAGTTTTGCCACAGAGGGTGTCATGGCTGCTTAGCCGTGGTGTCTCTTCCTTATCTGATCCTCCTTGTTCCACATCAGTAGTTGACTATAGATGTCTTGTCTCTGTCTCTCTCACTGTGTGTCTATGTCTCTCTCTCTCTCTCTCTCTCTCTCTCTCTCTCTCTCTCTCTCTCTCTCTCTCTCTCTCTCTCTGTGTCTCTATGTCTCTCTCCCAGGCCAGTCAACCAGATGAGTTAACTATAGATGAACATGAGATGTTGGAGGTGATTGAGGATGGAGACATGGAGGACTGGGTGAAGGTTGGTTACTGTACCTTCTGTACTTACTGTACTTAGTGTACTTACTGTACTTACTGTACTTACTGTACCCAATGTACCTACTGTACCCTACTGTACTAACTGTACTACCCTACCAACCCTGTAATGGTTTAGGCTGAAAGGAAATGGTGTGGGGTCTCAGCCAGGGATTTCACCTGACAACATGTTAAAACCAATTGAAACAAGGCTGCATATCTCAGACCACCCTCTGCTCTGGGTTCACCCTAAACCTAGACCTAAACCTAAACCTAACAATAAGGTTTAGTTTAACTCTATGGGTTCAGTAACAATAAGGTTTAGTTTAACTCTATGGGTTCAGTAACAACAAGGTTTAGTTTAACTCTATGGGTTCAGTAACAATAAGGTTTAGTTTAACTCTATGGGTTCAGTAACAATAAGGTTTAGTTTAACTCTATGGGTTCAGTAACAATAAGGTTTAGTTTAACTCTATGGGTTCAGTAACAACAAGGTTTAGTTTAACTATCTGGGTTCAGTAACAATAAGGTTTATTTTAACTCTATGGGTTCAGTAACAATAAGGTTTAGTTTAACTCTATGGGTTCAGTAACAATAAGGTTTAGTTTAACTCTATGGGTTCAGTAACAACAAGGTTTAGTTTAACTCTCTGGGTTCAGTAACAATAAGGTTTAGTTTAACTCTATGGGTTCAGTAACAATAAGGTTTAGTTTAACTCTATGGGTTCAGTAACAATAAGGTTTAGTTTAACTCTATGGGTTCAGTAACAATAAGGTTTAGTTTAACTCTATGGGTTCAGTAACAATAAGGTTTAGTTTAACTCTCTGGGTTCAGTAACAATAAGGTTTAGTTTAAAAAGAGAGATATTGATTATTAGGGGGCACGGTGGCGCAGTGGTTAGCGCTTCGTCTCACAGCTAGAAGGTCCTGGGTTCGATTCCCGCCGGGGGACGCTGTGGGCGCTGGGGGCGTGTTCTCTCCTCCGCGTCATCAGCGCCCACACCCTAGGTGGGGTCGGCGATAGGGCCTTTCTGTGTGGAGTTTGCATGTTCTCCCCGTGTCTCCTAGGGTTGATACCCTCACAAAAACATGCAGTTATCCTGGTCTCTATAATGCCTCCCCCTGGCCAGCCGGGGCGCTTGATGGAGGGGAAAGGAACTGGTTGGAATAACGTGTTCCTTCCACGCGCTACGTCCAAACCAGGGAAATCTCCACTGTCAGGTGAAAAGAAACAACTTGGACTCCTCATGCAATGAAGGAAGCATGAGGTCAGTCCGTTGTCTCCCCAGGCGCAGCAGAGGGAGAGCAGAGCCCAGGATTACATAGGCAATTGGCACTGTGTGAAAATGCGTTACAAAATCGTGGGATAAAAATTATACACATTTATTTTTAAAAAGAGAGATATTGAAGGTTCAGTGTACAGAATATCCACAGTTCAGTTTCACATCCCAGTTCTCCCTCAACCCGACAGTTTGCTATGAAGCACGTTGTATAAAGAAAGCCCTCTCCTTGTTTGTGCATGTGTGTGTGTGCGTGTGTGTGTGTGTGTGTGTGTGTGTGTGTGTGTGTGTGTGTGTGTGTGTGTGTGTGTGTGTGTGCATGTGTGTGTGTGTGTGTGTGTGTGTGTGTGTGTGTGTGTGTGTGTGTGTGTGTGTGTGTGTGTGTGTGTGTGCGTGCGTGCGTGCGTGTGTGTGTGTGTGCGTGCGTGCGTGCGTGTGTGTGTGTGCATGTGTGTGTGTGTGTGCATGTGTGTGTGTGTGCGCGTCTCTCTCAGGCTCGTAATAAGAGCGGCAGTGTTGGCTACGTTCCAGAGAAGTATCTCCAGTTCCCCGCCAGCAGCTCTCTACTGAGCGTGCTCAGTTCCCTAGCGGCGCTGGACGCTCGCTCTCACACCTCGTCCAACTCCACCGAACCCGAGATCAGCCTGAACGCTGTGTGTGTTAATGGAGAAATACCCCCACCCAGTGGTAAGAATAAGAACTGAACGCTGTGTGTGTTAATGGAGAATTACCCCCACCCAGTGGTAAGATACTGAACTGAACTCTGTGTGTGTTAATGGAGAAATAAGCCACAAGAGGCCTCTGGTATTTTATAACGGCTGAGAGGCATGTGGTTACCTGGTATTTTATAACAGCTGAGAGGCATGTGATTACCTGGTATTTTATAACGGCTGAGAGGCATGTGGTTACCTGGTATTTTATAACGGCTGAGAGGCATGTGGTTACCTGGTATTTTATAACAGTGAGAGGCATGTTGGTTACCTGGTATTTTATAACAGTGAGAGGCATGTTGGTTACCTGGTATTTTATAACAGTGAGAGGCATGTGGTTACCTGGTATTTTATAACAGTGAGAGGCATGTGGTTACCTGGTATTTTATAACGGTTGAGAGGCATGTGGTTACCTGGTATTTTATAACGGTTGAGAGGCATGTGGTTACCTGGTATTTTATAACGGCTGAGAGGCATGTGGTTACCTGGTATTTTATAACGGCTGAGAGGCATGTGGTTACCTGGTATTTTATAACAGTGAGAGGCATGTTGGTTACCTGGTATTTTATAACAGTGAGAGGCATGTTGGTTACCTGGTATTTTATAACAGTGAGAGGCATGTGGTTACCTGGTATTTTATAACAGTGAGAGGCATGTGGTTACCTGGTATTTTATAACGGTTGAGAGGCATGTGGTTACCTGGTATTTTATAACAACTGAGAGGCATGTGGTTACCTGGTATTTTATAACGGCTGAGAGGCATGTGGTTACCTGGTATTTTATAACGGCTGAGAGGCATGTGGTTACCTGGTATTTTATAACGGTTGAGAGGCATGGTGAGACACGAGGCGAAGCCTATTGTATTTTACTTCAGATTTATTTCAAAACTGTTACTAGTTACTTTGCAGATATAAATTATAATATTATAAACCATACTTTTACTTAAGTGAAAAATGTGAGAACTTTTTCCACCACTTGCAGCAGGCAGCCACACATAGATGAGATACGGCTCATGTTTTTTCATGAAGCAATGAAATGTCTTCAACAGTGTTGCTACGATTATTATTGATTATCTCTCTCTCTCTCTCTCTCTCTCTCCCCCCGGTAGTGCATGTACGTGCGCTGTACTCCTACTCAGCTCAGACAGAGGAAGAACTCAGTTTCCCAGAAGGCTCTGTGATTCGTGTCCTGAGCAGAGACAACCAATCAGACGACGGCTTCTGGGAGGGTGAGCTGAACGGACGCACCGGCGTCTTCCCCTCGCTGCTGGTGGAGGAG
This sequence comes from Nannobrachium achirus, assembly GCF_963921795.1. Classification (NCBI taxonomy): domain Eukaryota; kingdom Metazoa; phylum Chordata; class Actinopteri; order Myctophiformes; family Myctophidae; genus Nannobrachium; species Nannobrachium achirus. The sequence goes on from NC_137817.1 coordinate 193,107, forward strand.
CTGAGCCAGAACGGAGACAGCAGCGCCCCCGCTGGCCTGGGGGGCTCACTGCTGGAAACCCAGGCCAGTTCACTTTGGTTTTGTTTTACATCTAACAACTTTGAAAAGATTTCTCCGTCGTAATAAAATCAAGGCGAGTCGCTCCCGTGATTCGGTCGTTACTCAATCGTCAGGTGTGAGGTAGCGGTCCGACTTGATTTTTACCCTGACGTGAGACCCTGATTCTGTTAGGAGAATGTCAAACTGGTTTTATATTTTCACAAATCAGGGCTGAGTCTGAATGAATACAATGACGTAACAACCAAAACAGAACGACGCTTAGTGAGCCAAAAGCCATTAATTCCCCAAGACGCTGAGCTGCCAGCCTGGTCGCCACTATAGTTGTTGGTGCGACTACAACAGCCCTTTATTAGTTATTTCACCGCATATCACAATAGTACATTGTTCCAAACACTCTAAGTTGATATTAAGTTGATATGATCAATCAGAGGAGAGGAGAGAACAAGATAGGGCTGAGGGTGGAGGGCGGAGCTCGGTGAGCACTTAGCCCTGGTACAGACGAAATGACTAGACCAGGATTTCTCTGCCCCTACGAGGGTTAGGGTCAAAATAAACAAAACTACTTCACTACTCACCAAACCAAGGGCAGTTTTGTGTTGTTGAAAGACTATTCACCGTGGTGGGAAACCTCTCAGCACCCACTGTGTAAAATACACTATTTAACCTCTCAACACCCACTCTGTAAAATACACTATTTTAAACCTCTCAGCACCCACTGTGTAAAATACATTATTTAACCTCTCAACACCCACTCTGTAAAATACACTATTTTAAACCTCTCAGCACCCACTCTGTAAAACACATTATTTTTGTCATGAAATAAAACACATCTTATTTCCGGGTTGTGAACCGTTGTGTCTGCGGTGGCCGCCGTGTGGCTCGAGGTGGGTGCGTTTTATTCATTATTTATTCATTATTATTGTTTATTTATTTTATTTCATTATTTATTTCAGTGACCACTCTAGACCAGAGCTAGGTTAAGACTAGCTCTGGTCCATAGCGTTAGTGGAGTTCTCCCTAACGCTATGGACCAGAGCTAGTTTAAAGGACCTACACCATGAATTTTCACTTTTTCTATTTTAAAACCTTTTTTTGGGGTCCCACTGGCACCTTCTATCCTCACAAAGTCCTATTTCTGTACATTGTGTCTTTCTCTGGTTTTGGGAAGACAGAGATGAAAAGCTTTCCACGGGTTCTCAGAACAGTGCTGTTCTGAGAGTTGACGCATGTGACGTCACACGCGTTTCCCGTTTTTTTTTTAGTCAATAAATTTTTTTTTTTTTTTTTTTTTTTCAAAACATTTTTTTCAAAATTCTTTTTTTTTCAAAACTTTTTTTTTTAATTTTTTTACTTTTTTTTCAAAAAAAAAATGTTTTCAAAAACTTTTTTTTTCAAAAACTTTTTTTTTCAAAAAACTTTTTTTTTTAAAAACTTTTTTTCAAAAACTTTTTTTTTAAAAAAAAACTTCTTTTTTTCAAAAAACTTCTTTTTTTTCTGGAAAAACCCCACTAGATGCGCCCCTGAGCAAACAGAGGCCGTTTTGGTATTGCAGCTGGAGAGCCTCATTATAGTAGAGCTAGAACAAACAAAAAGAATGGTCAGAGTGTTTGTTGAGGGTTAAAACCTGTCTAAGACTCAATTTTGAGCATATATTTATACAAAAAATATAGTTTTAAAAGCATGGTGTAGGCCCTTTAAGACTAGCTCTGGTCTATAGCGTTAGTGGAGTTCTCCCTAACGCTATGGTGTAAGACTGGTTTTCATATCATAAACATTAACTTTAACTAAAAGCTTGTGTACAATCCATGTGGTGTCTGTTTACTGTTTACATCTGGATCATGCTCTCCCCCCCCCCCCCTCTCTCTCTCTCTCTCTCTCTCTCTCTCTCTCTCTCTCTCTCTCTTGACTGTTATGGTTACTGGACACTGTACTATTTTGATAGTTGTGCTTAAGGACACTTTATGTATATATTTATATATTATTCGCTCACTCTCTGATGTACCTTGCTCTTTACTGTACTCTGTTCTTGTTTTTTTATTTTTTATTCTTACTTCTCTGTATCTTTGTAAATAACCTTATACTGCTGTGCTGCCTCTGGGCAACTGATTTTCCCCCTTGGGATAATAAAGGTCTCTCTCTCTCTCTCTCTCTCTCTCTCTCTCTCTCTCTCTCTCTCTCTCTCTGTAGTAACTCTATGTCTCTCTCTCTCTCTCTCTCTCTCTCTCTCTCTCATGTAAACAGAAGGCAGCCTTGTTGCCCCTCCCCCTCTATGACCAGCCTCCAACTCCCATGATGCCGTTCACCTCTCAGCCTCCAACTCCCATGATGCCGTTCACCTCGCCAGAGCTCTGCAGCCCGCCGCCCCTCCCCCGCTCGCAATCCACCAATCAGAATGGAGAACACAAGCCCCTCCCACTGCCAGTCCCGGCGCCTCACAGTAAGAAACACACACACACACACACACACACGCACGCACGCACGCACGCACGCACGCACGCACGCACACACACACACACACACACACACACACACACACACACACTCACACTCACACTCACACTCACACTCACACACGTACACTCACAGACATTTTAATTCTTTATATGAATCCAGAAATTACAATGAATGTACAGGGACGCAAATGTAACAGGGTTGATCTAACAGGGTTGACTGTCACATGTGTGGATGTCTCTCTCTCTCTCTCTCGCTCTCTCTCTCTCTCTCTCTCTCTCTCTCTCTCTCTCTCTCATTATGTGTGGATGTCTCTCTCTCATCAGGTCGTAGTCCAGTGTCTCCAGGATTGGCTCCGCCTCTTCTCTTCACCCCAGATGGAGGACCCGCCCCCGGGAAACTGAGACCTGTAATTAATTAATTAATACATATATAATCATTAATATGATAATTAAATCATTCAGTTTACATGACAATGTTAGCCTGCTTCCTGAAGCTTGAGACAGTGATTACAAAGTACTGTAAAGTACATACTAAAGTACATACTTTACAGTAAAGTACAGTAAAGTACATACTTTACTGTGGTCCTTTAGCCACTCCCATTAAAACATATGCTCAGGTGCTTCAGGATCTGGTGACGTCTCAATGGAGAAATAAGGCAGCGCCGGACCGTACCGCACATTCCCAAACATAAACAAACGTGGCGTCGGCAGCCGCGGTAACATGCGATCGTATCGATCTCGCTATGAAACATCAGTAGCAGACATGTTTTACCGTGTTTGATTACTAGTTCGTAGCGCTCCTATTCTGCCAGTTTTCATTGGTTAGCAAGGAGCAACATGTTAGCCAGCCACATAGCGACACCAATAAGGGTCGCTTAACAACAACGTCATCTGCTTTGCTGCGGTTGTGATTGATCAGGCGGTGAACCAATCGCAGAAGACTGCCTCTTTGGCCACGCCCATCCCAGAAACGGCTGCAGCCAGAAGGGCTTTCAGACTGAAACCAAATGAACGTTCAGGCTGAGTGTCAGGCTAGTTGTTCTTAAAGGGGAAGACCACCCATTAGTACCCAAGTGTTACAGTGTCAGGCTAGTTGTTCTTAACTCTTTCAGTGCCCAGAATCACCACTAGAGGGCGCCCAATGGCCATAGAATCCAACATAGACAAGCGCTGTATATGCACAAGCCGTGCGCAGCCATGACGCGCCTGAACACTTTCCTTTGTGCATGAACAGGAACAGGATGAAGTTAGCTTTAAGTTCGCTATTGGCTACCAAGCATTTTAGAAGCCCTATTTTCGGCGATTTAGCCGTAGCCGTGATTAAACCTTGTACACCTCATGGATATGCATGGAACAGAGAAAATGAGCTCTAAAGATCCTGGATTGCATTGGAGTGGATGGTAAATATCGGTGGCGCGACGCTCTCGCGGGCCGTGTAAGCAGATGACGGCCGGCGGCCCGGCTCGAAAATTTAGCCCGGTGCTGTTTTTTTTATTTTTTTTAAGCCGAACTAGTTTGGGATCGGCACCCCGAACGTTAATAAGGTCCAAATAAATCCGAACTAGTTTGGGATCGGCACAATAAGAGTTAAGATTAAATCCAAAAACAAAGCATCAAAAAGTACACAGACCTTCCTGTGCTTGTTTGAGCTGCACGCACACACATAACGTGCGTTCACGCGTCGCGTATCGATCAAACACATCGATATTCACATCGGCCGTTTCAGACGGGGGCGATTAATTAACATATCAAGTTTCAACAGTTGATGTCAGCCTCTCCTCTCCTCTCCTCTCCTCTCCTCTCCTCTCCTCTCCTCTCTGCAGGTTCGAGCGGCCCCTCCCCCTCCTAAGCCCCTCCCCCCGCGCCTACGAGCCAATGAGAAGAGCGACAAGACGGAGGAGGTGGAGATCACCCTGGTGTGACCTGTCAATCACACTCCCTGACAGGAAGACACGCCCCCTCAGTAGCCATGACAACCTCCTCTTTAAGCCCCGCCCACTCTCTGGGGAAGTGAGGGGGCGGAGCCCAGGAAGAAGAATGATGTCACAGGAAGGGGAAACGAAGCTCATTTAAATATGGATATTAATATCTCATTTATTATCGTCTACAGACTCTGAGCTTTTTATTCCAAATAACTTTAATATTTATTAACTATATATTAAGTTAATAAATAACTTCTGGAAGTTTCAACGGAAAGAAAAAAGAATAGAAGAAAATAGAAAAAAAAGAAAAGAAAACGTCTGCGTGCACAGGCGGGACTTTGCCACAGGGAGGTGCCACCTGCAGCTCCAGGTGTTTTAACAGTTCTTTATTAACGGAGGAATTCCTTATAAGGTCAACCTTATTACCTTAACCAATTATTTAATTAATTAATTAATTAATAATTGATTAATTAATCAATAAGGTCAACCTTATTACCTTAATCAATAAGGTCAACCTTATTAATCAATAAGGTCAACCTAATTACCTTAACCAATTAATTAATTCATAATTAATGAATTAATCAATAAGGTCAACCTTCTGCATGAATGAAAACAAGCTGCCAACATTAGGAAAACATTTCACCCCCCCCCCCCCCCCCTCTGAAAACCCCAGAAGAGAAGAAAGGGTTAAATTATGACACTGCTGTGAGCTTGTAAATCTGCTCTTTCTGAATAGCCAACATGTTAAAAAGGTCTTGTAAATCTGATATTTCTGAATAGCCAACATGTTAAAAAGGTCTTGTAAATCTAATATTTCTGAATAGCCAACATGTTAAAAAGGTCTTGTAAATCTAATATTTCTGAATAGCCAACATGTTAAAAAGGTTCCCTGCTTTCGTGGGTTAACGTGATCATGTGACCAAACGGGAAAACACTGTGATGTCACACAACACATTTATATAAAAATATATATATATTTATATAAATCTTAGAAAATATATATATATATACCCAGGGGGCAAACCAGCCTTTTTTTTAGGAAACCTGCATTTGCCCCGACATAAAAGGTTGTCCACCAGAAATATTATCTATGACCCAGTAGGATCACAACCTATATGGACAACCCGGTCAATTTGTACGGCAAAGTTCCAATATGGCCGCCTCAATATTAGCCCCTATTAGTTTTAATGGGGGGTGAATAGGGACATTTTTTAAACTGAGGGATATTTCCACGAAACTTCACAGGTTGATCAATGGTATACATATGAACATTTTTTGTATTGCAAGTTTCCATGAAATCCAATATGGCCGCCACAATATTGCCGCCATAATGTAAGGACCCAGAAAATAGGTTTTGCCTCTAACTTCTGAACCAGATGAGCTAGAAACGCAAACTTGGTGTCTATTTCATGGTGTCTGACCATGGGAGACTCAATGGAATAGCTAATCTTATTATTGGGTGTGTCTGGACCTTTATTGTGCATATTTGCAAGATGGTGGATTCCCAAAATAGAGCTTTAACATAATTTCTACCATGATTGTTGACTGCTTTTGCAAATACAAGCAATATGAATCCATTTGCTAAGATTTATGGCACAGAAGGGACTTATACCTGTATTATTCTTGAGTTTGCATGTTGTCAAAATGGCTGTAAACGAGATATTATATTTCCTGTCCGATTCTACTGTATGTAGTTGTAGCAATGACTTCAGATAAAATCAGAGACCAAAACAATGTATCTTAGAAATTATTTTTTTATTTAAAAAATTAATAAAAAAAAGAGAGAGATTATCTCAATGAAATGAATGCAACTGCCTTTTTGGGTCTTTCACACATAGACATGCACATGCTTTCCAACAACTTCAGCTTCAGGGAAATTATAATGAACACATGATTAAAACAGGCTGCATTATAATGCAAATAATTGCTAGTCACTATCACTGTCATGTGTACCTATCCTGCTGCATCTTGTCTCCAGTCCTTGGCAACGACACCCCAAGTAGCATGCAATTCCCTTCTTCGCACATGAAGTTCAATCACCCGAGAGAGACTTGGAGTAGAACCGCTGCTCCTTCACTTGGAAAGGAGTCAGCTTAGGTGGTTCGGGCATCTAGTACGGATGCCCCCCGAGCGCCTTCCTAGGAAGGTCCTCGATGCACGTCCCACTGGGAGGAGACCCCGTGGCAGACCTAAGACCAGATGGAGAGATTATATCTCCAGACTGGCCTGGGAACGCCTCGGTATACTCCCAGAGGGAGTGGAGGAAGTTACGCAGGATAAGGAAATCTGGAAGTCTCAGTTGGAACCGTTACCCCCGCGACCCGATTCCGGATAAGCGGTTGAAGATGGATGGATGGATGGATGGATGGCACATGAACAGTTTTTCTGGCAGCCTTTGATACAGCTACATGATATTGCCTTGTCCATTGATATAGGCCAGGCTGGCTCTGTAGATGGACAGGGGACTGCCTTCCCATCACTGAGAGACCATCCATATTCAGTGAAGCAAGGGATGTCTGGCTTCGCGATGTGTGCAGTTTTATCTATTATGGCTGCAAGAGCAGCTCTTTTCAGGTGCAGGCCAAAGGCATTTTGTGTAGGTGGCAGCAGCTTCAACAGGGTTGATCGGTTATTTAGGAACTTGTACACTCTGCTTTGCCAGGTCAAAGTCCTCCGAATGGTCAGCTTTTGATGCATATACAGCTATTGTGAGGTCTATATCCTGATTCTTGACATCCTCTGAGAGGGAATAAGAGGAATTTTCACCAAACTCCTGAAGTGCAGGGAGATCTAGACCCATGCTGGTCTTGAACCATGCCTTCTTTCCAGTGAAAAAGGGATAGCTGGTGGTATCTCTGCCACTCAGGCTGTGAATAAAGGGCAGGGCACGACACTGTGCGAGTCCAAGGGCTGAGACCATGTGATGGATAGGAAGATATGCATCCTGCTCTGTTCTCACCCACAGCTCTGGAAGGTCTAGGAGGTGGGTGGCAGCATGATATAGATGCCTATATCATGCTGCCGCCATGGGAAGGCAGTCCCCTGTCCATCTACAGAGCCAGCCTGGCCTATCAATGGACAAGGCAATATCATGTAGCTGTATCAAAGGCTGCCAGAAAAACTGTTCATGTGCGAAGAAGGGAATTGCATGCTACTTGGGGTGTCGTTGCCAAGGACTGGAGACAAGATGCAGCAGGATAGGTACACATGACAGTGATAGTGACTAGCAATTATTTGCATTATAATGCAGCCTGTTTTAATCATGTGTTCATTATAATTTCCCTGAAGCTGAAGTTGTTGGAAAGCATGTGCATGTCTATGTGTGAAAGACCCAAAAAGGCAGTTGCATTCATTTCATTGAGATAATCTCTCTCTTTTTTTATTAATTTTTTTAATAAAAAAAATATTTCTAAGATACATTGTTTTGGTCTCTGATTTTATCTAAGTCATTGCTACAACTACATACAGTAGAATCGGACAGGAAATATAATATCTCGTTTACAGCCATTTTGACAACATGCAAACTCAAGAATAATACAGGTTTAAGTCCCTTCTGTGCCATAAATCTTAGCAAATGGATTCATATTGCTTGTATTTGCAAAAGAAGTCAACAATCATGGTAGAAATTATGTTAAAGCTCTATTTTGGGAGTCCACCATCTTGCAAATATGCACAATAAAGGTCCAGACACACCCTAATAAACCTAAACCTAAACCAGACACCATGAAATAGACACCAAGTTTGCGTTTCTAGCTCATCTGGTTCAGAAGTTAGAGGCAAAACCTATTTTCTGGGTCCTTACATTATGGCGGCCATATTGTGGCGGCCATATTGGATTTCATGGACACTTGCAATACAAAAAATGTTCATATGTATACCATTGATCAACCTGTGAAGTTTCGTGGAAATATCCCTCAGTTTAAAATGTTTCCCTTAAAAACTATTATATAGTTTTTAAAACTAATAGGGGCCCCATTAAAACTAATAGGGGCTAATATTGAGGCGGCCATATTGGAACTTTGCCGTACAAATTGACCGGGTTGTCCATAGAGGTTGTGATCCTACTGGGTCATAGATAATATTTCTGGTGGACAACCTTTTATGTCGGGGCAAATGCAGCACACCTTCCTTTGCCCCCTAATATTAGGGATGCACCAAATATTCGGCCACCGAAAATATTCGGCCAAATAGTGCCAAAAACCCTATATTCGGTTTCGGTTCGGTTTGATATTACGGATGAATAAATATTACCGAATAGTATCGAATACCAAATACAGAATATTACCTACAACCGAATAATGTATAGGCTATTCAATATTTAATTTAATGTAATTTAATGTAATTTAATGTTTTTTAATTTAATTTAATTTAATTTAATTTAATTTAATTTAATTTAAATCTTTACATTGATATTTGTATGGCATATTTGTAGGGCATGTTAAAATGTTGAGACATATTGTCTTTTATTACAAGTTTACTACACAATAGTAAATAAATAATTCTACACAATAAATACATAAATATTTGTTTTAAATAACTCAATTATGGACCTGTAATGTAGCTCTACAACAGAGTCACAGCCATGACAGCAATGGTACAAAATAAATACAATAAAAAGTATATATAATTAAGAATTCGGCTATTCGGTTTTCGGCCAAGAATTTTCCTTTCGGTACATCCCTAATATAAATGTATATATGTATATATAAATGTATATATTTATATATAAATGTATATATGTATATATAAATGTATATATTTATATTTAAATGTATATATGTATATATTTATATATAAATGTATATATGTATATATAAATGTATATATTTATATATAAATGTATATATAAATGTATAAATGTATATATAAAAAAAAAAATATATATATATATATATATATATATATATATATATATATATATAAATGTATATATTTATATATAAATGTGTGTATATATGTATATATATATATATATATATATATATATATTATTATATATATATATATATATATATATATATATATATATATATATATATATATTTATATATAAATGTATATATGTATATATAAATGTATATATAAATGTATATATGTATATATAAATGTATATATAATTGTATATATGTATATATAAATGTATATATTTATATATAAATGTATATATAATTGTATATATGTATATATAAATGTATATATGTATATATAAATGTATATATTCATATATAAATGTATGTATTTATATATAAATGTATATATTTATATATAAATATGTGCAGGGCTGAAGTGGTTAATGTATGTTTTGTAATAATAACTAAAGTGTTTAAATAAATGTAGTGGAGTAAAAGTACAATATTTGCCTCTAAAACGCAGTGGAGTAGAAGTAAAAGTATTGTTAATTGGAAATACTCAAGTAAATTACAAATATATCTCAAAATTGTACTTAAGTAAAGTACTTAAGTAGATGTACTCAGTTACATTACACCACTGCCCTAGTTTCAACGTGACATCACAGGATCTCCCGTTTTGGTCAAATCCCTCCCCTCAAACTCCTCCCACTCTTTCCCATATATGGTCCTTCCTGTAGATGATGCATATCCAGTGTGTATTAATCTGAGTAGAGTTACAGTACATTACTGTTGTTCCTTATATGGACATCCTGTTTCATTATGACAACCATAAATGGACATCCTGTTTCATTATGACGACCATAAATGGACATCCTGTTTCATTATGACAACCATAAATGGACATCCTGTTTTTGATACGTAGTTGTAAATAAATAGAGCATGATGAGAGAGAGGCTGGTCCTCTGCTCTCTCTCCAGGTCTCTCACCCATTACGACCATATATGGTAATACCCGTTACGAACGCCATCTCAAATAACTCACCATTAGACGCTCTTATTGTGTCTTGTGTCTAAAAATACATATTTAGCTACATGGCCTCAACCTGGGGGCATGCATGCAAATCAAAATCGTTAAAATCACTAAAACGACATAAACAAAGTAAATGAAATCATTTTAACACTCATCTTTTCTTTTGTCTAATCTAAAATATGAACCCTTGTTGTAAAAAAAACTAAGTTGTCCTTTCATTACTCCTCCCACCCCAGTCTAACAGGCCACGCCCCCAGGCCACACCCAGTCTAACAGGCCAACAATCTGTACCACTATGATACAATCTGTACCACTATGGTACAATCTGTACCATGATACATACCACCACTATGATACGACCACATGATAAATACCATGATACAATCTGTGTCTTTTCAGTTTGACTGAATTCTGTTTGTTTTTATTTCACACTCTTCTGAAGAGGTGGAGAAAATAACCTGTTTGTTGTTCCTTTTTATTACAAATACAAAATGTTTCATCTTAGTGATGATGATGATGATGATGATGATGATGATGATGATGAAAAACCACAACAGCTTGTAGATCTGTTCTCACACAGGAAGCTGTTTTGCTACATACGTGCTAACCACACAGTTAGCGGTGTTGCTAAACAACAGAGATAGACTCCATCTCCCAGAGTGCATTGGAACAGAGATAGACTCCATCTCCCAGAATGCATTGTAACAGAGATAGACTCCATCTCCCAGAATGCATTGTAAAAGAGATAGACTCCATCTCCCAGAATGCATTGTAACAGAGATAGACTCCATCTCCCAGAATGCATTGTAACAGAGATAGACTCCATCTCCCAGAGTGCATTGTAACAGAGATAGACTCCATCTCCCAGAATGCATTGTAACAGAGATAGACTCCATTTCCCAGAATGCATTGTAACAGAGATAGACTCCATCTCCCAGAATGCATTGTAACAGAGATAGACTCCATCTCCCAGAATGCATTGTAACAGAGATAGACTCCATCTCCCAGAATGCATTCTGACAAGGATAGACTCCATTTCCCAGAATGCATTGTAACAGGGATCGCCTCATCACGTGGATTGGTTTCTGCTTCATCATAATTCACCCTTTGTCAAGTCCCGCCCATTGTCCTGCCCCTCTCCACACCCATTGGTTGCTGTGTCTTGGTGGGACATTCAGTGGGACATTCCATCCACTGCCATGTTAATTCAGTTGCTTCACATTGTTATTCTGTGTGCTCAATTCTAATTTCAAACTTTGTTTCAGTCAATTGGAGCTGCTCAGTGGCAGCATAGTGAATCAGCATGTTTTTAAATGTTTTTATTTCTCCAAGAATTATGCTTTAGCAACATAAAACATAACATAACACAACATAAAAAAGGCGGAACCATGCAGGGCGGGACAAGGCAGATAGAGCCTGCTGGTTGGTCAGTCAGGGACCAACCAGGAGGCTGACAAAGGGTGAATTCATCGTAGGAACTGCCTTTTTTAAGAGTGTAACTGAGACAAGTCAAACAGCAAACTACTTGATTTCTCTGAGATCTCAACTTAAATCATCATTTTTAACAAACTTGTTTTGAAGTTTAAAGGTTTTTTGGTGGCAACAGAAAACAATCTCATTCATTTTTATACATTTTCTATTGTTAGAATTGACCTGAAACTTTCCCCTTCAATGTTTTATTTAGTTTAAATAATGTATTATATTTTTATCCCTTGTTTTTTGGAGAAGCTGCTAATTATAATAATTATTATAATTAATTGATAATAAAGGTATTTGGTGGAACAGCTGTTGCCATGGTTACCGTAATAATGGAAAGATGCTTATTATTATTATTATTATTATTATTATTGGCTGTAAAAATATACAAAAATAAAAGGTTTGTATTTATTGTGTACAAATGTTAATTATTACAACAATATGGAGAAGTTGTTTGTTCTGTGTGTGTGTGTGTGTGTGTGTGTGTGTGTGTGTGTGTGTGTGTGTGTGTGTGTGTGTGTGTGTGTGTGTGTGTGTGTGTGTGTGTGTGTGTGTGCGTGTGTGTGTGTCTGTGTGTGTGTGTGTGTGTGTAACCGCTACTAAGTTAGTATTCAGTGGTTCTTTACCTTTTCAGGTCGCGACCCCCCCCCCTCCCCCAGTTACATTTTGTACAACAGTTCTATTGTGAAAATAGCTGCCTACATGCTCACAACGCCTCGCAAGATCCGCTATTATGTTTAATTTAATTTGTCATTTTATAGGTATTAAAAAGTCCTTAAATTGTCACTTTAGAAATGTGCAGATACCCTCCCAATGTGTTTGTTGTAAAATGACAATCTTTGGGTTAGGGTGTTAAATGTTAATCTTAATTTCTTTCTGATTGGAAGGTTTTCAACCTGAGGACTGAAGCCAACAAAGGAGAAAGTTGGAAAATCAATTGGAACTAGCCCTTAGCCGTTCAAAGATATGAGCTCCAAAATGATGTGCAGTGTGTGGGTTATGGGATGTGCACTGTGCACACAGTATATGAGGGATGGAAAGTAACTTTAACTGGTGCTTGCATGATGTAGGAGCATCAATGTAAGAAACCCGTTTCGTTTAATGGCTACAGAGATACTGTCCCCCACACACACACACACTCACACACACACACACACACACACACACACACACACACACACACACACACACACACACACACACACACACACACACACACACAGAGAGAGCTGGTTAAACATGTTGCCTCATGCTAGATGCAGAATAGATTAGCCTCAAGCTAGATGCAGAATAGATAGTAGATACACCATAAAAATGCTAATATACAGCATACGATTTGTGAAAGTGACAAACGGGCTTCACAGTTATGTTAGGTGTGTTCATATGCTAATTGTGATGCGATTTCAGATCAATTGCTCCAGCCACTGAGGAGAAACGCTGTTTCAGACAGACAGACACTCACTCACTCACTCACTCACTCACTCAGACAGACAGACATTCGCAAAATTATAGTATAGATATGTCCAGTATTATGTGAAATATCACTTGTTGAAAATACAAGAAAAAGTGCACTTATTCCTCAAATAGCTTTATTTACTTAAAACCAACCAATCTTGTTCAGTACACAAACTAAAACTAATACAATCAAGTAATATCTACAGCCAAACTCAACAATCAAAACGTAGTAATTTCTACCGCCAATGAACATCTGTAGAATTTATGTGATCTGCAACTAGCAAGAAGTACACGCCCCTTCCAAAAAGTTTGAACTTTGGAGAAGAAGCAGGAAGAAGCAGAGACCGCCGTCCCCGCCATTACAGAGCTGCGTTTTATAACTTCAAGGTAAGGATTACATTAGCTTACAAGCTTTGCATTTGATTGAGGTTCAGTTCCGCAAGTGTTTTTAGGATGAGCTGGAATGAGGTGTCACGCACTGGCTTAATATTGATATGATGACATCAGGGATCTCCACATATGGGCATAAAAATTGTGATGTCACAACAGATCAGTTATGTGATGTCAGAAGAGTGACAGACAGGATCGGGAGGTTTTCATACTAAGTGGTGACCTAGAGTCTTAAGAGGAACTTACAGGAGATGAACTTTACTACATCAATAATATATAATAAATACAACAATATAAAATATACACTATACTATACTAAATATACATAATAATAATCACTATTTAGAACATAAATTATAATAATATTAAATATACACTAGGCCTATACTGTATATTCAATATTATAACAATATTAAATATACACTATACGAAATATACATTAATAATAATCACTATTTAGAACAGTATTTAATATTATAACAATATTAAATATACACTAGGCCTATACAGTATATACTATACTAAATATACATATAAATATAAAATATTTATATGTAAAAATATAAATATACCTTTTCAGGCCGCGACCCCCAAAACAATCATATTTGAACTGCCCCCCCCCCCCCCCCCCCCCACCCCCCCCCCCCCACCCTGCACAAGCACTTGTTGTAGGAGTTGGCATTTCAGTTAGTTTGACGCGCTCTTTTCCTTTGTGAAAATAGCAGATCTACATGCTCACAACCCCACACGTTGCGAGGCGTTGTGAACATGTAGATCTGCTATTTTCACATTTTCTGTCTCTAATATTTTACAATTTTACCGATGTTTGACCAGAGGTACTAAAAATGCCTTTAAAGTCCTTAAATTGTCACTTTAAAAATGTGCAGATACCCTATATACACATAGGCCTATACTGTGTGTTGGTCTGTTTACTGTTGAGTGAGAAAACAATGTTGCAACATTAAAGGACCAGGTCACCTCTGGGACAACCAGATCTTATTTTATTGTTGTGTGGGACACGATCAACACAATCCTGAATTATTTTTTGTGTTCAATCTGTGTTTTTAGATATGTTAGTATGTCAGCATGCTACAACTGGTCATATGATGCATTATATGATGCATTTTGCATCATATGACCAGTTGTAGCATGCTGAAATCGGCTGAAATACTAAAATATCTCAAAACACAGATTGAACACAAAAAATAACAGAGGTGACCTGGTCCTTTAAGCTAATCATCTGGGGACCCCCTAAAATAATTTGGGGACCCCTCTGGGGGTCTCGACCCACAGGTTGAGAACCACGCTGCACTAGGCCTATACTGTATAGTCTGTGTGTGTTCCACATAGGACCACCAGAGAGCAGTGATGTTTCATAGATGTAACATTAAAACAGAACAGAATGTGTTTTTATAGCAGATTCATCTCTGCTTCCCATCGTGCACGCACCTAGACGCGCGTGCGTGTGAGTAGGCTACACACGTTTCCTTCTGCCCTCCCTGTGTGTGTGTGTGTGTGTGTGTGTGTGTGTGTGTGTGTGTGTGTGTGTGTGTGTGTGTGTGTGTGTGTGTGCGCGTGTGCGTGTGCGTGTGCGCGTGTGTGTGTGTGTGTGTGTGTGTGCTGCGGCTTGTGTGTTAGTTTCCTGGTGGATCTCTCAGTCTAACGGCGGCTGATCCGCTGCCCGGTGGGTCTACAGATCAGATCTACTGCCTCTGGTAGATCTCACAGACCTCTAAAGATCACTATTCAAAGATCTGCCGCTGCGGGATTTAATGAGGAGAGGAGGCGATGCGGCGAGATGAAAGGTAAATACTGTCTGTCTGTCTGTCTGTCTGTCTGTCTGTCTGTCTGTCTGTCTGTCTGTCTGTCTGTCTGTCTGTCTGTCTCGTTGAGGTGATTTGATATAAATCTTATAAATCATTAATCAGAGGTGAATGTTTGTGATTTAACAGAAACGAGAGGTTCTTAAAGCAGCTCTGCGCGCATGTGTGTGTCCGTGCATGTGTTAACTTTAATAATAATAATAATAATAATATGATGATGATGATGATGATGTAAACACTGGAACATTGTTCCGGAGGGGCGGGGTGGACTGGAGACTCATCCCCGGCCAGGACGCCTTCTGCTCGGCCACGATGCAGCAGAAACCCCCCTCCTTCTGGAGCCCCTTTAGCATCTGTTTATGTTCAGTAACACAACACTGTTAAATAGAGTGATCATAATCACAGTGTTAAATACCTCTATATTGTGACAGTAATCATTGCTATAGAGTGTTCAGTAACAGTGTTAAACAGCTCTATATTGTGACAGTAATCATTGCTATAGAGTGTTCAGTAACAGTGTTAAATAGCTCTATATTGTGACAGTAATCATTGCTATAGAGTGTGTGTTCAGTAACAGTGTTAAATAGCTCTATATTGTGACAGTAATCATTGCTATAGAGTGTTCAGTAACAGTGTGTTAAATAGCTCTATATTGTGACAGTAATCATTGCTATAGAGTGTTCAGTAACAGTGTTAAATAGCTCTATATTGTGACAGTAATCATTGCTATAGAGTGTTCAGTAACAGTGTTAAATAGCTCTATATTGTGACAGTAATCATTGCTATAGAGTGTTCAGTAACAGTGTTAAATAGCTCTATATTGTGACAGTAATCATTGCGACCGTAGGTCGCACTTACTACAGAAAGCTGCTCGAGGTGTCCGTCCGTCCGTCCGTCCGTCACACACGTCACACGTCACACTTTTGCCCTGCTCATATCTCCGCAACCGTTGCCCCGATCCATGCCAGATTTTGCACACACACTCCTTACCTGCCAAACTACAACCTCCAAGGACCCCCGGAGCTCCAGGGACCCCCAGCTCCCTCGGGGACCCCCAAGTGTAAAAAATGAGCACATGTGCAAAAATTACCAAATGACCACCCCAACGGGGCTGCTCACGGGGCATTCCCGGGGACCACCCACTCCTGGTGCTCCAGAACGGATGCAAAAGTGGTGGCGCCCCCAGTGGAGGACCCCCTGCCACTGCAGCTCACATAAAATGCCGTAACTCGGGCTAGGAGCGACCGGGAGAGCCGGGGCCGGTACCTATTCGTCCGCCTTGGCGGTGCGGAGACCCCACCCCTCATTTCTCACATGGCCCTCTAGCGCCACCATGAGGCCGATTCAGATTTTGCCCTAAAATCACGAAAATCACTACACAGTATGTCTACACTCATGTCATCAACATGGATCAGGAAGATTTTGGAAAAACACATTTTTGCTCTATTTGTGGAGATAAGTGACCTACGGTCGCTTATCTCCCGATTAGGGAGTCTTACTGGTTGCTATAGAGTGTTCAGTAACAGTGTTAAATAGCTCTATATTGTGACAGTAATCATTGCTATAGAGTGTTCAGTAACAGTGTTAAATAGCTCTATATTGTGACAGTAATCATTGCTATAGAGTGTTCAGTAACAGTGTTAAATAGCTCTATATTGTGACAGTAATCATTGCTATAGAGTGTTCAGTAACAGTGTTAAATAGCTCTATATTGTGACAGTAATCATTGCTATAGTGTTCAGTAACAGTGTTAAATAGCTCTATATTGTGACAGTAATCATTGCTATAGAGTGTTCAGTAACAGTGTTAAACAGCTCTATATTGTGACAGTAATCATTTAGTGTGTTTGTAATGCTCAGAATGTGTACTTAAGTACACTACTCAAGTAAATGTACTCGGATACTTTCCACCACTGTTGTTCTGATGACGTGTTGTTTGTTTGTGTTGCTAGGCAACAGCTGAGCTGTCAATCAACATGAGCCACGCCCACACACTGGACCCTGGCCTGATCCACAGCAGGATTTTACTTTGAAATTCCCTGATCCACTCCAAGCTTTTACTTTGAAATGCCCTGATCCACTCCAGGCTTTTACTTTGAAATGCCCTGATCCACTCTAGCAGATTTTACTCTGAAAGGACCTGATCCGGCCCCCAGGACCTTTACTCTGAAATGCACTGATTAACCAATGGGGGCCAAGCAGACCAAAGGGCAGCACGAGGCCAGCGGCGGCGTCGCAGGTTCGAGTCCCGGTCATGGCTGGAAGCGGGCGTCTCAGAGGGGGGAGGGGCTGGCCTCGCTGCTGAAGACGGCCCCGCCCCCTCCCTACCAGAGACGAATCAGCATGATCCAGGAAATGATGATGATGGCCAAACAAGGAAAACAGGATGAGGCCACAGAGATGTTGAAGACGCTGAGACAGGTAACTCCATATACGGTCATGTCTGAGTCATCATAGTGAACGCTATATATGGTCATGTCTGAGTCTTAGTGAACTCCATATACGGTCATGTCTGAGTCATCATAGTGAACGCTATATATGGTCATGTCTGAGTCTTAGTGAACTCCATATACGGTCATGTCTGAGTCATCATATTGAACGCTATATATGGTCATGTCTGAGTCTTAGTGAACTCCATATACGGTCATGTCTGAGTCATCATAGTGAACGCTATATATGGTCATGTCTGAGTCTTAGTGAACTCCATATACGGTCATGTCTGAGTCATCATAGTGAACGCTATATATGGTCATGTCTGAGTCTTAGTGAACTCCATATATGGTCATGTCTGAGCCTCCATATATGGTCATATAGTATGAGTATAGAATTCCATATATGGTCATGTGTGAGTCATAGTGATCTTTACAAACCCATTGTAAAGAAAAGGTTCATTTGGATAGGAATTAGACACGCCCCTTTCCTGTACAAACCCATTGGATCAGACACGCCCCTTTCCTTTACAAACCCATTGGATAGGAATCAGACACGCCCCTTTCCCGTACAAACCAAGCCCCCAGAACCCTGGGGGCGCCGTGAAACCAAATGGACATGTTGGCCGTTTTGAGGTACTGCAGTTGGGTCTACTCACATGAACGCGCGTCTAGGCTTCTTTGTATTGACGCGCGTTCATACCGGAAGGGCTGGTTCATGAAGCGCGTCCATGAACACAAACTATGACGCAAAACGCGTCACAGTAGACCCACTACGTCACGGTTTTACTAGCCGGAAGGAGGGGTGAAAACGCCTCATGCGCTGGGTGAGCAACTCAATGCAAGTGGACGGGCGGGGATATCTGTGTCCTCTCTATTCTTATTATAACTCTATGGTACAAACCCATTGGATAGGAATTAGACACGCCCCTTTCCTGTACAAACCCATTGGATAGGAATCAGACACGCCCCTTTCCTGTACAAACCCATTGGATAGGAATCAGACACGCCCCTTTCCTGTACAAACCCATTGGATAGGAATAGGCTATATGCATATACGCCATTTTGTTCTACTTCCGGGTGTCTTTCGACTTCCTTCACAGGTGTTACCGATGATACTAATGAAGGGTCCGTTCCATTCTACTCAAACAGAGTCAGGGTGCTGCTATTGTGCATGTTGGCTCACTGGAAACTCTGCTACACCTCTGGTGTCCTTTAGTGGGTTCCAAATGTCCCCATACAGGTGTGTAACTCTGAGAGTGTACAAATGGAAGCAAATGGACCCGCATAGAGCCTATTAGACATATATATATATATATATATATATAAAATACAATAAATTAAAACATGAAAAAAAGGGTCTTCTAGTCGTAGACTAGTCTAGGAGGATTGCATTGAAATGTGTTCTGCGGGGGGGGGGGGGGGGGGGGGGGGGGGGGCGTTGCCACTGTGAACAGCCAATCAAGAAAGGTAGGCGTCGTCCACAGTAGTGGGTGCACCAATAGGAAACCTTCTACCGGGAGGTGGGAGGTTCCTGGATCCTGTAGGTTCGTTGCAATAAAAAATAAACCCAATCTACGTTGAATCACCCCATCCAATCATATCACCCCATTCAAATCACCTTATTCAAATCTAGGCGGTATTGCGTTATGAGGAAAAGTGCTTAGAAAATGAATTTCGTTCCCACGTCTGGGCACTACTCATTCAATGCATTTTTTCATAGACAATACCCTTGTGGACTTTGGGTTAAAAGTTCTCCGCACGAAACCTGCACGACTTTTGTCACCAGCCAGAATTGTATATAAAAGTGAATAGCAAAAAAACGAAACTCTTGTGCTGCTGTTTTTGCTTGTAAAATGTACTATATTGATTTTGGCAACACAAAATCTTTCTCAAATGTCATAAATACATCTACTTAACATCTGAAACAAGTATTTGTGCCTTAGTATTCTCATATATGAATTTAGATCATGAAATATAGCAAATCTGTTGAAGAAAACGCCTCAATGTATGTGATTTGCACTCAGCAAAATGAAACATACACATAGTAGATTTAGCTAAAAGCTTATGTCTCATACATAACACATCTCACAGCCAACTGTGTAATGAAAGGTACCTTGGCCAGAAATGGATGAAAATCAATCAAACTGCTATCACACCCCCCTAAATTGGAAAAAATCCCAAAATGGACAAGACTATAATAAATGCACAAAAGGTCATGTCAGGTATAAAATATGTATTTAAGTACCACAGAGTGTCCCAACATCTGTCATAGTGTAGGCTACATCAAGACACCCCCCAACCAAAACAAAAACGCATACAAATGTTGGCTGCATAAGTAAACGTAAGGCTGTGCTCTGACAAAATACAGCAAATGCTAAGCTTTTTCCTCCCACATGTATGTATTGCATTTAAATGTGATAAAAGCAAATCTTGAAATAAAACGAGTATTTAGCAAATTTTACATGCTGACATGGTGTGTATATTACTCATCCCTATCACTTTCATCCAGGGGTCATCAATATGTCTGTACTACGGACAAAATGTGTCAGTGGCTGAATTTATATCTTATAATGTCTTTGATCATAAGACCCAATTACTGAATTCGAAGTCGACAGGTTTTCTTCAGAATATCTATGGACATTGTGACATTTTGGCATATTAGGAGTCCAACCAGTACTAGTACGCCTTAACTCTGAGATTGTACAAATGGAACCAAATGGTTCTCAGAGTTACACACATGTTATGGTAATGCAGGGCTTGCTCTTCTATGTGTTTCTGGTATATATTATTGTCCACTCATTTAGTAAGTCTGTGGCAAAAAAGATATTTCGACATAAATCTCCACCAAAAGCCAGCATGGTGATGAATGACCCTTGCTTATTCAGAGTCATCATCCCATAAAGCTTGTTTCTTTTGAAACATTCTCACAGTTCTGGCAATCCGTTTCCGACCTGTTCTGGCACTGAAATATATCAGTACAAGACAGTCTTGCAGCCATACTGTACAGGTTTGCTTGTCTTCAACTATAGTGAACAACATGCAAAACACTTGACTGTGGAATAAGCACACTGTCCTGTAGATATGTTAAGCAAGGGTGATGTGGTCACTGTAGATGGGTTAGTATCCACTGCTGACATGGTGTGGGTTGGAGGGGTGGAGGTGGAGCATAGACTTGAGCTCTGCAGAGACAGGGCTGAGTGTATATGCCATCCAGACCGCTTGCTTCCTTGGCATCAGCATTGTATGTCTGTTCCAGTAGCATGTCAAAAGAAACACTACTGTTGTGGCTGCCATCTGCTCGTCAGCCAACAATACACCTGCCATCAGTGCTACATGTACCTCTGAAGCTGTTTCCAGTAATTTCTTCATCTAAGGCAAATACAAAGGTAAGGATTGCTGCCCGTACTTGTAGTGGCCTACTGAAGTGAGGTAGGGTAGCATTCTTGCTGATTCACAGAGATGTCCTGTCCAGTCACCTTCCCCCTCATAGTAGATAAACCTTTGGAGAATATCTGACATCTCCAGGAAGTTTGCCCAGAGGACTGCAGTTGATTGCCCATTGAATGATTCCTGAAAAGCAGCAGCTGATCTCCTAAGACTGCTATCTCTTGATGCCTTGTCATTTCTAACTTCTGCCAGTTATCTCTTTTTCAAACAGGACTTTGACGGCATGTAAAGTTTGGTAGTATTATGTCTTTTCAACAAACATCTTCTTGACAGTTCCTTCTCGACAAAGACTTGCTGCAACAAGCAGATCATCTGCCCCTGCCATCCCTGATAATCTTGCAAATAGCCTTCATGTTCAGTAGTAGTGAGCTTGGTGGAAGCCTCCCAGCAACAGGACTACATTGCCAATCTCATCTTGGTGTTGCCTGATCTCCAGTGATAATGGTGTACTTATGTAGTGAAGAGTCGTTTCATCTCTTTTCTGAGGACAGAAGGATCAGTTGTCGATGCTGGGATGAGTGGAAGGTAGCCAATAATGCTAGCCTGTGGGTGAAGGTTTACGCAGAATGCTGAAAAGCCAGGTAAACCTGGAATTCAGCAACTGTGATGTTGGAAGCTATTCTACCTACAGTAGGTGCCACACAAGTAAAAGGTCTTCAGCCAGGCTATCTGATGAAGTCTCTAGAATCTCCAACTTCCCAGTGCTCAGGAGACCTGGACTTCTGTATGTCTTTGCTTGCTGACAAGAAACACTTGGGAGTAGGTGGTTCAGCAATGTGATGAATTAAAAATGTCATCTCCAAGATACATTTAGCTGTATGTATGTTTTCTCTGATTTTTCTCCACAATCATCCCCACAACTCTTGATAGAATCTGAGGTAAAACTGACCAAATGTGTTCATATTGCTTTTGTCATAACAGCCAGCTGTCACTGTAAAAGTCATAGTAAAGCTCATTTTCGGGTGGCGTCTATCTTGGAAATATGTAAATTATAGATCCAGACACACCCAATCATAAGATAAGTATTCCATTGAGTTTCTCTTGATGTGAAACCATGAAATAGACACCAAGTTTACTTGTCATTATAACAAAATTACAGTCACTGACAATCACTTACATTGAAGCGTTTCCTTCAACAAATTTACTACATTACATGATCTAAATATGCATATGAGTATACTAAGGCACCAATACTTGTTTCAGATGTTAGGTAGATGTATTTATGACATTTGAGAAAGATTTTGTGTTGCCAAAATCAATATAGCAAATTTTACAAGCAAAAACAGCAGCACAAGATTTTCATTTTTTTGTTATTCCCATTAAATACATTTCTTGCTGGTGACAAAGATTGTGCAAGTGACACACAGAGAACTTTTTGTTTCTTACTTAGTATCAATAGATCTTTCTAATGAAGCAAAGTTTATGTAGTGCCCATGGGGCGGGAACGAAACCGAACGATACCAGCCACGCAATACAGCCTAATCACCACATTCTAATCACCACATTCAAATCACCACATTCTAATCACCACATTCTAATCACCACATTCTAATCACCACATTCTAATCACCCCATCCAATCATATCACCACATTCTAATCACCACATTCTAATCACCACATTCTAATCACCCCATTCAAATCACCCCATCCAATCATTCCCCCATTCTAATCATAATACATGTTGGAAATATCACCCCATTCATATCACCCCATCCAATCATATCACCCCATTCATATCACCCCATCCAATCATATCACCCCATTCTAATCACCTTATTCAAATCACCCCATCCAATCATATCACCCCATTCAAATCACCCCATCCAATCATATCACCCCATTCAAATCACCCCATCCAATCATAATACATGTTGGAAATATCACCCCATCCAATCATAATACATGTTGGGAATAGGAATCTTATAATGAAGGGTCAACGATTTCAATTAATGTTGTTTGTGTGGTGGTGTGTGTAGTGGTTTGTGTGTGTGGTTGTTTGTGTGGTGGTTTGTGTGGTGGTGTGTGTGTGTGGGGGTTTGTGTGGTGGTCAGCTGGAAAGGACCTCTGGGAAGTCAGATTGAGTGACTCTTGGTGGTGCATTTGGCTGCAAGATCGCCACCATAGATTACACTATCATGTTGTCCTAGACTACTGCATGTATGTTAGGGTGTATGTAACCAAATATACATAAAGCTCACCTTATTGTGTCAGCATAGCCTGGTTCCAGCACATAGCCCCACCCACTCTCAGAGAATTGTGTTCATAATAAGTGATTTCTGGAGCCGAAATGACAGCTCCTCCAATTAGCGCAGGGGGTGGAGGTGGGTTTAACAAATAACCAGTCCGTGCCGTCAAAGTCCCTCCCCTCCAGAAATGGCTCAAACAGGACACAAAGTCAGACTCAAGCTTCAGCTGAGTCTGAAATCAGGCTAGTGTCAGCCAGCAGTGCTACCGAGTATCGACAGTCGTTAATGCATTAATCCCGACATTAGCATAATAAACTGCCGTCTGTGATTGTGGAGCAGCAGTTAATCTGAGTTCCCAGAATAAGCAGCAGTCGAACACGATGGAAAGATGAGGTGAAAATAGCCTGCATCAAGTCTCGGCAGGAGTTAGTGTCTTAATGTAAGGCTACATCAAAACACCACCAAAGTCTCATGAATCAGGCATCCAGTAGGATGAGGAGGATATGACTTTACTGGTTGAGTTGTTTTACAGATCTATGATAGCATACATGGGCAACTGGCGGCCCGGGGGCCACATGCGGCCCCCACTTTCACTTAATGCGGCCCTCTGGTTAATACCGGAATACTGATGATATATTATTGATTTCAGCTGTTACAATTCTTAGTAGCTATATTACTAGTAGTAGTATTAAAATGTATGTTTTTATGTCCAACATATTTGTATTTAGGTTCATAAAGTTAACATGAGTATATAACTAAATGCGTTTGAAATTAAATCAAAGCTCTGCGATGCGCTTTGAGCTTGTAGATCTGCTATTTTTGCTTCTTTTGAATGAGATACTAGAACGTGTGGAGGGGGGAAGGGGGAGGGGGGAGCAGGATGCGTTGCAGGGCAGGCTGTGTTCTCGGCTGCAGTGAATGGGCCGGTTATGCTGCGCATGCGTTAATTGCGTTAAATATTTTAGCGCAATTAATCCCAAAAATTAATTACCGACGATGTAACGCGATAATTTTGACACCTATAATTATAATGTAATATATTATAATGTAATATATTGTAATGTAATGTATTGTATTGTAATCTAATTACAGGATCTAGGCATGGAGTCCACCTCATTGGATGATGTTCTCTCTCTATTATAATGTAATATATTATAATGTAATATATTGTAATGTAATATATTATAATGTAATATATTATAATGTAATATATTGTAATTAATGTAATATATTGTAATGTGATGTATTATATTGTAATCTAATTACAGGATCTGGGCATGGAGTCCACCTCATTGGATGACGTTCTTTATCTATTATAATGTAATATATTATAATGTAATATATTATAATGTAATATATTATAATGTAATATATTGTAATGTAATATATTGTAATGTAATATATTGTAATGTAATATATTGTAATGTAATATATTATAATGTAATACATTATAATGTAATATATCATAATGTAATATATTATAATATAATATATTATAATGTAATATATGTGTCCCAGCACCCCCAGCAGCTAGTCATCTCGGGGACTGTCATTATTCCCTGTAGCCAAAATGATTTTTTTTTTTTTTTTTGCTCTTTTTTTTTTATGCCACAACAGCATCTCATAATATCTAGGCTACATTTCACTTAAACGCCAGAGCTTAACTCTGCATGTAAATAAGACTTTTTTTAATTAATGTGAGAGATCGGTACATAATTCTGTTAGTCCTCCCAGTTTATATTAGCTAAAATGCTAACTAGCCAGCCTTTGTTAGCCGTTTGTAGCCAAATGCGGTAATATCGGGACTCCATTACTTAGCGAAGCAACCCACAGTATTTATCCCATTAATTTAATGCCACGTGTGTTCCAAATGAACAATTATTAACCACGTAATGTATGATTTTGTGTATTATTATTTATTATTCTTCCGCCGTTCTTGACTTCCGCTGTTTCTTCTTCTACGCTGGTGAAATGATCCTGGAGCGGCCTGGAGACGTCTGTGACGTATGCTCCGGTGCGGAAGCTTCCTTTGTCACTGAGTTAGCTTAGCATTGAATAGATCAGTGTCGTCCTAAACTATCTAATTCTAACGTTCAGGGTGTTTGTTTTTTTGGACAATAAATTGACAGCCAAGAAAACATGGATGGAATGCAATCGTTCACTCGCCGTCGGAAAGTTGACTTTAGAGTAGACTATTCTGGTTGACTGGCTATGAGTGGCTAACGGCTAACGCTAGCTAGCGTTAGCTAGCGCTAGCTGCAGCGCTAGCTGCAGGCTATAAACAAATAAAACGTGACCCAACTCTATTGTTGCTCTCTTCTACAAGCTCACAACGCGAGGCGGTTAAGCCTGTAGATTGTGTTTTATTATCAGGTCAAATAATCCTTCTGGCTGAAGTTACACAAACACTGATTATGCTACATTTAGCACAGTTAGCCCTGTTGCACACGTAATAGGTTCACTTCAACCTCGTGTTGAGCAGTTAATCCTATTTGCTACGTACGTCTACAAAAACCTTCATATTTCAAAGATAACGTGCTTACTGAAGTCTCACAGATGTCACAGTATGGTACGCTCAAGCAGAATTACCCGTATCTTTCGTATTGTTTAATAAACTGCATTTTAATCCGATCAGATGCCATTTTCTGTTGTTTTTCAGCCATGCGACCCCATCGGTTGCGAGGTGTACTGCACTTAGATACATTAATACCTTTTTAAGGAAACGACGACCGATCGGATTAAAATGCTCCTCATTAAATAATACGATCATTACGGGACATTCTGCTGGAGCGTACCCTATGGTGACATCTGTGAGCCTTCACTAAGCAATTTATCTTTGTAATCTGACCGTTTGTGTAGACGTATGTAGCAAATTGGTTAAACTGCTTCACGGTTGGCGCACTGTAGCGTCTTTACATTTAGCCCAATAATGCTTGAGATGCTGTTGTGGCATTATCTTTTTAGAGAGCAATAACTAAAGTTTAAAACATACATAAACCACTTTAGCCCTATGTTATACCAAGGCTATTTGAAAATAGACGATCTACAAGCTCACAACGCATTGCGGTGCGACGCGTTGTGAGCTTGTAGATCTGCTATTTTCAAACATTTTGTACTTTTACTTTTGGTACTTTAAGTACATTTGGATACCAATACTTTTGTACTTTTACTCAAGTACATTTTTTATTCTGGACTTTTACTTGTAACAGAGTGATTCTACATTGCAGAATTGATACTTTACTTTATTATAAAATGTTGGTACTTTTTCCACCACTGTGTAAACGTTTGTGTTCTCATGCCAATAAAGCTTCTTTGAATTGAAGATTGAATTGAAGATTGCTCCCCATGTGGCGGAGTCAGGTCATTGCAGGTTAGAAATTTATTTAAAACTTGAATATCTCAAAAGTACTATTTCAGCATGGCATCATTCTATAAGCCATATCTTCAAAACTGTTGGGTCAATCTCCACAACCAATATATCATTTTGTAGCTATGATCCCCAGCTTTCAAATGAAATGAAAAAATGAAAATGAAAAAAATTGCAATGACTGGCTCCTGGGGAGATTGGGACACATATTATAATGTAATATATTATAATGTAATCTGATTACAGGATCTGGGCATGGAGTCCACCTCATTGGATGATGTTCTTTATCTATTATAATGTAATATATTATAATGTAATATATTATAATGTAATATATTACAGGATCTGGGCATGGAGTCCACCTCATTGGACGATGTTCTTTATCTATTATAATGTAATATATTATAATGTAATATATAATGTAATCTAATTACAGGACTTAGGCATGGAGTCCACCTCATTGGATGATGTTCTCTATCTATTATAATGTAATATATTATAATGTAATATTATAATGTAATATATAATGTAATCTGATTACAGGACTTAGGCATGGAGTCCACCTCATTGGATGATGTTCTTTATCTATTATAATGTAATATATTGTAATGTAATCTATTACAGGACTTAGGCATGGAGTCCACCTCATTGGATGATGTTCTGTATCTATTATAATGTAATATATTATAATGTAATATATTATAATGTAATATATAATGTAATCTATTACAGGACTTAGGCATGGAGTCCACCTCATTGGATGATGTTCTTTATCTATTATAATGTAATATATTATAATGTAATATATTATAATGTAATATATAATGTAATCTGATTACAGGACTTAGGCATGGAGTCCACCTCATTGGATGATGTTCTTTATCATCTATATGTAATATATTATAATGTAATATATAATGTAATCTATTACAGGACTTAGGCATGGAGTCCACCTCATTGGACGATGTTCTTTATCTATTATAATGTAATATATTATAATGTAATATATTATAATGTAATATATTATAATGTAATATAGTATAATGTAATCTGATTACAGGATCTGGGCATGGAGTCCACCTCATTGGACGATGTTCTTTATCTATTATAATGTAATATATTATAATGTAATATATAATGTAATCTAATTACAGGATCTAGGTATGGAGTCCACCTCATTGGATGATGTTCTTTATCGCTACGCGTCCTTCAGGAATCTGGTGGATCCCATCACTCATGATCTGTTGATCAGCCTGGCTCGATACGTGCACTGTCCCAAGACGGTAACACACACACACACACACACACACACACACACACACACACACACACACACACACACACACACGATACGTGCACTGTCCCAAGACGGTAACACACACACACACACACACACACACACACACACACACACACACACACACACACACACACACACACGATACGTGCACTGTCCCAAGACGGTAACACACACACACACACACACACACACACACACACACACACACACACACACACACACACACACACAGTGTGTCATGGCTCCCACAGTGATAATCCTGAGTCGTGTCTCTAAGGTTTGATCATGTGATCAACTTCCTGTTAGCAGACTGTCTGATAATCACTGTCTATTCACTATTCACTATCTAATCACTATTCACTATCTATTCACTATTCACTATCTAATCACTATTCACTATCTATTCACTATTCACTATCTAATCACTATTCACTGTCTATTCACTATTCACTGTCTATTCACTATTCACTATCTAATCACTATTCACTATCTAATCACTATTCACTATCTAATCACTATTCACTGTCTATTCACTATTCACTATCTAATCACTATTCACTATCTAATCACTATTCACTATCTAATCACTATTCACTATCTAATCACTATTCACTATCTAATCACTATTCTGTAGAAAGCAGGGAATCCACTGGAACCAAATGGACCCTTCAGACCAGGGGTCTTCAACAGGGGGTCCGGGACCCCTAGGGGGTCCTCCAAATCTTTGTGTGACAGAAGCTTATTTTTCCCTCCTTTTTTATATGAACAACTTGAACCCTAGCTTCCATATTCTTTATATTAACAACTTGAACCCTAGCGTCCATATTCAGAGAACTTTAGTAAGAAATAGCAGATCTACAAGCTCAGGGTTAGCGTTCTCTATAGTTTATAAAGCTTGGCTAAATAGGAAGTCATAAGAATGAGTTGTCAATGCCCCTGGTGGATGAATGTGTTAACCCTTGCAATACACACAATACAGTACAAACATTACTCTATTACAATACACACGATACAGTACAAACATTACTCTATTACAATACACACAATACAGTACAAACATTACTCTATTACAATACACACAATACAGTACAAACATTACTCTATTACAATACACACAATACATGCAGTACAAACATTACTCTATTACAATAAACACAATACATGCAGTACAAACATTACTCTATTACAATACACACAATACAGTACAAACATTACTCTATTACAATACACACGATACAGTACAAACATTACTCTATTACAATACACACAATACAGTACAAACATTACTATATTACAATACACACAATACAGTACAAACATTACTCTATTACAATACACACAATACAGTACAAACATTACTCTATTACAATACACACAATACATGCAGTACAAACATTACTCTATTACAATACACACAATACAGTACAAACATTACTCTATTACAATACACACAATACAGTACAAACATTACTCTATTACAATACACACAATACAGTACAAACATTACTCTATTACAATACACACAATACAGTACAAACATTACTCTATTACAATACACACAATACATGCAGTACAAACATTACTCTATTACAATACACACGATACAGTACAAACATTACTCTATTACAATACACACAATACAGTACAAACATTACTATATTACAATACACACGATACAGTACAAACATTACTCTATTACAATACACACAATACAGTACAAACATTACTCTATTACAATACACACAATACAGTACAAACATTACTATATTACAATACACACGATACAGTACAAACATTACTCTATTACAATACACACAATACAGTACAAACATTACTCTATTACAATACACACAATACAGTACAAACATTACTCTATTACAATACACCAGTTTAATGTTGTCGTCTAAGACTAAGACTAAAAGATTACAAGATGTTTATATTTTGTCAATAAGACTAGACTATACTAAAACTGTTTCAGAAGACTAAGACAAAGACTGATATTTGTGTTATTCAAAAGACTAAGACTAACTCTAAGTCTAAGACTAATGGTTGTAAAAACTAACACTGGTATGTACAGTAAACTAACACTGGTATGTACAGTAAACTAACACTGGTATGTACAGTAATTGTGCAATGAAATGAAAGCCAAACACATGTTTTATGTTTGGTTTAGTTTGACCAAAAGGCAGTAGAAGAGCATGACTTGTTTAGAATGATGAGGTTGTATTACAATACTCAGAATACATGCAGTACCAACATTACTCAACCATTACTCTGTTACAACCCATTCACTGGATGAATTATACTCTATTACAACCCATTGACTGAATACATGCAGTACAAACATGACTCTATTACAACCCATTCACTGAATACATGCAGTACAAACATTACTCTGTTACAACCCATTGACAGGATGCATTATACTCTGTTACAACCCATTCACTGAATACATGCAGTACAAACATGACTCTATTACAACCCATTCACTGAATACATGCAGTACAAACATGACTCTATTACAACCCATTCACTGAATACATGCAGTACAAACATGACACTATTACAACCCATTGACTGAATACATGCAGTACAAACATGACTCTATTACAACCCAATTCACTGAATACATGCAGTACAAACATGACTCTATTACAACCCATTGACTGAATACATGCAGTACAAACATGACTCTATTACAACCCATTCACTGAATACATGCAGTACAAACATGACTCTATTACAACCCATTCACTGAATACATGCAGTACAAACATTACTCTGTTACAACCCATTCACTGGATGAATTATACTCTATTACAACCCATTCACAGGATGAATTATACTCTATTACAACCCATTGACAGGATGCATTATACTCTGTTACAACCCATTCACTGAATACATGCAGTACAAACATTACTCTGTTACAACCCATTGACAGGATGCATTATACTCTGTTACAACCCATTCACAGGATGAATTATACTCTATTACAACCCATTCACAGGATGAATTATACTCTATTACAAACCATTCACAGGATGAATTATACTCTATTACAACCCATTCACAGGATGAATTATACTCTATTACAAACCATTCACAGGATGAATTATACTCTATTACAACCCATTCACAGGATGAATTATAGATGAAGGAGACGATGACGGGCAAGCAGAAGCAGGAAGAGTAAAGATAGAATCTTTAAAGATATTAAAAGAGGTCATGGATGGAAGGGAGCTGGGAAGATTGTTGCAATCATTGTTGCTTTATGTTTAAAAGCATGTCGACCTTCTTTACTGATTTTGGTGGAGAATGAAATTACTGTCTCTCTGCATTCTATGATCCTATAGTTTACTGAGACGCTACGCTGTCTCTCTGCGTTCTATGATACTATAGTTTACTGAGACGCTACGCTGTCTCTCTGCGTTCTATGATACTATAGTTTACTGAGACGCTACGCTGTCTCTCTGCGTTCTATGATCCTCTAGTTTACTGAGACGCTACGCTGTCTCTCTGCGTTCTATGATCCTATAGTTTACTGAGACGCTACGCTGTCTCTCTGCGTTCTATGATCCTATAGTTTACTGAGACGCTACGCTGTCTCTCTGCGTTCTATGATACTATAGTTTACTGAGACGCTACGCTGTCTCTCTGCGTTCTATGATACTATAGTTTACTGAGACGCTACGCTGTCTCTCTGCGTTCTATGATCCTATAGTTTACTGAGACGCTACGCTGTCTCTCTGCGTTCTATGATCCTCTAGTTTACTGAGACGCTACGCTGTCTCTCTGCGTTCTATGATCCTCTAGTTTACTGAGACGCTACGCTGTCTCTCTGCGTTCTATGATACTATAGTTTACTGAGACGCTACGCTGTCTCTCTGCATTCTATGATCCTATAGTTTACTGAGACGCTACGCTGTCTCTCTGCGTTCTATGATCCTATAGTTTACTGAGACGCTACGCTGTCTCTCTGCGTTCTATGATCCTCTAGTTTACTGAGACGCTACGCTGTCTCTCTGCGTTCTATGATACTATAGTTTACTGAGACGCTACGCTGTCTCTCTGCGTTCTATGATCCTCTAGTTTACTGAGACGCTACGCTGTCTCTCTGCGTTCTATGATACTATAGTTTACTGAGACGCTACGCTGTCTCTCTGCATTCTATGATCCTATAGTTTACTGAGACGCTACGCTGTCTCTCTGCGTTCTATGATCCTCTAGTTTACTGAGACGCTACGCTGTCTCTCTGCGTTCTATGATACTATAGTTTACTGAGACGCTACGCTGTCTCTCTGCGTTCTATGATCCTATAGTTTACTGAGACGCTACGCTGTCTCTCTGCGTTCTATGATACTATAGTTTACTGAGACGCTACGCTGTCTCTCTGCGTTCTATGATACTATAGTTTACTGAGACGCTACGCTGTCTCTCTGCGTTCTATGATACTATAGTTTACTGAGACGCTACGCTGTCTCTCTGCGTTCTATGATCCTATAGTTTACTGAGACGCTACGCTGTCTCTCTGCGTTCTATGATACTATAGTTTACTGAGACGCTACGCTGTCTCTCTGCATTCTATGATCCTATAGTTTACTGAGACGCTACGCTGTCTCTCTGCGTTCTATGATCCTCTAGTTTACTGAGACGCTACGCTGTCTCTCTGCGTTCTATGATCCTCTAGTTTACTGAGACGCTACGCTGTCTCTCTGCGTTCTATGATCCTATAGTTTACTGAGACGCTACGCTGTCTCTCTGCGTTCTATGATCCTATAGTTTACTGAGACGCTACGCTGTCTCTCTGCATTCTATGATCCTATAGTTTACTGAGACGCTACGCTGTCTCTCTGCGTTCTATGATCCTCTAGTTTACTGAGACGCTACGCTGTCTCTCTGCGTTCTATGATCCTATAGTTTACTGAGACGCTACGCTGTCTCTCTGCGTTCTATGATCCTATAGTTTACTGAGACGCTACGCTGTCTCTCTGCGTTCTATGATCCTATAGTTTACTGAGACGCTACGCTGTCTCTCTGCGTTCTATGATCCTCTAGTTTACTGAGACGCTACGCTGTCTCTCTGCGTTCTATGATACTATAGTTTACTGAGACGCTACGCTGTCTCTCTGCGTTCTATGATACTATAGTTTACTGAGACGCTACGCTGTCTCTCTGCGTTCTATGATACTATAGTTTACTGAGACGCTACGCTGTCTCTCTGCGTTCTATGATCCTATAGTTTACTGAGACGCTACGCTGTCTCTCTGCGTTCTATGATCCTATAGTTTACTGAGACGCTACGCTGTCTCTCTGCGTTCTATGATACTATAGTTTACTGAGACGCTACGCTGTCTCTCTGCGTTCTATGATACTATAGTTTACTGAGACGCTACGCTGTCTCTCTGCGTTCTACGATCCTATAGTTTACTGAGACGCTACGCTGTCTCTCTGCGTTCTATGATACTATAGTTTACTGAGACGCTACGCTGTCTCTCTGCGTTCTACGATCCTATAGTTTACTGAGACGCTACGCTGTCTCTCTGCGTTCTATGATCCTCTAGTTTACTGAGACGCTACGCTGTCTCTCTGCGTTCTATGATACTATAGTTTACTGAGACGCTACGCTGTCTCTCTGCGTTCTATGATACTATAGTTTACTGAGACGCTACGCTGTCTCTCTGCGTTCTATGATCCTATAGTTTACTGAGACGCTACGCTGTCTCTCTGCGTTCTATGATCCTATAGTTTACTGAGACGCTACGCTGTCTCTCTGCGTTCTATGATCCTATAGTTTACTGAGACGCTACGCTGTCTCTCTGCGTTCTATGATCCTCTAGTTTACTGAGACGCTACGCTGTCTCTCTGCGTTCTATGATACTATAGTTTACTGAGACGCTACGCTGTCTCTCTGCGTTCTATGATACTATAGTTTACTGAGACGCTACGCTGTCTCTCTGCGTTCTATGATACTATAGTTTACTGAGACGCTACGCTGTCTCTCTGCGTTCTATGATCCTATAGTTTACTGAGACGCTACGCTGTCTCTCTGCGTTCTATGATCCTATAGTTTACTGAGACGCTACGCTGTCTCTCTGCGTTCTATGATCCTATAGTTTACTGAGACGCTACGCTGTCTCTCTGCGTTCTATGATCCTATAGTTTACTGAGACGCTACGCTGTCTCTCTGCGTTCTATGATCCT